>NC_056517.1:35089024-35097651 GCF_014905685.2 Nematolebias whitei
AAAACTAAAGACTGACTGAGAACTGAGAGCATCAAAACTCACTCCATGTTGTACTTATTGTTATTTTGTTGTTGTTTTTCAGCAGTACATCACATTAAATTCTGAGCATGAATTACCTCTGAAGCTGAAGCTTTCAAACCGTCAGCATATTTTTGTTAACTCTCCGCTCATTCAAACTGAAAGTGAAGTAAACCGAAGGCACCAAACAGAAAGCAGCATCCCCCCCCCACACACACACACACACACACACTTTTAGTGCCCATCTTCTCATTTTATTGCATTTCAGAACTTTATCAAATAAGCATCTTTATTACAAAAACAAGCCTGTAATTGGTTCCTGTGCTTCCAGCCCCCAGACACAATATAAAAATTAGTTGTTGGGATGACTCACACTCGTTCTCTCCTCCACGTGTCTCTTCCTTTCTCTCTGACTCGTTTCACTTCTTGAGGAGGATGTTTGGATTGCTGTTGAGTTTTGGGCCAAAGGTTCAGTGCAGATTTGTTGTGTTTACACGCAGATAATGCTGTTTGGTTTGGCCATCGGCCTGCATCCTGTCTGACCAAACCGGAGGACAACAATGGACCCCCATCGATCGTCTTCAGGGGTCCCAAAGTGTCTGCCTCGCTGGTTTTGTTTAGCTGCTCTCTGTGTCTTTTAATAATATACTTGTTTTATAAATTCTACTTTGAGATATAGCTTTGGGATAAAATTGTCTGATAAAAAGATTCCAAACAGCAGCTTGTTTTTCTAAATATTGGAAAAATAATAGTTTTAAAGATAAGTTAAAACTGGAACAAAAGCTTAGCATGCTTTGAAATGCATATCGCCCAAAGTCTTGTGAAAAAAAAATGTGAAAAATGTTTGTCAAAATTTTAAAAATATATCATCAAGCCCAATTTAAAGCCATATCATGACATGTTTGCGGATAACTCTCATCTTCTACCACCTCAATATTCATCTCAATTTTTAAAACACTGGTAGAGTCACAGCAATCTTTGTTGGCCATTTTGAATCAGTCTCAATCCAAAAGATAATCAGTTATAGATGTCCATCAAATGCCCAGTGATTCACAAGATATTTTGCTAACAGACAAACAAGGTTAACTTCCAACAGATAATACAGAAATTTTAAGCAATGAGTACCGTATTTTCTGACGTACACATCGCACCGCCCTATAAGTCGCATCTATCCAAATATGTTTAATAAAGAGGAAAAATCCATGAATACGTTGCTTCGCTGTACACATCGCATCTATTATGCGTCTCCGCTGACAACCCAGAAATGTGGGCCGAACCTGGAAATGTGGGTTCAACCTGGAAATGTGGACCAAACCTGGAAATGTGGGCCGGTGTTGTGCCAAAAATCGATGGGCTGCCAAATGGCGGCCGCGGGAGCATGCACGGGAGGACTTTAACAAGAATTTAACAAGATTAACACTTAAAAACAATTGTTTGTTTGCTCGAAACTATAGTAAAGGTGTGTCTCAGTCTAACGTTTGCTTAATAAAAGGACTTTAACGGTCAAATCAGATGCATTTGAAAAGTATTTGCTGCCTCGTTGCTCCGGGAGCATGCAGAGGGAGGAAAAAAAGGAAGGAGGAACGCTGCTCATTTCTTCAAAATTGAACAAGGAAAGCACCTAAAACAATTATTTGTTTTTTTGAAATTATAGCAAAGGTGTGTCTCTGTTTTTTTACTTAATAAATGCAGTTTAATGGTCAAATTAGCTGCATTTCGCAGGGGCGGTGCAGCTGGTTTGATGTTTGCTCCAAGCAGCGAGCAGACCGAAGGTGGGGGGACTATGGCAAGCCGAATGTATCATTTATAGCTGGTGAAGATTCTCAGTCAACCAGGACATGGTAAATCCAAAAATGTTCAAGACAAAAACAATAAAGTAGAAAGTATAATAAATAAAGTGCAGTTGTTTTTGTCTTAAACTTTTTTGAATTTGTCATTGTAGCCATGTTTACCTATTACATGATACAATGGCATGCCATACAGCTATTACTACTCTGCTGCCATCAAGTGGCTGAAAGTGGTACTGTTCAATTTTTTTCAGTCAGAATGAATGAAAACAGTCATATCTCAGCCAAAAATTGGTTTATAAATATGGGAAAAAATCCATAAATACGTTGCTTCAGCCTATAAGCATGCTAATTATGCAAAAAAAAAAAAAACGTGATTTATAGGCCAAAAAATACGGTGGTACTTGGTGCATCTCAAGTACTACCACATCAAAATTTTAGCTCAGTTTCTGTAAAATTAACTGATTTAGTGCCGTTTTTGTGCTTGCCAAGTTAAACTACCTGTGGCAGCCATCTTGAGTCAGGCTGATTTCAAAAGATAAGCTGACAAACACAAACTACACGACTGCTCACCTTTCAAGACAAGACAAGTAATTTAGGACAAATTTTCAATGTTTTTATTTTATAGTTTGTTGTGGCTTTTTCCCTCTTTCTCAGACTTTTACTTTTGTTTGATGTTCAAGAAGCTTTGTTTCACTTTAAACTAATCTAAATGTATAAACAACCCCAAAATAAAAGTTAATTAATTATCGTCTTGTTTAATTAAAAAACGTCCTCTGGTCCATGAGATATTTCCTGAACGTTTCATTTCAGTCCATTCAGTGGGTCGAGAGACATTTTGCTAACAGACTGCTTAAAGATTCTCTAACTTTAACCTACCGTATTTTTCAGACTATAAAGCGCACCGGATTATAAGGTGCAATATCAATGAATGGGTCTGTTTTCATACATAAGGTGCACCGGATTATAAGGCTCACTGTCAATTTTTGAGAAAATTAAAGGATTTAAAATGCACCTTATAGTCTGAAAAATACGGTACTGTGATCTACGAAATATGCCGTTTTCATCTTTATATAAACCCACGTCTAAAACGTCTAAACAATGTTCTTCTAGATGGACTCATAATGTTCTGGGACCAACCAGAGGGGTAAATAAATTTACAAAAATGAGAATATGACAGCTACAGTTCGCTCTAACTTTATTTGGCTTTAGGATGAAAAATGAGACTTAAAATGTGGAGAAAATGCAAAGTTTACATCACGTGGGGGAACTGGTCGCCGGCAAACTGAAGCTTTGTTTATCGTATTTTACTGCTGTGGTTTTCCACTCATAGCTCCTGTTCCAAGTCGGGGCTAAGACAGAAATGATAGCTCAGATGTTTTAAATATTTTATTAATAAAGTGAATAAAACAAAACAGAGCTGACTCTACTAAGTCATAAACATACATATTGATTGTAGCGTTTTTGTTTCTATTTATGTGTTTGATAGCAAAATATCTCATTAACGACTGGACAAATTTTTATGAAACTTTTGAAAATTAATCACTAGCTGTATATCTAACACTGATTAAGCTTTGGAGTTAACCTGCATTAAGATGGCTGTCACAGTCAACTGACTTTAGAAAACACAAAAATGACTTTAACTTGGACCAATTTTATAATAATGAGCTAAAATTTGGTGTGGTAGTAGCTGAGGCTTTTTTCAACACATATTCTGAGCACTTATTGGATTGGACACATATCAAAGTTTTAAATCAGCCATTAACTATCATGAATAGAACTCTATTTGTCTGTTAGCAAAATATCTCATGAACCAGTTGGCAGAATTAAATGAAACTTTTATTTTAAATTAATTAGATGCATAAAAAGTTACACTTTAGAGTGAATTCAACTTAAGATGGCCACCAAAGCTAATTTAACTTAGCCAGCACAAAAAAGGCTATAACTTAAATTTGTTTTACAAATTTTGAGCTAAAATTGTGTTTGGAAGTAGCTGAGAGTCAGTTGCACCACATACCCTGAGTGTTAACGTTTAACGTTTGAGGAAAAAGTATAGGAGTTTAATTTTGTAAGAGTAAACACAGTCTTTGTCTTCCAAAATCTCTTCATTTTGAATTTAAATACTATAATTACTACTGTTTTATAATATCACTACATAGAGTTCAGTAACCAACGAGTTTTAAAAACCATTTGAGACCATCCAGTCTGGATAAAAACTCCAGTTACACTAGTTTTCTATATTTTAGTGGCAGCCACACCTTTGTTCTTTCATGTGTTTAACTTTATGCAGGTTGGTTAACGCCATCATGTCTAGAAAATCAGTGCAGTTTAAGTAAACTAAATGTGAGAATAAGTGTGCAGTTTAAAAGAAATAAACTGTTAAAATTTAAAACATCCGATCGGGGTTCAGATTAAATTTAATCTCAGAGACTTCCAGTTATGATGCACGTCAACGTTAAGGCAATATCTCGCTAGACGTTTGCATGAGTTGAAACACGGAAACTAAATTAACGGGCGTTTCAGACACCTGTGACGATTCCGGGATTATTTTGGGGGGTGGGGGGGCTTAAATCAATGAACTGTTGCGTTAATTTAGCAAACTCCATCAACAGGAGAGCGAGGCCTAAAGGCTGTTTGTCGCCAACAGTTTATGTTATTTCTGGTTCAGGATTAGAGGCGAAGAACAAGAGAACCTGTTTTGAATACAAGTCCATTTGATGGCAACTAAACCCTTCTTGAACAGCGAGCACTCCTCCACTTTGAGAGCGAAGCCAGCTCAAACATTAAGCCAGATACAACATTTAATTATCACCGTCTCAACATCCCATTCTCCACCCCTGGGGCTCGGAGGAGAAGCTGAAGCTGTACAGCTGCTGAAGAGCTGGGATGGTGCCAGGATGCGGCAGGTGGCAGGACTCAGGGAGGCTGGCTCGGCTCTCTGGGATAATAAGCATGAACATACCGAGACCTTCTGACCTCAAACATGTTTTCTAGAATACCCGATCCAACCATCGTCAGCTGAGGAATCCCTGACAGCAAGGAGCATGAAACCATCATCGCCTCAATGAGCAAGCTCCTGATATGAATCTAATGACACCTGCAATTATATTTTCTATTCCCCTCATGTGGCTCCATCAACGGCAAAAGGTAGCATTACTGAAATTGTGTTCATCTATCAAACTACCATTTTCTCTAGTTATCCCAGCGTGACCGTCTCCGTCGATTGTTAAGTCAAGATGGGAAGTAATCAGCCTGATTGCCATAAACTTATAAATATTGCAATGGTAGCGATGCTGAAGGAATGCAAGATGTGAACAGAAAGATAAAAAAAACAAGTTTAAGCAAATTAAAAATATGCAGCACATTATGCGAGCATGGTAAGAGCACTTTTGCAGGAGCTATTCTTATCATGGTAAATGCATTAGATACAGACGCAGAAAGACGAGGCGTGAGGCCAGTAAGACCAGTCCCACTTCCAATATCTCAACCACCAAGTCACGCTGATGCACGCAGGTCCCACGTCATGGACATTCTGCCAACAGTACAACCATTATGAAGTGCGGAGCATGCTATCTCTAGGGTTAACCAGGAAGAAGAGAAGGTTCAACCTACCTTTCTACTCCTGTCAGAGCCATTTGGAGGAGACTTGAGGAAATCTGCGTTCAAGTATCTGGGCGTAGTGTACCTGAGTGGATCAGGGCCTCATCCTCGATAATGACGGTGTTGCTTTGGTCGGTTGTGGTGAATAAAAAGTTGAGTCAAAAGACAAAGCTCCTCCTACTTGACTCCTACGCAGGTCTGTTACAAACTCTGCTCCCTGGGAGCACCTGCTCAGTGATAGATGACACTTGGGAGGTGCGTCCAACATGCTGACAGTTCATTGGCTTTTATGGATTGTTTCTCAGAGATCCCGTGTTATGACATAGCAGAAAGCCCTCACTTTTGTCTTGTTATTGAGGGTGCATTTGCACAAGACCTGTGTAGTCCACTTTAATCGATCTCTAGTCCATTTGCCTAGAAAGTCCAGTTAGTTCGGGGAGGTGTGAATGCACAAACTCTGATGCAGACCAAAAAAATCAAACTTAGGTCCACCTAAATACCTAGGTCTTGGTTTGGTTGAAGTGAACTCAAATGCAGTTCAAATGCAGTGTGAATGCAAGTGGACCGGGGACCACTCCAAAAGCAGGAAGTGGACTACAGCGCAGGGCATTATTTGTAAATACAACCAAAACAAACGTGCGTTTCTTACCTCATACAGATCAGTCTCAGCTGCCTTGTGTGACAAATATTCTCCATGGTCTTCTGCCTCATCTTCTGCTCATGCAGAGTACATTGTTGAAAAATGACAAAACAGAAATCCTAAAACAGCTCAAATTTGATGCCACTCCATTTTTGTTTTTATTTCAAGAAGAAGAAGAAGTGTCTTCTTCAGGGGTTTTCGTGTTGTTTCCTTCAGTAGTTCTTGGTGCAGCGCCTCCACAGACGAGGGGGGGGAACAGGTTGTCTCGACTGACTCAGTGCAGTGTGAAAGTGAACCGCACCAGCTGAAAATGTAAACAAATGTACCGAAATTTGGTCCCCAATTGAACCGAGTCTACCGGACTATCAGGTGTGAAAACAACCTGGAATTTTTAGTTTGCTTACACATAAGCTGAATGTACGGATTTCATTCAATCAAATGTATAGGATTCGACAAGAGTACCGCATACAGCACATTATTCACATGTCGACAAACTATTAAACAGCAATCTATAGCAATGGCTCAGAAAGCAAAAACTTTGAATAACCATTGACCTTGATTTATGACCTTAACCTTAGAGCTGGGATTATGGAACTATTACAAACCACACTGTCTAGTTGTGGTACAAATGTGTATTGAGTTTTGTTAAATGATCTTGAGCGGATCAGAAAAAGTAAACACCTAGTTTTACGTTTGAGCTTGATTTGTGACCTTGACCTTGAAGCTGGGGTGCTTGTTACATCCACCATGAACATAAAACATTAAAAGGAGGACACAAGACACAAATATGAGGGTTCAAAACATTCAGTTTATTAAAGCTGCTGCTTCCTCTGCTTCCTGTAAAAAAAAATTATTAGGAACCCCCAGTTCCCGAGTCCTTTCCTTGGATGCCTCAAACATTAAATATGTTGAGTCAACTGGCGTCTGTTATGGGCTTGAATAAGGTTTCCATTGATATTTGGTAAAAATGACTTACAGTTGGCATACCTGTCAACCCCTTGGAATGCTCACTGACCTTCAGAAATCTTTAAAATTCTCAAAAGATCTTTGGTACTCCATGGAAGCTACCACTTTTTACTGTAGTGTGCATAATCTTTGTTCTTCTCAAGCACAATTACGCTGTTAAATGTGTCCTTCCATTCAAGAAGATACTTTCCACCGTACTTCATTCTCTTCTTAGGAGATCCAATCTTTCTCACCACACGACAGCCCCGAAAATATCTGAGGTGGAAAGAAATCACTGCGCACAGTTGTAAAAACATTCAAACAGTTCTCGGCGTGTAAAAGTACGAAACTTTGTTCTGATCAAAGTCTTACAATTGCAGTAAGTATCGCAATTACGGGGATAGAATCAGAAAATTTTTATTTTGTTAGAAGTAATAAAAATCTGAGTTTTTGCAATATCTGTAAAACTTTGTTTATCCGTAGTCAATAAAAATGTAGAAAAATATGTATAATTTAAAACCTGTAAGACTTGAATGCATGAGTTGGCATGATGGTCATGGATTTTTGGAAGGATACTTTACAGTGAATTTCTCTCAAAGTAGTAAACGATGTCATGTGACCAAAATCTCAAAACTTGATTGGCCCACTGGGTTTGTTCATAAAACGAATCTGGTGGCGGGGTTCAGAAAATAAATGGACTTTTCCCAAAGAATACAAGGCTGAGAACTTGTGCCTGTATCGTTGCACTAAATAATACATGTACTGACATTCTGGGTATTGAATAAGTGATTTAACTTTCTAATTAAAATGGCACTAGAGGATTTGGTAAAGAATGGTCAAAATGCCATCTCTGCCTCTTTTACGATTGCAAAAGGGTCTAACTGTATATAATTATACAGAAGTGTGATTATTCTTTAAATGTCTGATTAATTACCTGCATGTTTTCATGTTGATACATCTCTGCTTAGTGCAAAAGTCCAAATAGCTCTTTCTTGAACTTACATCACATCATTACTGCAGAATGTTGACCAAATATTGAATTTGTCATTTTTTATCCCAATAAATTTGCCATAATTTCCTTATTCCTGAACCAGTTTGAGCAAAACTGGTATTATCTTTTTTGTTTTACATTGATTTTTGTTTTTTCATTTATTTATTTTTACATGACACCCCTAGTTTATGATCCAACCCTCACCTGTCACCATGAGATTTGGATCATGACCAAAAGAACCTGACCCTAGATATCAGACAAGACAAAGACTGAGCTGTTTGCCCACAATGGCAAGAAGTACACTCAGTCTAGTCATGTTTGTCTATTTTCATACACACATATTTTTTACAAATAACACCTATCTCCTTTATGGCAGAAGGCTTTGTGTGTATTTGATTTACTGTAACAGGTATCGACGTGTGTCTGTGGTTCGTTTAATACATTTTGGAAAAATATAGACTAAAAGTATTCCAGTCAGCAGGTTTGTGCCGTTCCTTTCCCGTTAAAGTTTATCAAAGCTGCACGTGGGAACAGACGGCAAGGTGGTGTTGAATATTGATGCCCCGAAGGGACAGATTTCACCTTCCACTGCTTTACATTTCGTGACACCTCGTTTAAATTCCCCCTCCCTGGTGTTTGATGACTC
>NC_056517.1:35107651-35135660 GCF_014905685.2 Nematolebias whitei
CGGGGTGTTGTTGCAGCCCTATGCTCCACCAGGAGTCTACAGGAATAGAATCAGAAGAAGAAGAAAGAAGAAGAAGAAGAAGAAGAAGAGAAAAAGAAGAAGAAGAAAAAAAGAAAAAAGTGAGGTATAAAAGTGACATTTATGTTCACTAACAAACTGTCAGAGCGCCCCACTCCAAATGTGCAACGCAACATTTAAGATAAGGCCACAAGTCGAGGGAAATGATGCAACGTGTTGCAAAAGCATCCGAAGAGCTGGACGGTCAGAAATTCCTGCTCTTATCAGGAGGCAGCAGTTAATTTCGTAATGACTTTTTCCAGTGAGCAGTTTGTTCCAGTTCCCTCTGGGTGTGTGTGTGTGTGTGTGTGTGTGCACGTGTGTGTGTGACAGGATTCAGCTGTGTGGTAATCTGGTCAGCAGCGAGGGAGTCCAGCTGAGCAGGGCCGAGGGATCACTGGGGAAAAGGGAGACGTGAGGAAGGCAAGAAAAACACGAGCAGGACAGAAAAAATGTCCACAGCAGACGAAGACGAGGAACGTTCTGAAACGAGACGAAGGAGGAGGTCATTAGGAGGCTGACACGTTTTACAACAAAATCAGAGTTGGTTTTTGTTCCAAATATACGGTACAAATGTGCAGAGAGCTGATCTGTTTTTTCATGGATGCTTTTCCAGCTAACGATAAAGATTTAAGTGTTTTTGTGTCGTTGCTTCCTGAAGCCTGAAGATGATTCTCGTGTCAGCACAGATTCAAAGAAACACAGAGCTAGATGTCAAACACACCGTCGGCTACTTGTTTCCCTGTTTTGATTTGATGGTTTTATCTGACAGAGTTGTGCATTTGATGAATGACTCTTTGATGATTACTTTAAAGCACAAAATAACCGTTCACAAACAGTCTGGTGTGAACGTTTTTAAATCATTCTCATTTTCCAGATCCGTTCTTTTTCCGTACTTTTTTCGTCACGTAACTCGTTCCTCAATTTTTTGTTCTATTTCACTGATCAATCAAAACGTTCGGCTCATTCAGGACCTTTCTTCCGGTACGTTTGGTTTTTTTGCCGTTTTTTTTTTTTAAAACTTTTCTTTTTTTAAAAAAAAAAAAAAAAATGAATGGAGCTCTCCACATCCACCAAACCCTTTAGCTGTTTGCAACCTTTTACTGCTCATTTCAGCTTTTGTTCTGCTTCAACTTTTTCAGCTTCTTTTTGCTAAATTCAGCTTTATTCTGCCTTTTCAGCTAATTTTTAAGGTATTTTTCTGCTAATTTTAGCCTTTTATCTGCTATTTCTTTTAGCTCGTTTTGAATCATTTCAACTTTTTATTCTCCTTTTAGCCTCTTTCTGCTGATTTCTGCTTTTTTCCTGCTCATTTGAGTATTTTTTTGTTGCTAATTTCAGATTTTTTGTAATCAAGTAAGCAATTCTCTGCCTATTTCAGCTTATTCTGATTATTTCTGCGGTTTTTCTGCTGTTTCTGTTTTTATTTTCCTTCTTTCAGCTAATGTCAGCTGTTCAAATTCAACTCACATTAAACAATGAAACAATAAAACCTTTTCAGCTGGTTTCAGCGTCTTCGACAGAATCATTTAGCAATGAGCATACGCACTGCATTTTTCAGGAAATTACATTTCTTTAGTTTAAATTAGAATTTTTAACACTTTTAAAGCTACAAAACAGTGCAACCAAATGTTTCGCTTTAAAATATTGCCGTACACTGAAAAAAAAAAACTGGTACATTTAAAATCCTTTTTATGCACTTTGAACAGATTTTTAAACCAATATGTGACCAGCTTTTTACATTTGTATCCAGGATTAAGACATTATTGATTTGATCATAGGTTTTGAGAATGAATCTGAACATAATGAAACACAAGCATCAATTGGTTGTTTTTATTTATTTACAACTCTAAAGCAAATGTGCCCGTATAACTACTTTCCTGCCGTTCAGCTCTTTGTAAAGAACCTGGCAAGCTGATATCAATTAGCTGGATTATTATCCTGTAGGCTGCAGATAATTCACCTAACGTTCTAAAGCCCTATTCGCACGGGATTAGTTTTACCCAGGGACCACATGTAATAAATAAAGTATTCCCCAACGTCTGCTTTTTATGTGGCGCATTCGCACGGGATAACCAAAGCCTGAGATTCGGCTGAAAATTACGAACATCTTCCGGATATGATGTTAACGTGCTGCATATTGCGTAATATCCGCCCGTTACGGGTCGATAGGCTTTTGCTGGTCCGGGACACAAAAGGTTATTTATGCACTCCAATGCAGCCTCCAGTGCCAAAAGCAAATAAAAATATGCCCAGGAAAAAAAAAAGCCTAATTACGTCTCGGATCCCGCTGAAATCACAGAGATAATAATAATAATAATAATAATAATAATAATAATAATAATAATGTATGTGTTGTCATGATTGTATGTTCCCATACAATGGCAAAATTGGTTCTCTGCATTTAACCCATCCACGACCAGGTAGAGCAGTGGGCAGCTATGGAAAGTGTCCGGGGAGCGACTGGACGTTCCGTCCCAAAACCTTGACTATGATCTATGATTGAAATCTGGGTCTGTGCAGCAAACCAACCAATTTAAATGAAGTCTACCAGGAAGAAGAGCGTTAAATATCAGTAAGAACCTCCCAGAAACTTGTTGATGGGGACAAAAAGCCTGACGTCCAATGGACGACTTTCTGAGGAACGTTCAACCAAATATTAGTGTTTGTAAAAAGATATATTAGAGCCTTTATGTCTAATTTTGACCACAAAATAAATCTTGTTTTGCACATCAGGTTGGTCTCTGGACATAAATTATTTCAGCTCCCAGCCTCAGTTTTAATGAACGGACCCAAAATCTAAACCAAGACGAAGATCAGAGGGTGAGAAGACGAAGAATCTGCTGTCTTTGTGCAACAGCTGCATTTCAGTGCTAGCTGGAATATTTCATGGACAGAGCTCCGCCTTGTGTCGTCAGCTGTTCAAGATAAACATATTGTAGAGAGCTGAGGGGGTGTAGAGGCTCCATGAGGGCAAAGACCCATGGGAATGTTGAATTCAACAGCAGCTAACACACACATCTAGTTCAGGGGTTCGAACTTTTCAGCTTCAAACCGCAAAATAACAGCAGCAACGCTTAGTGACGCCAATTATCAATGGTTGAATTGATTAAAAAAACAATTAAACACGACAACACTGAAGGTTTCAACATCTATCTAACTATTTTTATAATTTTTTTGGCTAAGATACAAATGATAAAAGTAGCAGTTGGAGCAAAATAGGCCGTTGGCGTCTAAAATGTAATTTATTGACCATCTCCAGATCCCCCACTCTGCGTTTTCATGACTCATAGTGGGGTCCTGACCCCAACATGGCCTGTTTGATGAAGGTTTGAAAGGGATCAGGGAACGCTCTGTCAAAACACAGCTGTGGGTTTTCAGGAAGCTTTCGTTGTATTTTCGGTCATCTGGGAAACCCGGCTGCTTTTAGAAACAAAAACCCAAAGCACAGCTTCATCTGAACTAACCAAAGAAACCCACATTTTTCACCCCAAACTGAACATTTAACGATTTACATCTTAGAAATTAAACCTTCCTCCCTCTTGTTTTTAAGGTTTTTACAAGGAGCAGTAATGAGCCTGTTGCTCCGGTTCTGGTAGAAGCAGCTGAGTGTTTCAAGTCTACCTGTAACCATGAAGTATGGATCATGACAGATGCAAGCGGCTCGGTGAGCAGCTCTGTCGGCCCAGGAGGAGCTCCGAGTAGAGTCGCCGCTCCTCCTCATGGAAAGGAGTCAACTGAGGTGTTCAAACGTCTGATCGGGATGCTCCTTCTGGAGGTTTCCCACTCAGAGGTCTCGAGAAGACTCAGAACCTGTTGGAGGATTTGGGAACACCTTATTTCTGCGACGCAACCATGGAAAATGAAAGGAAATGGATCGAATATCCTTTTTACCAACTAAGTTAATAATATAGTTAGCATGCTTCTGTTTCATGTGTATCCTGACTTGTTGAGATGTTATTTCTCATGTAAGTGCTTTTTTATTTTATTTTTCTTGCATATCATGCAGAAGGAGAGGAAAGACTGCAGTATTTGTCAATTAAATAAAGTGACGATGGGGTGACATTTGTTAAATTCTTCAATAGAATAATCAAAGTAAGAAAAAGAGGTTTATGGGGTAGATGAGGAGAGTGGGAACTCTTGAGGGTGAAAGATTGAGAGGATATCCTCTTCGGGTCATGCGCTCGAGAGCATTTTACTGTGGGAAAGTGCACGTGTGTGTTTTTGTGCGCGGTCTATTTCAGCTAGTGAGAACTGACGTTTAAAAGCTCTCGTAAGAAGATTTAAGACGTCCCCATATGTTGTGAAGTGGCTCTTTTGTTTGAACTTATAGTTGGATTAATATAAAGAAATGTGAACTGGGTATGAATGTATGGTTTGTTAGTTTTTGTGTTGGAAAACAAACCCCCAGAGTCTTTGGCCTCAGTGGACAAACATTAATTATAAAACCCAAAGGCAGCGCATGATCCTGCAGCCATAACTCAAACTGTCTACTCAAAGAATAAAACTAGAACCTCGTCTGAACCTGTGATGTATCCAAGTGAGGTGAGATAATGAGGAAGAGAACAAAGAAAGAAGATGATTATTAGAAGTACAAACTGTTTGTTACAGCATTTGAACGCCTCCCAGTTGGTTCAAGTTCGATCTAAAGCCCTGCATGGTACCGTTTTATCCCACGGTAAGTGTGCTGTCCTCACTCGGGGCTTCTGACCAATTCAGATCTCTCCTAAATGCTTCAAATCGACACATTTTCATTGATTTTGTGATTTCACACATCTTTCTCTTAGAAGCCCGGGGCAGACAGAGGTCAGGAGAAACAGGGAGCGCCGCTGATGGACCGGCCGAGCTAATAGTTGATCCAATCACGACGAGGAAATCTTGTTTGTTAAACTGCACGGACCTAAATACTAGCAGCGCAAGCCATTACATTGAGAAAGTACCACATAGCTTGTGCCTTAAAGACTTTATTATCTGCAGGATAAATGTCGACTCGTTGGTAGGATACTGAATTTGTGCCACAAAGGTCAACATTGGTGTTCTTGTCTTGAAAAGTGTGATGGTTGCGTTGAATCTGAAGCGAGCTGAAGCCGTGTCAGAGTCCGTAATGTAGCATTCGCTCAAAGAGCGATGAAACCGTGAGCTCAGAGCTGTTTTTAATCTTTCTGTTAAGATAACTGAATACCCAGAGAAAAGGACTGAATAATGA
The DNA here is from genome assembly GCF_014905685.2 of Nematolebias whitei. Lineage (NCBI taxonomy): Eukaryota > Metazoa > Chordata > Actinopteri > Cyprinodontiformes > Rivulidae > Nematolebias > Nematolebias whitei. The sequence goes on from NC_056517.1 coordinate 35,112,915, forward strand.
ACAGCTCCAAGCCTGCGTGGAAAGTTGAGAGAAGTTACTTACAGAGGAGATGGTGGCACAGGCAATATCAGGAACACTGAGGAGCAAGGAGAAGGGTCAGATACTTCAGGGATGGGTTATGAAGATCGTCTCTGGTTCTTACAGGTAGAAGATTGGGTTTTTGAGGAGGAAAGGTTCCAGTAAATCCTGTGAAAGCAATGAGGCGTCCAGAGTAGACTGTAGTGTATGGTGGGTGAGTGGTTGGAAGATGAGGAAGACAGCTGAGGAGGCCACCGGGAGATTTCCAAGGTTTCACGGAGGAGTCCAGGAACAGGTAAGTCACAGTGGAACAATGCAAGACACAGGTAAGGAATTCTCCATTCAAGAGAGTACTAAGTAGCTAGAAACACGACTACCATTGGCAGGTAATGCTCCTGTGGCGAGAAGTCATCTGTTGCCTTTTATGCTCCTGGCGTCTCATGAAGGAGGTTCATTGGTGTGGTAGGTTGGCGCCACCTAGTGACTTCAGGGCAGTAGTGAAACAGGAACTCCCACACTTTCTTTTTTGTCATTTGATGACTCAATGCGGTTAAAGCCGAGCAATTAGCCAATCTCACAACAAGAGCCATCAGGTGGAGCACTTAGTGCCAGGTCAGTTTGTACCTCCTTAGGGTGGTGGGGCTCAGTGAGCAGCACTGTCGTCCAGGAGGAGCTCCGAGTAGAGACGCTGCTCCTCCTCCTCGAAAGGAGACAACTGAGGTGTTCAAACATTTGATAAGGATGCTCCTTCCAGAGGTTTCCCACTGGGAGGAGACCCCGAGGCAGACCCAGATCTTGCTGGAGGGATTGTAAACCCTCTCTGGTCTGGGAACACCTTATTTCTGAGAATCAACTATGGATAATGAAAGAACATGAATGGATCGATTATCTTTATTACCAATAAAATGATATCCAGTCTCACAACAGGGGACAAAAATGTATATTAAGGTTATGACATCTAATAATGCTGAATATGAAATGTCACAGCTTGATCCGGTGCAGGGTTGCAAGGTGCACGCTGGGATACATGCAGGGCTCAGAGGCTTGCATGGGACCGAGATGGTGTAGAGGTAGGGCAGACATGGGACGAGAAAGTTGCAGGTTCAACTCTCTGCCATGCCCACATGTCGTGGTGTACTTGAGCAAGACACCCAATCCCTCACTGCTCCCCGGGCACTTACATAGCTGTCCAGTGCTCCACCTGGGTGTATCTCAGGTGTGATGGGTTAAATGCACTCTTCGTTGGATGGGAACATACAATGATGTCATCAGCATACAATGATAACAACACATAGCACGTTTTTGCGTGTCTGCCTGCAGGATATGTGCACATGGTAAATCCATGGGTGCAAAGTGATAACCATTATTGCACACAACTGGTGCACCAGTTTACCTGCTTTGAAGAAAAATATCGATAATGTTAAATTCCTGCAAAGTTAGTCCCCCCCCCCCCCCCCCCCCCAAACCATCAGGATCCCAGGAAGCAGCTGGTTGGCAGAGCATCTCTGCATCAGTGTACCACATCACAGAGTCAACAGTGTCTGCAGCTTCAAGAGGTTGAGGGATTCCAAGCATACAAACTCCCAGCAGAACATTTTTAAAGTTGCTATTCTTGGTAACGAGCACTTTGGCTATTAATGCTAGCAATGAGCTCCATCCCTGACAAATGAGTTGCTTTGTGGGCTCCGAGCATCTTATCCATCACAAAGGAGCAGGTCTGAATAGAAAGCCTGGCACTCTCACACTTCCTGTGCCGCCTTTGGTCAAAACCACTGGGTCAACCCACTTCCCTGTATTCTTCTGTCAACTCTGGGAAAAAGCTTTAATATCCTTCCTGTGACTAAGACGCTGGCTGACGGGGCTTTGTGAAAAGCCATCCACCGCGCTGCGTCTCCTTCACCACCGAGTAAACTCTCGTCTCCTCTGCTTGCATCTCCAAACTCGGCTGGTTCGCTGTGGAGAAGCGTTGCTTCCTGTACAGTTTGTTGAACTGAACCCATTTTCATATTTCTCCATTTTGTTTGTTTAGGTGGAGCCTGCGAAGGGGACGGGGATTGTTTTGTGGCCGACGAGGTTGTTGCTGCCAGCTTTGTGCCTCACAGTCCACCCGGTGGAAGATCTGACGGCAATGTCAACACCATTGACCGTCAGCCAGTGACAGCAGCCGCCGCATTGTTTGACTCTTCGTTTTATTTATGCGATGCAACGATAAGATTTGAAAACGCATGTTTGGTCATCTCTGTATTGTCTCAAAGGTTTACACAGACGGAAAGCAAATCTGCCAGTCAGAGGCTGACATGATGTTATCTTAATGCAAGAACGAGCTCTGAATGCACAGACGTGCCACAAATAAATACCTTCATAAACTTTCCCAGGGTTCTTCTGATCACATAAAAGTAAATACTAAAATATGAAATATTGTTTTATCTTACATCCAGGAATTTAAAATGTATGTTTTATTAGATTTTAAGTGATGAGACAACACAAAATAATGCATAATGTACACATAATTAGTTCAATAACGTCCACCTTGAGCTCAGTAAATATCACAGTGAAGCACGGTGGCGGCAGCGTCATGGTGTGGGATGTTTTTCCTCAGCAGGGACTGGGTAGTTAGTTAAAGGGGAATGAAATGAGGGGAAAACTGTTAGACAATCCAGTTCAAGATGTCCGCCACAGCCAACTGATCACGAAGAACTCAAAATTAGCAAAAGTTCAAACAATTTTACGGACAATGAGCTAAAAATCGGTGTGATAGTAGCTGACATTACTGACAGATTCTCTCAGAGACATCCTGCAACCTAAACGGCTACAACATTTTTAATCCAAAACGCTGACGTTAAAGACAACGGGCAATCCATCAAGGACTGCTCAGACTTTTACTTTGTAAAATCAAACCTGCATTTTGACACAGCTCTTTCAAAACCACATACATTTGGTTTAGATACTTGTTTTATGTACCGTATTTTTCAGAATATAAGGCACACTTAAAATCCTTTAATTTTCTCAAAAATCAACAGTGAGCCTTATAATTTATCTGATTAACCTGTTTACAGGGATTAACCTGTATAAATAAAGGTTGAATGAATAATCCGGTGCGCCTTATGTATGAAAACAGACCCGTTCATTGATATTTCACCTTATAATCCAGTGCGCCATATAGTCCGAAAAATACGGTAATTAAAAGTTAAGGACAGGAATAAATATATGTTATTTCAGGCAGTCTTTAAAGGTTTCTGACTTGTTGGGGATTTTCGTTGACCATCTTGGTGAGTTTTATTTTTTTTAATCAATCAAATAAAATAAAAATAGAACAGAAAAGCCTGCTATGAAAGACAAAGAGCGTTGTGCACTCCTTGAAGGAATGCTGGGCTGTTAATTTAAAAATAGCTTCATTAAAAAGCCTTATTTAGTTTTATATCCATTTATTTGGTCAAACCTTTAAATCATTACATTGTTTTAAGTGTATTTGTCACAGAAGTGGTGAAACTGTTGGAGGTGTTTGATTTTAAAAGTAAAAAAAATAAACTTCTTTCACGCTCCTAAGATAAAATGCAGATTAATCCGATCTGAGATCAGCAGCTAAATTCTTATTATGTTAAAACTGCGTGTCAGCAGCAAAACGTTGCAGCTCTGGTTGAGTTCACTCATCTCCAGATCATCTTCAGTGATAAATATGCAAACCCGTCAGTGACTGCGTTTCTTTCTCTCCCTTTGGACGAGGATACATTTGTTCACACGTCTGAGACAAACTGTGAGATGAATTTTAAAAAGGGAAGCAGACTGATTGTAATCGAGGACAACTCGGACGAATGGAGAAGCCTCTTCGTCTTCAGTCTGGAACCTCAAAGTCCTTGTGCTTGATTTCTAACGACACAAATCATACGAGGGGTTGCTGTGAATACATTTTCCTGAAGCAACAAACCGCCTCTGTTCAGAATTAAAGACTGAAGCGTTACCGTGCAATGAATGAGTTTGAGTTTTGTGGGAACATGAAATCAAATTTTGTTATAAATCCAAAAGAAGGAGCTGCATTTTTACTGCAAATATGGATTTTTTATTTATTAAAACAATACAAGAAACTGTCCATTGTTTCTATGGACCTGCTTTATGTAAAAAGCTGCCTCCAGGTAGATGGTAATGCATCCACGGCACCTCTTTTTCAACTCATTTGGGATTTGGGGCTGTAGTTGAGGTAATATTTTAGCTTTTGAGATGTTAATCAGCAGCTCCAAGTTGTATAAAACCACTTTGTTGTTATGTTTTTTCCACCATTTGCACCATACCTGGAGACCTTCCTCTGAGTACAAATCTCAGAGTCCCATCATTTACCTCCCAAGCCTAGAAACCAAGAATACAAAGTAAGAAATATTGTGCAAATTACAATTATTACACAAACACATCCCCCTGTTCCTGACAAAGTATCCCTTGTAAATACCCTACTTAGCTTTTAGTCCCTCATTGTGGAGCAAAAAGGGAAAAATACCCTACACCCATCTGTGCATGTTGTGAGCGTGATAACGTAAGTCAGGTACCAACTTCCATTTTGGTGTGGCTGCATCTAGGCGTGAGAAAAGTTTCACTTACTTTTTGTTTTTGGCTACATATAGGTGTAAAAAAAAACTGGGTTGCCATGTAAAAATCCTAGATGGCCACCTCTATCACTTGATGGAGCTATGCTTTCCAGTTCATGCGCAATAATCCAGGTATAAAATCCAGCGATGTTCAGTCAGGTCACCAGAAACCGTCCAGACGAGCTGACTGAACATTGTTGGTTTTATACATCGATTATTGAGCATGAACTTTGGTGTTTTTAACCACTTTGGCATGACTCTCAGAGGAGCTGACTGGGAGAGGACGGGCCCCGGAGAACATCTTAGCACCAGCAAACTTTTTTCCCACTATGCTCGGTTTTGTTTGGTGGCTCCTCAGATTGAAGACGTCCTTCGGCTGACGGACGAAACGTCTCAGCAAAAAAAAGAAACCGTCCAGATGACCTGACTGAACATTTTTGGATATGCTTTCTAGTGTTTATATTGCTTAAAAGTAGTTTTCTCAAATGCTTGGAGAGGCCTGTGGGGTGGCCGAAGATTAATCTGTTTGCCAAGGCCACCATTGGCCACCCCCTGGCTCCACCATTGCACCTGGTTGTGGATAAATTTGTTACCTCCTCACACCAGGAACAATCATTCTGCGTCGTCTGGGACAAATATATATATATATATATATCAATGTTCTTATACACAGTGCAACTTCTACCCACTTGAATATCTTGCAACAACAACAAAAAACTTACATATGTTTATTTACATTCTCTGTTCAGTTCCAAAAACACTCATGTTGAAAACTACAATCATTCACTGTTCAAATCCCTCAGCGATACAACAATATACATTTTCAAAGTGTGTATTTAGTTTATTACAAACTACAAAAAGGCAAAAGATGTTTGCCTCTCTGTTAGAAAAATATCTGTAAAAATCATTTAAACATCTACATCTGTTTAACTTTGAGTCAAACCAATTAAAAATGGACGCTACAGCTAAATGACTTCTGCAAACACAAAAATAACTAAGCCATTTGTACTGATATTGAACTAAAGTTTGATTGAGATATATTTTATTTACAATATTCTCAATTTATAACTGTTTAAAAACACTGGAGTTGATTGGTTTAATCATTAAACAGGAGTTAGAATAATCCATCAAGACATAAAATAATAAATAAATCTTGATTTGTTCCAGGAAATGAACTCTAAATGAAAAACAAACGGCAACAATGTGTCATTTTATTTATTTTAAAAAAGTTTTTTTTTTTTTTATTTCAAAAGCAGAGAAATCCTTTGAAAACATTTTTTTTTTCTACAAAGGTTTTAATACACGCCTGTACCCTGAACACACCATCCTGCAGTCTGAACTGTCATGCGAAGCTGTTTTTTTAGATCTGTACATTTTTACACGTTATATTTGAAATGACGAAAAGCTCACAGTAAGCAGACGGTGACAGACTGTTATTAGACGTTATTAAATTAAGTTTATTTAAGACGTACATCGTAGAAATTAGGCTGCTCTGTACAGACGTGATGAATGACCTGCCAAACGTTGGAAGAGAAACTCGATTTCGTTCTACTGGAGACACGTTTGCTTCAGATCCCGATGATAAACGTTTCCATGCCGACATTCACAAATTCCATTTTTCATCTCCCATTAATCTAAAATCAGCACCCCATAAGACAAAATAAAATACCACATTTACATACTTAGACCCTTTGCGACACAAGAAGTTTAGCTCAGGTGTCTCGTTTCTCTCAGTCGTTGCTGAGATGTTTCTACAGACGTCTTTAGGCGACCTACTATTCGACAACCAGAGCAAAAACCAAACACTGACGTCAAAGGACCTGCCAGCACCATCTCAACAGTGAAGCATGGTGGTGGCAGCATCATGGGGGGGGGTTTCAACAGCTGGGCCTGTTGAAGCTCAGAGACAGGATTGTTGCATAGACGTCAGGGAGGCAGTGGCATCCATCCATTTTATTTACACACTTTCTCTTTCCTGGTGCCTTTCTCCAGTAGTCAATGGGTGTTTAGCTGTCCAGACACGGGGTGCACCCTGGACATCACAGGGACAAAAAGACAAAGAAGACAGCCAGTCATACTATCACCCACGCCCAGGGACAATGTGGACTAGCCAATGAACCTAACATGCATGTTTCTGGTTTATAGGAAGAGCCGGAGTAACTGTAGAAACCCCACACATGCACAGAAACATCCATCTGCTCTCAGGGCTCTCCACAGCGAGCCATCTTGCATGAAAGATCTGGCAATTTGTTTTACACCAGATACCCTTCCTGACGCAACCTGGGATCGAACCTGCAACCTCTGGATTACAAGATCGCAGCACTGACCACGAGCTACCATAGCCGTTATGTATTCACGGAGAGAACATGTAAACTCCAATCAGACTGGCACCAGGCCAGGAGGCGATCCTGCGACCTTCTCACTCTAACCACTGCACCACCATTCATTCAACCTTTATTTATACAGGTCAGTCTCACTGAGCCTCGAGGACTCATTTACAAGAGCAACCTGCCATGCCGCGGTGCCTACCATCTCAAATGGAATATATTTTTGACCGAGTCCATAGCTGGCTCTTTTTATGTCTTGATTTAGTTTCCAAATATGATATGAATGTAAATGTAATTGCGTCGTACACGGGTTGCTAGCAAGATTTTGAAATCTCGAGCTCGCAGTGTGAGCCAGGGTCAGACACAACGGAGTAAAATTCCCAGAGTGGAGAAGCCACAAGGCAGAGCAACGTATGTCCAAAGGGACATAATACTACTTCGAACAAAGTTTCATCAAATTCCTTTACAAGTGGGAGTTGAGCTGACAGGAAAACTGCTAATGGGCGGGCGGAGGAATGACTCACGACATTTTATACATTTAAAAGCTTTGGAACGTATAAAAAATGGATCCACCATTGGTCCCAATCCAAGCGGAGTGAGTTTAGAGTTTCCAAAGAAAATTCAATTCAGTTTATTCATATAGCGCCGTCACATCAGAAGTTATCGGCGTCAGAATTTGTGCACCACCATTGCTGCACCGGACCCACATGCACGTTCCCGATCACCCCACCCAGGCCTCCAGCTATGACCTCACTCCACCAAGTACTTCAAGGAGGTACAGTATTATGTAAAGCAATGGGCCCAGTGTTTATGACAGGGTTCAGTGTTCAGGGTCAAAGTCAGGAGTTTTATGATCAGTGTTGGTAGTTAAATTTAGGGTCAAAGGTCAGAGGGTTAGGTTTAGGGTCTGAGGTCGGGTTAGGCTTGGCAGTCGGGGTTAAGTTTAGGGTCAAAGGGTTGAGTTGGGGTCAGGGTTGGGTTTGGTATAAAGTCAAAGGTCAGAGGGTTAGGTTTTGGGAAAGGGGTCCTGGGTAAGGGTTAGGGTCAGGAGTCTGGCTTAGGTTTAGGGTCAAAGGTTTAGGGTCAAAGGGTACCAATTAGTAAAAACTGGGAAAATTTTGTTGAATAAAAACACTCGAGACTGGAGCTACTGCCAAAGTACACAACACTACTAGGGTCAGAATACGTATGTGAAATACTTCAATATGGGGTACTGAGTGAAGATTAATAAACTATCGTAACAGAACCAAACTCTTTCTGAAGCCTCTCTGTGCCTGAAAGCGTGTACATATATTCAGAAACTCAACGCTCAGGCTTACTTTTTGTATTTAGACACATCAACGTGTACTTTTTAGGATCTGTTCTGGCCCCAGAAATTCAACTTCTGCTCTTGGTTACATAAAAAGTCTAGTTTACATAAATAAAACAAAGCTTTGAAAGCTGTGCACGCCTTGTCTAGTTAAACCCTCTAAATGAACACGAGTATTGCGGTGTAGGACAGATACAGTAGACAGCACAGACAGAGCATGACTTTACAATGAGAGGTCCCAGTGTCATAATTTAATAGTTCTGTCTTTAACTGAGAACCCCTTTGTGAGTGTAGTTTAACAATATCATACAAAACAAATTTCTGGGGCTCGGGTATTCACACCGGACGTTCACGTCCCCAAAAATATATAAATCTTAGTGTTGCTTTGACTTCGGAAGATGCATTCCTTCCAGCGGTGAATGTCCTTCCAGTAAAACTAAACATTGCGTTCCCTGAAACGGTGCTAAGTTCAAATCTGGCTTCTTTCCAGGAGATTGTCCAGCACAACGATAAAACATTTAACCGTTTGCCTGTGGCGCTTGTTTCCCATCAGTTATGAGGCCGGTCAGTCGCAGACTTTGTGGATGCGTTGTCCTTTTAGCGGAGATACAGTGCCCCGACAAGAATCTCAGAGGTCAAGTCCCGATTCGTAAGTTTTCAAGGAATGCAACACGGAACTGTCCAGATGGGGCGAACAACCCCTGGAAGGGATGGCAGTGATCCTTGACACCTCCAATGAGAAGTGCCACCGTTTTAGAAAATGTCGTTTATGTCGAGTTAGACGAGCCATCGATGCTATGCTAAAGGCATCTGGTTAGCTTAGCATAAATTCTGTTGGCTCGACTAGAAGGTAAATACAACTGAGCTTGTTTCTTTGTTCCAAGCAGAGATCTTATGATCTACTACCCCAAAAAACATAATCTTCTAACCCTTATCAAATAAAGGGTTTGCAGATTTTATTTTTCTACCCCAGCAGTCAGACGATAAATAATGGAGTACACACTGAACACACAGTGAATACTTTCCATTAAAGCTCCAGTTCTGCAGAGCAAAATTAAAGCATTAGTTCAAATATTTTTAAGAAACCCGAACAATAATACCTGAACTGTTGTAGACGGCTCTTTGATCAACCTCATCTTGGAAAAACAGCTACCGGCTAGCCAGAGCGAGGCCAGGACCAAAGTGGAGTGTGGCTCTATAAACACTCCTGCTGCCCTTGAGTCAAAATGACTCATGAAGTCTCAATTTTATACTGACGACCCATAGGTCATTTTGACCCAAGGGCAGCAGGAGGGTAAAACAACTCTAATCTTATTAAATTCATAGTAATTCAAACATACTACTTCCAGTGGATACCTCTTTATGATAAGAGTACCCTTAAAACTAACTGATTAGTAGGTAATAATGCAGTTGTTGATTCAGCTGTAGCCATTTAGGAAGCAGCTGCAAAGTATTAGATTATAAACTAGAACAGTGAGTCGTTTTTTTGTCAATTTCTCTGTATGCTCCATTCGCGTTTGATTTTTAAGACCAAACCATTTTCAGTGAGTTACCTGACTGGTTTGTTTTGGCATTCCGAATGAATACAGAATTTGATTCTGTCCAATACTTAACCTGTTTCAATGGGCGAACAGTGTTTTATAAATGCTATTTAACGCTTATAAACTAAGAAATCTTTGATAAACGTGCACCAGTTGGAAAGTTGTCCAGGAAGACAATCGCAATATTTTTACTAGAATGCTCATGCCGTGTGAAACTGAAGGCTCTGAAAAGGGTTATAAAATAGCGTTTGCATGAACTGTGGTGAACTTTTGAAGATTGGAGTTAAGATCAGCCGTTAGCCATTTCTCCAAGTTGAGGTTGTTCAAAGAGCTATCATATTAATTGTTCATGTCCGTTCCACAGAACCCAACTTCAAAAGGTTCGAACTCTCTCTTTAGCTGCGTACAGACGTAAGACGTGTGTCATCTTTTCTTGTAACTCTCTGCAGAAGTGACTGCACCAAATGTGGGGCTCTCCAGTGAAATACTCGTTAAGAAGATTTGGAATACGGTGTTGAGTGAAGAACAGAAATAAGTAATTACTAAAGAAAACATGTGCAAGCCAACATCCTTCTTTATCTAAACAGGTGCAGGGGCTTCATTGTGTCATTTGGGGTCATTTAAACCCAAAAAGTGCTCTGGACTTTGAAGAGGCGAACCGGTCCTTTAGGTCAGTCTTTCTCCTAGGCCAGGAGATCGCTCCTCTTGCTGCACCAGACCACCAGAGCGATCATGGCCAATGTGAGGAAAACTGGAACGAGAATGAGCGCGGTGAGCGTGTCGTCCGGCGGGTCGAGCCACACCACTTGCTCTATGGTGCAGTTGGAGAAAAAGTACTTGTGTATGCGGATGATGTAGCCCTCTACCAGCGGGTTGGGCCAGTAGCAGTTGACGATGTGGGACCTGTTCTCAGTGCAGAAGGTGAAGTGGTCGTACTCTCTGGGAAGACACAGAAAAGAAGAACAATCAGGGGTTTAGCATACCACACAGTTGAAGGAGTAGAAGTGAACTTGTTCATTGGTAGAAGGGATCGGGCTCAGAATCCATCATCTGGTTCTCCTAAACTCCACTGTTGTTTCGCTGGAATTAACCTGAGCTCCTGAGATTTGGTAGGTAATCCATCACTGCGACCAGGGTTATTCTGTTACTTACCCCCTCTTTCAGCTCAGTACACCTTTTCTTTTCTGCTGTATTACTTAGAGCTGCCCTGAAGCTTTTCAGGCTTAGAGCGCCACTTTGATGAATACATCCAGCGAGTCTTAATCCTTCTCTCTTCATCCTGAGTACTTTATCCTCAAACTGCAACTTCTTTTTTCCTTTCTTGACATCCAGGAGCTTTTATTTTCTCAGCTGAAGGGTAAACTGAGTAACAGCTTTACAGCACGGGCTCAGAAACTCATGATACTAAAAATCAAGCATTCCCTGAATGAATACATTTCCCCCACAAGCTTTAAACAAAGATCTTTAATTGATACTTGTATACAGGGTTATACAACCCGCACTGTGACATCACTAAAACAGTTCTTGCATTTAGTGCATTTAGTGCATTTAGCATAGTGTTAGCAGTCATACTTGATTGTGTAGATCTGTGGTGCCTGATCCTGGTCTTCCAGGGCCACAAACCTGCATGTTTTAGTTGTTTTCCTGCTCTATAACAAGTCTTCAAGTTCTCCAGAAGCCCAGTAGTTGCTCATTTGATCAAATCAGGTGTGTCAAAGCAGAGAGAACATCTAAATCTTGCGGGGTAATGGTCCTCGAGGAGCAGGATTGGACACTGCTGGTGCAGATAGTATTCTTATTCAAACGAAAGTCCATCGCACCACACTAGAGACTGAGATTGGAGGTTGGAGGCCAGACTACAAGTCATTAAGACACTGTACCTCAGACCAAATCTACAAGCAGGACTTGATAAAACCTTAATAAGCCCTCTGAATAGGACATCATCCATTCATAATCTTTACCCAATAAAATGTAGTACTCCCTACCACACGTGCATATTGTCTTTTTCCAAATTTGTGTATTCTGCTTCCTTTTTATTATTTCATATGTGTTTTTATTTCTGTATAATTAGAATATGCTACTGGATGCCTCAAATTTCCCTGGGATTAATAAAGTATCTATCGGTATCTACCAGTATCTTTCTATCGGTATTTACCGGTATCTATCTATCGGTATCGACCGGTATCCATCTATTGGTATCTACCGGTATCTATCGGTATCTATCTATCGGTATCTATCTATCGGTATCTATCGTATCCATCTATCGGTATCTATCTATCTGTATCTACCGGTATCTATCGGTATCCGTCTATCGGTATCTATCGGTATCCATCTATCGGTATCTATCGGTATCCATCTATCGGTATCCATCCATCGGTATCTATTGTTGTCTATCTATCGTATCCATCTATCGGTATCTATCATTGGCTATCTATCGTATCTATCTATTGGTATCTATCGATGTCTATCTATTGTATCCATCTATCGGTATCTACAGTATCTATCGGTATCCATCTATCGGTATCTATCGGTATCCATCTATCGGTATCCATCTATCAGTATCCATCTATCGGTATTCATCTATCGGTGTCTATCTATCTGTATCCATCTATCAGTGTCTATCTATCGATGTCTATTTATCGGTATCCATCTATCGGTATCCATCTATCAGTACCCACCGGTATCATCCATCCATAAGTAAGATCCCATTGGTTTTTCTTATTTCTCCTATAATCAATAAGTCAATCAACATTTATTTATAGACCTTTCCAACAAGCAAAATGTACAGAGTGCTTCACAGTACAAAAGTTTAAAACAAACAATGAAAACAATAGAAACATTACCAGAGAGTACAAGATGAAGGCGTCTATAAGACATGATGTTCTGCAATCAAAGTCCGGATCGAGCTGCTTGTTTGGATGTTTTCTTTGTATCAAAAATCACCAAGGAGACGGAGCGCTAACAGCTGAATGTTGATTGTTTTAGGCTGAACAACAATATATGAGCTGATCAGTTTAAAATGTGATTTATGACACTGCTCAGATCTTTATAAAATGACGGTAGGGAGAGTGAATGATGGGGAGAAAAAGACAAGTTTATCAGAGCTTCAAAGCGGAACAGAACACAGAACAAAAGACTGAAGCGAGTCGCAGATTGATGAAGTTATTTCCCAGCCGTATTAAGCAGCAGCTAACACCTTTTCAAGGCTTTGTCCTCACAGTAAAACCCCAACTGATTCACACAAAAACATAAAAATATCAGCCACAATAACCACCTGCCAAAAAAAAAGACACAAAAAAACAATTTTGTTGTTGTTGTAGCGCCTGTACCACGTAGCTAAAGAGTTAACCAATAGGTTAGATTGAAATGTATTACTTTGGTTGGAGCCCTGGGAAAGTTATTTTAAAGATAGCCGTACTAACCGCTTACAGGAGATACAACTTACTGTTGGTATTTAATTTAATGGTGGTGCCTCCACTTAGCAGGAAATTATGAATTTATACCTTGTTTGACCCACTAAGAATTAAATTCAGATAAATGTATGTTTATATTAAATACACTCCCTTGGAATACAAAAAAAAAAACCACTTAAAGTGACTTTCAAATAAGAGACTGATGCCTGATTTAATTTTAAGACACTTTAAAAAAAGAAAAAAAAATGTAAATAGAATAAGTAATTTGTTACACAAATAAAACAACTTTTCACAGTACTTTCAGTTCTATCGTTTAACCCAAATAGTTGCAGTTCATATTACCCCTTAATATTTCAGGTAAGGCTTTTCAAACATAAAATTCAATCCCAAAATAACCCGTTGCAGGCCTGAATCGATGCTTGGGTGTGCGGGAGCTAAAAACAAACAGCTTGTTCTCTCACTGAGCAAATAAAATAAAAAGCATGTGCACTGGTTTAGCTTTATACTCACAAATCCTTCAGAGTTTGACACTGAATCGGGAAGGGTCGATGTGGAGATGCCTTTAATATGGCACTGAGTAAGGTAAGTAGGCAGGTGATGTCACACGAACACCAAGATCATTCCTGGCAGCAACCTCACAGATGGCTGAATGGGAAACTTCTAACTCGTCAGCAGGTCCAAAGATTAGCTCCTGGTCTACTTTCATATGCTTCTCAAAGTCCGTTACAGTCGGCAACTCTGCATTAATGATCGTAATGTACAGCTTTACCCTGTTATTGTCCCACGTCTGTGTCGCTGTGCCCTCTGCACTCGTCCGGTTTTCACACAGACCCACGTTTCATGCAGCGTACCATTAATCCCGCCCACTCCCATCTGATTGGGGCAAAATAAAATGCTTAATCCAATACAAAACTGAACAAGATTGACACTTAGCACAACCCAAAGAGTAGGTTGTAACCTGCCATGTGGCACCATGTGCAGCACTCCTCAAATAAACTTATGTGTAGCATTCAAGGAACGTAGTAAAATTGACGACTGCCTGTTTCAGTTTGCTTAAACTTGATTTTCTTGACCAAACATGAACTGTTTTTTAAAATGATACATTTTTAAATGACAAGAGTTTTTATTTTTCATATTTATTCCACTTTTATCACTTAGACATTGTTTTTAAACTTAAATGATGTTACTATGAATTTAGTTCAATACTTAGTTTGTACTATATAACACAGTTCATTGGCATCAAAATGTTGAGAATAATATGAAAATTCATTGTACTAAACAAAGAGTGTAGCAGCCACAGTAAATCATTAAACGAGTATATTATTACGTGTCACTGCTGTCAGATAGAAGCCACGTGTTCACCAGAGACACCCGAAGTGATCCATTTCTGCAGCAGCTTACAGAAAGCTGCATCTTTTAAAATCAGCTCTTTCTGGAAATGTGACCTTTTGAACTGTTTTCGCCTTCGCTCGTTGTGGAAATCATCACTGCATCGTTTATGTGGCTCCGATCAGTTTCAGAAGGCTATCGACTTCAGGAACGCAAAGAAACGTCTAAACGGTAGGAACAAAAAGCCCATTGAGCGCAGTTCACCTTATCTGTGTCAGCCTTTCATCATTTGTGTTTCGATGGTGAATCCTAAATGTTTCTCCTGCACCTCCTCAGACTTGCTGTCTTCAAGTGAGAACACCACAGGTGAACATGTCAAACGAGGAGGAGTGGTACGGAGTGAAGGAGGAGGAAGATCTTCAACCCAACGACAGAGTGGAGTCACAGTAATTCAGACTGAGCCGTTTCTGTTTTTCTCTCAGTCCACATGCAGAAGTGAAGTGGAAACAAACAGACGGGGTCGACTCATCACTTACCCACTCAACCACCCTCCATCCTCACAAACTGTCTCAGTGAACTCAGTCACTGGTTTTCTAATAATTTCCTTCAACTAAACAGCAACAAAACTGAAATCATCCTCGTTGGTACCAAAAACTCATTTCAAAATCTTCTCGTCCCCGTTAACAACTCTCTGCTATCCCCCTCGCCTCAGGCCGAGAGTCTCGGTGTCATCCTCGACACCACTCTCTCCTTCACTTCACACATCAACGATGTTACTCAGTCTGCCTCCATCTTCGAAATATTAACCATCTCCGTCTCTGACCCCGCTCCACTGCCATCTTTGTTCAGTCTTGTGACTTCCCGGATCGACTACTGCAACTCCCTTCTTTGTGGCCTCCCCAACAAATCTCTTCAGAAGCTACAGATGGTCCAGAACTCAGCTGCCCGTGTCATCACTCAAACCTCCTCCTACAACCACATCACTCCTGTCCTGCAGCAGCTCCACTGGCTCCCGGTTAAATCGTGCATCGTCTTCAAAATTCTTCTTCTCACTTTTAAAGCTATCCACAATCTTTCCCCTCCTTCCCTATCTGACCTCCTACACATCTCCATCCCTGCTCGCTCTCTCAGATCCTCCTCTTCGCTGCACCTCCATGTACCCTCTACCACCACGGGGAGCAGGGCCTTCACCTGCTCTGCCCCTCACCTCTGGAACTCTCTACCACCAGACCTACGAAACACCACCTCCCTTTCTCTGTTCAAGACTACCGTATTTTTTGCTGTATATGTCGCACCTTTTTACATAAATTAGCATGCCCTGTGACTTATACAGCAAAACAACTTATTTATGTTTCCCCCCCGTATTTATAACCCAATTCTTGTCTGAGATCTGACGATTTCATTCATTCTGACATGGAAAATATTAAACACTACCATTTTTAGCCACTAGAGGGCGGTCAAGTAATATGGCAAGCCAAGTGTCTCATTAATAGGTAAAAGTGGCTATTAATGAGACACTTGGCTTGCCATACAAAGCCACCTTCGTGTCGCTCCTAAACTCCTGGAGCAAACGTCAAATCAGCTTCATGTCTCCGCGACGCCCAGGAGAAATGCAGCTGATTTGACCATTAAAGTGCATTTATTAAGGAAAAGTTCAACTGAGACACACCTTTGCTATAATGTCAAGCAAACAAATAATTGTTTTTAAGTGTTAATCTTGGTAAATTCTTGTTAAAGTCCTCCCGTGCACGCTCCCGCCATTTGGCAGCCAATCGATTTTTGGCACAACACCAACCCACGTTTCCAGGTGGTCAGCGGTGACACATAACAGATGCAACTTATATGGTGAAGTGACATATTTATGTTTTTTCTACTTTATTAGACATATTTGGACTGATGCGACGTATACGGCAGAAAATACGGTACTCTGAAAACACCTCTTTAAACTAGCTTATCCATCTTAACTTCGTTTTATATTTCAATTTATTCCTGTTGGTCTTTGCACTGTTTGTTTTTACACAATCTTATCTGATAGGTTTCTTGCTGTAAAATGTCCTAAGGTGTCCTGAAAGGCACTTTTAAAATAAAATTATTTTTATTATTATTACTTAAAGCCAGTGGTTGAAATAAAGGAAATATTCAAGTGGGTAGGAGTTACACTGTGAAGAACAGAAGTTTTTTATTTTTTATTTATGCTTGTCCAAAGCAACACAGAGTGATGGATCCTGACGCAGTGGAGGAGCCAGGGGGTGGCCAGCGGTGGCCTTGGTCACTGTAGCTTAATCTTCGGACACCCCAATCATTTTAGGAAACCACACTTTTATTAAGAAATATAAAAAACTAGAACGCATAGTTTCCTCAAATGATAGAGGTGACCGGTTTACATTTATTTATGGTGGTGGCCATCTTGGATTTTGATGTGGCAACCTAATCTTTGATAGGGACTTTTCTTGTGTCGAGATGCAGCCACACGCCAAAGTGGAAAGCTTATTTTCAAGTTATCTAGTTAAGGCGGACAAACAGACGAACAGAAGGTATTTCCAAGTGACGATACAATGAAGCACGCCGTGATTCGTTGGAGCGGGTTCTGGTGAGAGCTCCAGAGCAACCCCACACTGCAGCCGTGAACTCAAGATCCTCGCCTCACCTTTAATGGTGGACGAGGAGGAGAGATCACCTCCCCTCCAAAGCCAAGTTTGCTGCCATGCCAGCCTTTTGTTTTCCTTCTTTAAATATTTGAGGTTTTTATTCAAATTTCTTGTGTTCGGGTCCGATTCTCTACAAACCAAGACGGCGAAACGGTGGAAGTGTAGCGGTTTTAGTTAAACTTGCATTATTATATTGATGAGTCTGGTGATTTAGACCCCAGTGTGTAGTCTAGTAGCCGAGTCCCTCGCTTTCTGCTTTTGAATTCAAGGGAAAACAGCCGAGAGTGAGAGGTCAGAAGTGGGAACGAGGTGGATGAAGCTGGAAGCAGATGGTGATCAAAGCAAACATCTGAGCAGCTGCAGGAGGCAGACCGTCTTCTGTTCGTCTGTTTTGTCATAAAACGCCACCACAGCTCCAAACACTGAGCGCTCAGTCAGGAAGACACCAGCACTTGAGGCGGGAGGGATGATAAGTCTCTAAATGTGTCTAAATAAGACAAATCCTGCAGGAAGACAGGCTCGTTTAACTTTAAGATACGTGTGTGGGGGTGTCTGCCACTCTGTTCACCTCACTGTGAGTTACTACAGAAAAGATTTAATGGAGATTTCTGTTTCAAGACCATTTTATGAAGAGGAAACACTAGAAAGACATTAATGCAAAAAAGCACTAGCATCCATTTAAAAACAAATAACAGCTAAAACTCTTCGTAAAGGATGAAGCACGTGTTCCAGCGGATAAGACAATGCATTCTGGGAATGCACCAGAATTAAGTTTCACAGCAATAAATGTCTCCAAAAGCAATTAAATCTGAAGCGTCTGCGTTTCAATACAGGTCTCCGTTACCTGTGAGGTGAACCAGTTCAAAGGCAGAATACGAGTTTTATAAACGTATAAATAAACAAATAAGAAATAAGTTGACGTTTCAAACTATCTCATGGCAAAATGTGGACCGGCGTCGCTGTTCTCTGAAACCTGTCTGACTTCCAAGGAGCGCAAACCCCTGGAGGTGCCGTTAACCTGGTTTTTCAGCTTTGACTGATTTTTTTTATATTTTGTTGTTGCATGCAGAGGACACTTGAAGACAAAATAGAACCAGAACACTGACAACCACCACTGAGAGACAATCAGATTGGCATGTGATGATCAGGAGTCAGTAAAAGTGGTTTAGGCTCCCTTCACACTGGATGACAACATCTCTTATAGCTACGCTTTGTCTTTTTCCAGGCAGCTGCATTTCTAACATCCTTCTACCAATATACCCACCTGGACTATGGTCCAGGTTCTGAAGGGGGTGGAGCTAGGTGTGCAAGGTGTGTGTGGTACTGAGCGTGATGAGACCAAGTGAGCATGAGAGGTAAATCAGCTGGTTTCCGTGTGTCCAGTGTGAGTTGTGGCTGTGACGGCAGCTCGGTTGTCTGTTTTTTGGGGGTGGTTTGTTAATAAAAGCTCTAAAGCGTGCACAGAAGGACCTGAGTCTCTGCGCAGGAGTCTGAACTTTATCCCCAGAAAAGATTCATATTTATTTTTTATGTTTTTATTAGGGTAGCACAGTGACACAACTGGTAGAGCTGCTGCCTCTCAGCGCGCAGGTCGCTGGTTCAAACCCCGGTCCAGGGGCCTTTCTGGGTGGAGTTTGCATGTTCTCTCCGTGCATGCGTGGGTTTTCTCCGGGTACTCCAGTTTCCTCCCACAGACCAAAAACATGCATGTTAGGCTGATTGGTAACTCTAAATTGTCTCTAGGTGTCAGTGAGAGAGTGAATGGTTGTTTGTCTCGTTTGTCTCTATGTGTCCCTGTGATGGACTTGGACCTGTCCAGGGTGTACCCCGCCCCTCGCAAAGTGATTGCTGGACATGGGCACCGGCGACCCCCATGACCCAAAATGGAAGAAGCGGGTAAAAGATAATGGATGGATGGATGGATGGATGGATGGATGGATGGATGGATGGGAAGTAGAAATACCCTCCGCCCGTCCATGCATGTTGTGGGCTCGTTAACTTAAAAATAATCGAGGTACTGACTTCCATGTAGGTGTATGGCTACATCTAAGCGTAATTAATATTCCTTTCAAAAACTGGGTTATCAAGTCAAAATCCAAGATGGCTGCCACCATAAATGTATATATGTAGACCACACACAAATGTATGTGTGTGTGTGTAAACTGGCCATTTGAGGAAACTATGCTTTCTAGTTTTCATATTCCTTAAAAGTATAGTTTCCTCAAACGATTGGAGTGGCCAAAGATTAATCTGTGGTGGTCACGGCCACCACTGGCCACCCCCCAGCTCCGCCTTTACGCTTGGTGGTGGATAAAACTGCTCCCGCTACGCGCCAGGATTTGTTACTCCGTGCTGCTGTTAAGCTGAAACTGTTTTATCATCCCAAACGCTTTCTCCAAGCACTAAAAGATCATGCACAATCTTGGCTAAAAACTTTAACATCAAATGCGTTAGTAGTACACCCTGTCTGTTAGCGAAATACCTCCTGAACCACTGGACGGATTTAAAGGAAACTCTCAGAAAGTAATTAATGGATGGACCTTAGCAAACCCATTCATGTCAACTTTCAGCTACCAACCTGTTTTCCTGTGTCTGCAGACTCTTCCAAGGAACCGAATAATGAATACTCACACAGCTAAAGTACATTAACTTTATCACTATAATGCCCGACTGCATGCCATTAATCAAAAACCAGTGGTGTATTTTGAAGCAGCAGGTTAGAAACACTCTCCCACGTAAATAAATGACTTTAAATCTAAAGCTGTTTGACTCTGTTCTTTGAGGAATTAAATATTTATTGCCCCGAAACAGAACAAAGTCTATATTAAATTATACATCTGTTATCTAAGAGGATGTTACTTTGTCAAAACCATGTACCGTTACAGCCACAACCAATGTCACAACAATAAATCCAGTCTAACAAATAAAAAAGACACAAACAACATGATTTGTTGACGACATCTTGCACCAGAATCTTCCGACAGTAAACAGGAGACGTTTCCTGGCTCGACAGATGCTCCACAGATGTTGTGTTTACCTCATGGTTCAACAGCGAGGGCTGCACCTTGCATGACTCACGTTACGGGCCGCCTTAGAAGTGCATGAAAAATAGCCGAGCCTAACTTACACAGAGGGCACGCAAATGGCAACGGAAAACATCCCAGTCTGACAGAATTGGGACGACACCGAACAGAGGTGTTGCTGTTTGCTACAGTTTATTTAGATGTGAATAGACCTGTTAGCTTGTGCTAAAACAGGCTCAAAGACAGGCAGTCAGGATGCTCAAAGGTTAATTGATGCGAAAACCATCCTATGGGGTTCAATTTTGTGAAAAAGCTCCACAAATAAAAGGTGTTAATGCATTTCCATGTTGTGTATGGAACTGCAGAACTGTGGGAGAATGTGTACCGATTTATCTTCCATTGAAAGTCTGTACAAAAGGTATTCACACTGAATTAAGACTATACTAGGCTATTTACAACCCATTTAGATTGCAACAAATATGAAAGATTTCCAACAGTGTTGAAGGGAATCATGATGCCACTACACTTTACTCACAAGTTGGGCTTTCCAGTCATTGTTCACATTACCGAGACATTCTTCTGCATCCTCACTTCACTCTAAGTGCAACAAGATGCAGTTATGACTATCACATCTGGTTGTTTCCATGACATAGTCACAAACACAATCTAAGCCAAGGCGTGAGACCAGCATGGCTTTCACATGCCAAAATTAAAGCCATACCGGTGTATGGGGGTCCCACGTCGTGGATAGAATGGTACCATTGCCATTACCTCAGACCTTATGAACTATGTGAACTAATCCCATTCTATGATTTGTAAAGGGGAGCCCAATGCCTTGCTAACATGTGACTGAAGATTGTGCCAAGACCCTGCAAAGACCATCCATGTTCTGACTGTGAAGTGGGCCTTGGGGTCAAAATGAATCAATGCCATTAGGGAGGGTAGACAAGTCTGACGATCACAGCCTGAATGGGAAAGACAATGGGACGATGGTGTTCTACTGACCTATTGACATTCAGGTGGATATTTCCTTGACACCTAAATATTGTACAAGAACACAACCACTGCTTTATGGCAAAGCAGTTTCCTGATGTCAAGGTCTTTTTGAGCAGGATAGTAAACTTTTCCATACTTATAATAGTTCAGGATTCATTTATGTCAAAGAGTTGCACTCAGTATATATGAAGTGTCCCATGACTGATATTCAATCTTCCAGAATTTCATCAGTTGTCTTCAAATACTGTCTTACCTGATGATGTGCGTGAGGTTGCACCAGTACTGTGAATCTATGTGAGCCATGTCCCGTTTGAAGTTTTCTCCACAGACCTCCACCTCCCACTGTAGACGGGACTCGTTGCAGATCCTCCTTTGCGAAGGGAACGTGGGCTCCAAATTGATGCCGTCGGTGGCTGTCAGAAAGAAAAGGATGAAGCATTTGATATGCATTCTGCTGTGTCTGACTTGAAAAATAACAGATATGACAAAAATGGAAGTTCATTAGTGTTTGATTTGTAGTATTACAGTAATTAAAGATTTTCATTAGAAATTAATTTAAAGTATGCTTGAAGCTAGAAATCACATCTCATGTTTCAAATACACCTGTCTGTGTACCTGTCCATCTGCAATCACCCAGCTGCTTTCACTCTGTAATCACCCTCCCTATTTACTTACTCTCTTGGTTTCCTTCTGTCCACTGCCTAAATCATACCGTTGTATTCAGGTGCCTGCGCTTGGTTTATGTTCAGTGCCGGTAATTTTGGTCACCTGCTTGATTGGTGTTTTAGTTGTTTAATTCAAGAATTTACTATTTAATGATAGTTTATGGATATTGGTCATGTTTTGGGAATCTAAACATCTGGATGGATGGATGGATGGATGGATGGATGGATGGATGGATAAAATAATGGACATACTGATGGATGGATGGATGGATGGATGGATGGACAGATGGATGGACAGATGAACGGATGGATAGACAAACAAAAGAATGGGCAGACAGATGAACGAACAGATGGATGGATGTATGGATGCACAGACGAACAAATGGACGGATGGACAGACGGACGGAAGTATGGATGTATGAGCAGATGGAAGTATAAAATAATGGACATACGGATGGATGGATGAATAGACAAACAAAAGAATGGGCAGAAAGATGAACTAACAGACGGATGGATAGATGGATGGATGGATGGACAGATGGAAGTATGGATGGATGGACAGATGGAAGTATGGATGGATGAGCAGATGGAAGTATAAAGTAATGGACATACTGATGGACGGACAGATGGACGGATGGATGAATGGACAGACGGACGGATGGATAGACAAACAAAAGAATGGGCAGAAAGATGAACAAACAGATGGATGGAAGTACTCACCTGACGACTTGCCCATCATCCAGGCATTAACTGTAAAGAAATTCCATGAAACCCGTTAGAATAAACTGACTTCTGATTGATAAAACACTGTGATGCTAACAGCTAACAATTCTGTGATGCTAACAGCTAACAATTCTGTGATGCTAACAGCTAACAGTCATGTGATGCTAACAGCTAACAGTC
>NC_056517.1:35135670-35143197 GCF_014905685.2 Nematolebias whitei
AGTCATGTGATGCTAACAGCTAACAGTCATGTGATGCTAACAGCTAATAGTCACATGATGCTAACAGTCATGTGATGCTAACAGCTAACCATTCTGTGATGCTAACCATTGTCAGGTTAACCTGTGGCCCCCTTCATTGTTAAAACATTGGTAAAATGTCACCAATTAAAGAACTCCTGTTAAATAAAGGTTGAAAAACTCAACCGAATCTGCAGTTTAACAGTGAAAAGGTCACGCACTGTGAAGCATTTGACACTTTTTAATTTAATTAAAGCAGCTTTTGTCCTGATGCATGCTCAATAATCCAGGTGGATAATCTAGGTCTAGGTCCAGAAGACCTGGTTCATCCTTGTTAAAGCCGCCTTTAGCTTTACGCGCTCGACACGCCTGTGAGAAAATGCTTTTGAGAAAGTGTTTCAAACACACTTTTTGAATTTGTGATAAAAGAGCAGAGCATTTGTAAAGGAGGAAGCAGAGTTTATCCTTCATCCAGCTGAGCTTTAAATGTCATTCAGTGACTTCTTGGCAACAAACTCCCATCCCCCATCGAATTAACTGTTCCACTGCATGAGCTTTGCGATAACATAATGACATAAAACTAATAATTTCCAACACATACTGGGTTTTATATCTGTATTTTCCTCAGTTTGTTCCAGCTTTTCTTTTTAATTCAATAAGAGAAACCATTCTGCTCTAATCGTACGCATCTCCCTTTTTTTTTCTTCTGTTCTCGGAGTAAAAATCCTGCACAGCAGCTGTGGCCGAAGATAAACATGATGCTGCAGGAAGGAGAATCTCCTGTTGAGCCACATTTTCAGAGAGGAGGATCAAGCAGCAGAACAAAGACCGTTACTAAATATAGACCCCTCTCTGTTTGACCATCTAAGGATGTTTGGACGTAAAGTGCTAGTTGTGTTTGATCAAGTTATTTTGCTTCATGTGTATATCGGTCCTAAATAATATTTACAACAAACTTGGTTTGCGTAAAGTTATTTTGAATTATGTGTACCAAGGAGCATGAATATGGGTATTTAAAGTCACCAGCTTGGTTCACCCTGTCCCTTTAGGGCCTTAATTGCTTTGGAAGTCTGTTTCTCACAACTGAAGGCGACTTGTTAAAGATGCAAAAATGTGGGAAAATATGAATATCTGCACGTGGAGTTACTGCATTAATACATATGATGCTTTTGAGTGTGTAAATAATTACAGCGTTCACGCAACATTCCTTCAAATGACATGTATTGAGACTTCTGCTGGATTCTTTACATCCTTTCATAAGTTGCAGGAGAACACAATTATTGGCTGTACACAGCTTAACTTCAGAGTCAACCCAGCTGAAGACGAAACGATCAGCTAACGGACTTTAGCCAACACAAAAATGGATTTTACTAAAACTACAAGCCGCACGCCAATGTGCCCCATCGTAGAGGGATTTGAATGGTGAATGTCTGTAGGTTTGGAGATGAGTGTTTTTCTGGACTAGAATTGAGCAGGGGTGAAATTAAACCTTAATGTTTTTGGTGCAAGATATTCAAGTGGGTAGGAGTCACACTGTGGAGAAGAACAGAGGACGTTTTCTTTTATTCTTGTCCAAGGCAGCGCAGAGTGATGGATCCTGATGAGTGGAGGGAGCAATTTTAACCACAACCAGGAGCAGAGCCAGGGGGTGGCCAATGGTGGCCTTGGCTACCATATACACGGCCTGGCCAAAAAAAAAAGTCGCCACCAAAAAAAAAAAAAATCACACACTAATATTTGGTTGGACTGTTATGGCATGCATTCACTGTGGCATTTCAGTTGTCGGTGTGAAATTGTGGAATGAATTGAATGATGAACTCAAATTATGTGCTTTTTTGTTGAGCTTTAAAAGGTCCATAAAAGGTAAAATTATAAAAGCTTATACTGTTATGTAGATGTATATATGTAGTGTTTAACAATGTATGTATGTAATGTAAGTATGCTTATACATATACACAGACATATTTTTATATAGATATGTGTATATGTAATGTATGTATATATATGGACAGTAGATATATTTTATTATTGAAGACTGCTGAGTCTATGAACAGGGTAGGCAAGTATAAGCCTTGGCTTCAGCCTATTCCTTTTTTGGTAAATTATTGATTTGTCAAAAAGTAGTCTATATTGTTTTCCTTTTTCTGTAATGCTAATTTACCAAAATAAAGTTGAGTTGAGTTGAGTTGAGTTTCGATAAGCTTCTGCAACGTCACAAGATCTGTTTCCATCCAGTGTTGCATTCATTTTTCACCAAGATCTTGCATTGATGACTAGACACTAGGCATGATGGGTGCATCACTTCACCTGCCTCTCTTCTTACACTGATGCACCCATCACTCTGGAACAGGGTCAATCTGGACTCATCAGACCACATGACCTTCGTCCATTGCTCCAGAGTCCAATCTTTATGCTCCCTAGCAAATTGAAGCCTTTTTTCTGGTTAGTCTCACTGGTTAGTGGTTTTCTTAAGGCTACACAGCTGTTCAGTCCCAATCCCTTGAGTTCCCTTCACATTGTGTGTGTGGAAATGCTCTTACTGTCACTATTAAACGTAGCCCTGAGTGCTACTGTTGTTTTTCTTCAATTTGATTTCACCAAACGTTCAAGTGATCGCCGATCACGATCATTCAGGATTTTTTTCCAGCCACATTTCTTCCTCGAAGACAATGGGTCCCCACTATCCTTCCAGTTTTAATAATGCGTTGGACAGTTCTTAACCCAGTTTTAGTAGTTTCTACAATCTCCTTAGATGTTTTTTCTGCTTGGTGCCAATGATTTGACCCTTCTCAAACAGACGGACATCTTTTCCACGACCACGCGACGTGTCTTTCAACGTGGTTGTTGAAGAAATGAGAAGCAACTCATTGCACCAGTTGGGGTTAAATAACTTGTTGCAGCTGAAAGATAATCGCCCATGCAGTAATTATCCAATAGGAGGCTCGTACCGGTTTGCTTAGTTAAATCAAGGTGGCGACTCTTTTTTTTGGCCAGGTAGTGTATACAATTTTATTTAATTTTTATAATTTTATGTCAAACCCAATTTCTGATAGTGGCCTTTCTTATGTCTTGATGCAGCCACACACCAAACTGGAGTCGGTACCTCTCATGTTTTGAGTTGCGTTGTTGTTGCTGACTAGATGGATGGATGGATCAATGGTTTTGATTCATGACCGGACAATAACATTAGGGGTTCAAAATAATTGTTTCCAAACTAACGAGGGCGACCGCCCAGTGACACTCGGGTATTAGAGTAGATCGAGACACAGTTATGTCTTTGTGGTGAGACAAACTGAAATCCAGGTCCCCGTCTCTTTAAAGAGAATAAACTCTTCCTGCCCTCTTTAAAAAAGGAATTAAAGATGTTTAAGGATGAACACAGAGGCATAAAATCCAGCAGAGCACAAATGAAACCAGTCTTTCTCAGATCAATACATCAACCCAGACCTCACGATGGAGTGCAGAGCGCTCCGATAACTGCACCCCCTCTGACATCAAACCTTGGCCTTCAGCCATCGTGTTCCCACAGGGCTCCGCTTACGTTTATTTGTTGTGGCAGTCAGCCTCCGACAGGCATACCAAAATATAACTACTCATGTGAAACATTCACTAACAACACATTTCAATGTGGAAAAAAAAAACACTTATCCACTCTTAGAGCTCTGCAGCTTCCCAGGATATTTACTAACGGCACATTCAACTCTCGTTGACGAACTATTACACAGCAACAGCCCAGACAAGCAAATACCTTGTTTGACCTTGATTTGTGACCTTGACGCTGCTGTGGCGAAAGTACATGCTACACGACATGTATGAAGTTTAATCAAATTGTCTTGAGAGATTCAGAAACTATGGACGGGACAACAGACTGAGGCTGTATAATACGTCCGCCTTTTGAGAGGCGTATCAAAAATGAAGGTGCAGGAAGTTTCCCACCACGGCAAAACATCTCTCAGATTATAAGCAGCTTTTTTATGACTAACAACGAGCGGTGTGAATAAACAAATAAACCAAGCAATAAAAAGATATGATCAAATTCCCATAATTCTGTTTGAACATACTCGGTGTCACCTTGATGCCAGGTGGAGGTTATTAAAACGACATCACCGGATGGAAGAATACATCCAGCCCATTGTAAAGCCTTTTATTTTTATTTTGGGACTGGAATAAGGGAGGTTTGATGGTTCACGGGTGATTTTAGCTAAAGTTAGTGTCGTAGTCGGCTTTATTCCTTGCGTTCATCTTTTAGTTTTAGTCCCTTCGTGTTGTATTCTCTCGTCTTTTGAGTTTCTTGTGTTTACCGTGTCATCGGTTCAGTCCTCCCCAGGGTTTCCCCCTCCTGTAATCAGACTCCTTCCACTCTAACCTGATCCTCATTGTCTCCCAGGTGTTTGCAGTTCTTCCTCGTTAGTGTCCTCTCTGTCTCTGAGAGGAGGACGAGCACGGGACGTGACCTCCATAGATACGTTCGTGGTTTCCTTGTAATCTTGGTGACCAACGTTTCATTTTAAGTGGAACTACTTTTTGATACTTTGTACTGTTTTAACCGTTCGTGCATCAAAACGTTCAGCTCGATCAGGAGTATTTTCCACTGATTTATGTTTTTTATAACTTTTTTCTTATTTAAATTTATCTGTGCTCGGTGGTCAGTGCCACCGTCTTGTAATCCTGAGCCCGGGTTACGTCAGGAAGGGCAACAGTTGAGAAAGTTTGCTCGTTGTTTTGACCCCTGCAGGAGGGAGCTGCCAAAATAAAATAAAATAAAAAATATATATATTTATTTTAATCACCACTGAAACACTGAGATCTCTGAATGTTCTTCAAAAACATTCTCGTGGAAATCTGCCTTGGCAAACATGCTCTGGTTTCATCTTCTTATGCTAGTTTTAGCTTGTAGCTATCATTTTGCTCCTTTTAGCTGTGAGATATTCTCTTTTAGCAGCTACTCTGCTACTTTAAGGTTTTAGCTGCAATTTAGCAAAATTTAGCTATTATTTTGTTGACTTTGGTTTTATCATTGGTTTTGCTAATTTTAGTTTTTAGCTGTAATTTTGATACTTTTAGCTGTTAACCATTCTCCCTTTTTAATTTTAGCTACTATTTTGTAAACTTGAGCTTAATCATTTAACTAATTTTAGCTTTTAGCTACAATTTTGATACTTTTAGCTGTTAACTATTCTCCCTTTTTTATTTATAGCAAGTATTTTGCTCCTTTATAGTCAGTTAGAATTTAGCTAATTTTTGCTACTATTTTGTAAACTTAGGCTTAATTGTTTGTTTAGCTAATTTTAGCTTTTAGCTACAATTTTGCCACCTTTAGCTGTTAGATATTCTCCCTTTTTTAATTTTAGCAACTATTTTGCTCCTTTATAGTCAACTAGAATTTAGTTAATTTTAGCTACTATTTTGTAAATTTGGGCTTAGTCATTTGTTATGCTAATTTTAGCTTTTAGCTACAATTTTTTGATCTTTAGCTGTTAGATAGAGCTTAATCATTTGTTTAACTAATTTTAGCTTTTAGCTAAAATTTTGATACTTTTAGCTGTTAACTATTCTCCTTTTTTATTTATAGCAACTATTTTGCTTCTTTATAGTCAACTAGAATTTAGCTAATTTTAGCTACTATTTTGTAAACTTGGGCTTAATCATTTGTTTAGCTAATTTTAGCTTTTAGCTACAATTTTGCCACCTTTAGCTGTTAGATATTCTCCCTTTTTTAATTTTTAGCAACTATTTTGCTCCTTTGTAGTTTTTGCTAGAATTTAGGTAATTTTAGCTACTATTTTGTAAACTTGGGCTTAATCATCTGTTTAGCTCATTTTAGCTTTTAGCTAATATTTTGCCACCTCTAGCTGTTAGATATTCTCCCTTTCTTATTTTTAGCAACATTTCTGCTACTTTAAGGTTTTAGCTACAATTCTGCTAATTTATAGCTACAGTTTTGTAGCTAAAATCTTAACTATATTTAATAACTTTGCTACTAGTGTGCAATTATTTTTGGTTTTAGCTTCTGTTTTGCTCATTTTAGTTTTTAGCCATTACACTGTATAGGCTGTTCATGTTTTGTTCCTGTGTCTTCCCAACTTTATCATTCCTGTGAGTATTTTGCTGCCACGCCAGCTTTTGTTTTCTGTTTCGTAAATAAATTAGTTTTTTTGTATTTCACCTTCGAGCCTTTGAGTTTCGTCTGCACCTCAGGTTCTACTCTGCACTAAAACATGATGATTAGCAGAAACATCAGAGAAAGTAGCTGTAAAAAGCAGAAAAATGCTGAATTTAGGAGAAAGTCGCTGAAAGGAGCAGAAAAACAGCTAAAAGACACTGAAGGAAGTAGTAAAAGGTTTGAAGGATGTGAAGAGAGCTCCATTCTTTTAAATGAAAATAACATGCAGAGAAAGCTAAAGAGTTATAACGGTAAAAAATGCACTAAAAACAAAAGTCACTGCAGGAATATCTTGAATGAGCTGAATGTTTTCACATGAATTGATGAAATAGCTCAAAACTTGTGAAATGACTTACGTGTCAAACTGTATCTTAAAAGTGATGGGTGTGATTTTCTGCAGTATTTCAGCGCCTTAAAGCAACAGTTATTTACCATTTAATACGTATCTGTTTCACAGTAAATAATTTGCTTGTAGCTTCTGTTTTGATTGTTCTGGTTTGTGATTTAAAATAAAAAGCCCTAAGGCCTTCCCTGACCACGCTTGAGTCAAACCTGTCACAGATCAGTCTCTGCTAATCGCCATATAATCAGATCAGTCATGATTATGGAACAGGAAACAGATTGCATGTCAGCTTTAAAGGCTTTTGAAGCATCATAAAGCAGACAATATCAAATTAACGCCCTAATTGTTCATTAAGTCAGCTCTGAATAATAAAAGGAGGGCTCCATGTTTTTGAAAAGGACACTGAAAGTTCAACACGGACCTCGGAATGACAGAAAACAAAGGTGACTTAATTAAGTCTCTAGTTTCTTCATTCATAAAGCTAAATGTGGCTCCTGCTGCAGGATATTAATTAGACTCCACTTCCTAAAGACACTTAAATAAATCCTAATGACACATCATGTTACCTTTTAATAATTCTAACCCCATCACCCAAATGAAATGGAGGCAGCGAGCTACAGGTGTATTATTTATGTTTATGTGCATTAAAAACTAATTAGCAGGGTCTGTTTTGCATATCAAATGGACTCTGTGAAGGAATAATACCTGTGGCTGTTACTGATGGTAGTTGTTAGTGTTTGGCCCATTTTTACACTGAATGTTACTTAAATCACTTGTCGGTTCAACAAGAAAAACAAACTAATACCAAATGCCTTGGACATGAACCCATTCAAAGAATGCTTGTTTTGTTTAGTTTATGTATTCTGCTCCCTAATCGCATGTTTTATATATTTACAGTATTCTGCTGCCTTGTCAGCCTTTAACCCTCCCACTACCCTTTGGTCAAAATGCTGGAGAGTTAATAGAAGACTGGCATGAGGATATTTATTGGACTGAAGGAAGA
>NC_056517.1:35153197-35179109 GCF_014905685.2 Nematolebias whitei
TTGGACTGATGCGACGTGTACGGTAATAATATTTGGACTGATGCGACCTGTACGGTAATAATATTTGGACTGATGCGACGTGTACGGTAATAATATTTGGACTGATGCGACCTGTACGGTAATAATATTTGGACTGATGCGACGTGTACGGTAATAATATTTGGACTGATGCGACGTGTACGGTAATAATATTTGGACGGATGCGACGTGTACGGTAATAATCGACATGTTAACAAGAGCACTGGGTCTAAAAAGAGACTTTTACAAGTAAAGATGGACAGAGGTTCACCAGTCTGAACAATTTCAAAATGAAGTTTCCTAATGAAATAGTTTTGATTATCCCATCATCTCTAGTTCATAATCTCATCAGATTAGAAGAATCTGTAAAAATCTCTGAGCTCAAACGAAGATGGGCATAACGTTCGGGCCCTCAGGGGCCACTGCATTAAAACTGGTTCTGTTCTGGACATCACTGCATGGGCTGAGGAACACTTCCACATAAACACAGTTCATCCACAAACGCTGCTTAAAGCTCTATCAGGCAATGAAGAAGCCAGATGTGAACACCATCCAGAACCGCTGCCGTCTTCTCTGGACCAGAACTCGTTTTAATGTGGACTGAAGCCACTGTGGGGGTTCCTGGTTCACTTCTGTCCTGAGGTCACTAGATGGTGCCAAACTACCACACCTGTGAACAATCTCCTTGACATAGAAGGATACAGATGACTTCTCTCTGCTGGAGCATTATCTGCCAATGGGAGTCATGTTTCCATTTAGTATCCTGTTGACTTGAGAATTACTTACCTGTCTTAATATTTCCAGTGTACCTCCTGTGACTTACCTGTTCCTGGACTCCTCCTGTGAACCTCTGGGGAAAAACTCATGAACTGCTCAGCTGTTCTTCTCGTCTTTTAAGCCGCACGCCCACCAGAGACTGCAATCCTCTCTGGACAACTCCTTGTTGGCACAAGATTAATGGAACTAATCCTCAAGCACCCATTCTCCGACCTGTAAGAACCAGAGACAAAATGATGAATCCATCCCTGCTGTATTTCATATCTGACCCTTCTCCTTGCTCCTCTGGGTTCCTGGCATCACCTGCACCATTAATCCTCAATCTCTCTAAACTTTCCATCCTGTCTTGGAGTTGTTCATTTTTCAGTCCTTTTTTGTTCTGGGTATCCAGTTCTCGTAAGAATGTCCTAATGTACTAAAGAGGAAAGGGACTATCCAGACTGTTATCCGCACTCAGTTCAAAATCCTGCCTCTCTGTTGGTATGGGGGTGCACTAGTGCTTCTGAAATGGTCAGCTTACACATCTGGAAAGGCTCCATCAATCCAAAAAAGTACAAACAGGTTTTAGAACATCTGGTACCATCCAGAACTGTTGAACAGCCAGAATCCTCCATCAGACCAGAATGGGACATCGTTCCCTCCAAAACCTCTCCTCAGGACCTGGATGTTTCCAGACTATTAAGGATGCTTCAAAGGAAACCTTACCCTGTTCCGACTTTTACTTGGAATATCTTGCTGCCATGAAATTCAAAATTCTTTTTGTATAATCATTCTGGGGAAAGAGCAAGTAGAATAAATCCTTAATAGCAGCAAGTTGATTTGGAGTTCATGTCTAAAATGAGGGGTTGTAACTTCCTGACACAAAATGCAGCTGACGGAGGTAAAACAAGGTTTTTACATCCAGTTCAGACCCATCTGTAATAAAAAATGTAAACGATTGAATAAAAGCAGCTGAATGTTTTTCATCTGTCTCTCACTGAAAAGTGAACTGTGCCGAGAAGTTTTACAGAGAGTGAGAGTCGAGGAGGTAAAAAAAAAAAATGGATTACAAACCTTTTTCATAAAAACCAGTCACCGTCAGATCAATCCAACACTTTGACATCGTTCTGGTCCAACAGAACTTCACACAGAGCCTTTCAGCTCAAACATCCTTTAATTTCCACTTTATCAACCAAATCTAGATCTGATCTGTTCTAATTTATCAGATAATTCACTGCGCAGCAAACTGAAGTTGACTCATGAGCCACTGGACAGACAGTGATTTTTGGGGGGAGGGTGGGATTCATTATTTTGTCAATTTTAATTAGATTATTTCACAGACTGCTGCTTTACTATCATCTGGAAATGTGAGCCTTTCATTAACTCCGCAACCTCAGCACCAACGCATCGCAACATTTTGTCTTTGTCCTACAGAGGATGAGCGCAATTGCACATCTCCACCTCCGATGGACAATGGGGCGGGGGAGGGACAGTTCACTGCCATTTGTTTGCATTAAATTAAATCAAGATGCTGTGTTAAAAAAAAAAAGAATCTGAAAGCTGCTTAGAGATTTATTATTTAATTAATTAATTAATTTATTTTTTAAATGGCCAAGAAGTTAAAGTTTGGATTTGGAAAGGGAGATGTGTGCCTCAAACTGTGCTGCCAACCAAACTACGTCTTCTGGCATAGATTGGCTAAAAATAAATATAAAATATAATATAAACATTAAAAATATGTTCACAGAAATAACTGCTAGGGCTAAAAGCATCTAAATCCCAAAGACCTGTTGCTAAAACAATTAGCTTAATTTGCAATTCAGGAGAAGGAACAGAAGGAGAGTAATTGGCTGCAAGGTAAACTTAAAAAAAAGAGGGCAGGCATTGTTTTATTTATTTGTTGCATCTTTAAATAAATTGTCAATAGGTACAAAAAATGATAACTATGTGAATCCTTATAAAACATTCTGACTATTGGGATCCATTTTTCTTTTGTACGCGTTTCAGCACGCAACTCGTTGCACAAAGTTTGGGCTATTTCAACTATTTGTGTATCAAAACGTTCAACTTATTCAGGACATTCCTGCTGTGATTTTTCGTATCGGTGCAATTTTTACTTTTTTAAATATTTAGCTTTGTCAGCCATGGTTGGTTTTTTTTTTTTTCATTGAAAATGAATGAAGCTCTCCCCATCCTTCATATCCAACAATGTTCAGTCAGGTCATCTGGACAGATGAAATATATATATATATATAAATACTAAAATATAACGTTCCTACTTTGCAGATTTTCACCTAACATGGGAGTGTCTGGAACGTAACCCCTGCGATAATCGAGGGGACTACTGTAATATTTTTAAAAAGCACAAAACAGTTTAAATGCATAAAACTGTTTCACTCCATCAAACTAATGCTCATGCAAAGTGCTTTGGAGCCTGTACGAGGTTAAAAGTGCACGTTAAACGTAGTTCACTGAAAACTTAAATCTGTAAAATGCTGCAGAAACGTCTAATGTCCCCAACTCCAGCTTCGGGTTTGGGAGTCTTCAGCAGCAGATTGTGATAAACCAAGTCGGAGTTCGAGCCATAAATGTTTAACGGGGATCTGAAAGATTTATAAATCACTTGACACACTTCCAGCGGCGCTTGCAGCTGAACTTTATTTATAACGATGTGCGCACCTGGAAAACCAGCCCTTTACCGTCACGGTGATTTTTACCGGAAATATTCACCGTTTTCTATACTAATCTACCGAATATAATATTTACAGTTGGTTCTTTACTGCCTGCAGCCAAAAGGCAAAAGATTTGAGTCAAACAGATCA
The DNA here is from genome assembly GCF_014905685.2 of Nematolebias whitei. Lineage (NCBI taxonomy): Eukaryota > Metazoa > Chordata > Actinopteri > Cyprinodontiformes > Rivulidae > Nematolebias > Nematolebias whitei. Next base: position 35,156,794 of record NC_056517.1, read on the forward strand.
ATGAGCTCAAACTGGGTGTGGTAGACTTGAGGTACATTTATTCATTTTCTTTTCCATCGTGTCACACGGAGCTATATTTTAAAATAGAAAGCACAAATTTAAGTGAAAGCAGCTTATTTTTTTATTTTCCTGTTGTGTTTTGTAGTTGACACACAGTTGTGAGGAAATGCTGCTTTTTATTATTTTAAGCTGTGCTCGATAGATTTTTATCATATTTTAGGACGATTTACAGCTAAATTGAAAGGGAACGACCTTTTCCCATGCTCCACAAAGGAAGAAACTCCATCTGCCTTCATTTAAACCAAATTAAGACCATCTTTTGTCAACAACTCAGTGAATATTAAAGCGTTTTCATCTTGAAACGTACGTCTATTAATAGCTAAAATAAATCATCAGGACCAAATATCCAAAACTGATCTGTAGAAGGCGTTTTTAAATAAAGAAAAGTACATCATCGTGTTTTACAGCTGCGTGTTTGGGTTTGCAGAACAGCGAAGAACCCCCGGGGCAGTTTTCTTTGCCCACATGAGCGTCTGAGCTGGTGTTTACGGGGAAGAGCAGATGCTTCGGTCAGAAGGAATCGCCATTTCTGCCGTGCAGATGGACACCTCGGACTCATCTGACGAGGAGACAAGAACAAGGAACCATGAACTAATATTTGAAAGTACCTTTCTCTTCTTTGGGCTAGAACAAGCTTTTGCCGGGAAAAAAACTGCTTTCAATCAGAAACTAAATTAGTTTTCAGGTTGGTCGAACAGAGCTGTGTGGGCTACAGCGCATATGTTGAAGGTGTCTAGAGTGGTCCAACCTGAAGGTCTTGACTAAACCCTAAACTCTGTCTACTGTGCCCTCACCGTGAGTAGGACTTGCACTGTCTAGAAGAACAGAGGTAGTTTTTTGTTGTTGTTTGCTTCTCTGTGGCAGCATACAATAAACTACTAGGCACAATGGTGAAGCCAAGGAGTGGCCTTGGACGTCACAGGTTAATCCACCCCAATAATTTGGGGAAACTATACTATTAAGCAATATGGAAAGAAAGCATAGTTTCCTCAAGTGATCGGGGTGGTCGGTTCTCACATATACAGTACATGTCAACCCTTGGGGATTGTCAGGAAATTATACCAATTTCCCCCCATTTTTTTGTGGCTACAACCGTACAAGTAAAGTTTTACGGCTTTTACAAAAACTGCTTCAAATTTATTTTACATCTGTCTTTATGTTAAACGTTGTTGCCTGATCATGATGAACTCACACAAACGTGTGGTGTAAACAAAGAACCAGAAGTCTGATAGTATATTTATCCCCAAATCTTGAGTAATACCACAATTCCGACGCGCCAAAGGTGATTTGAGTGTTTTTACCGTTGTGTACAGCCATTATTTCTACCGGAGATGGTTTCAATAGAGCTATCGTATGGTGAGAAAGAATGGGAACGCCTAAGAAGAGAATGGGGTATAGTGGGAAGTACCTTCCTGAATGAAAGTAGACATCTATTGGATGTATGTATATCTACATTCAACATATTTATGTTGTAAATAACATTTGTGCCGCATGAGTACTGTGGATTTTTTGTGAATTTTATAAAGGTTACTAGCAGGACATCCGAAGCGGTTGACGTATATGAAAAACCCAGTTTTCAATAGGAAAATGCAGCCACACACCAAAATGGAAGTTGGCGCCTCACTTTTATTTTTCAAGTTTATTGAGCACACAAGATGGACAGAGGGTATTTCAAATTGACCTCTTGGTTCCATGACGGTGGACAGTAAAAAGACAATTGGTGTGTTGGGGTCATCGTCTAGGCATGAGGCGAGCCAGGCCAGCCTTGGTTCAAACTCTCAATTACCAAACCGTGGGGTACACGAAGGTCCAGTATCATGGATAAACTCCTCTACGCTCCACCCAGGACCCTGAAACACTGCAGTCGACCATTCATTCTGGTGTTTCTAGCACCTGTAGACTTTGCCAGGATCCTGCAAAGGTTATCCCATACGGTCTAGTTTCTCATATGGTCTGGCGGTTAGAATTCCTGGTTTTAACCCAGGCAGCCGGGTTCAGCTCCTGGAATGGGGACTGATACTTTGGGGTCCAAGATGGGGTAGAGGTAGGGCAGCTGACCCAGGACCAGAAAGTCGCAGTTCGACTCCCAGCCATTCTCGCATGTCGTGATGTCCCTGAGCAAGATGCCTAATCCCCAATTGCTCCACGGGCACTTGCATAGCCACCCACTGCTCCACCTGGGTGTATCTCACGTGTGATGGGTTAAATACAGGGAACTAATTTCGCCATCGTATGGGAACATACAATGATGACAACACATAGCACTTAACAAGGACCACCTGTTGGGGCCTAAGGTGCAGGTTCCAGCTATACAGTTCTACGTCTGTCCTCTCGGTGGACGTATTGCTGCTTTCCGTTCAACCCGTTTATCTCCTCCAACCACAGAGGAGCTGTTTACCTCTTTGTTTGACAGTCAAACTGGTTTTTTGTTGTCAGGTCTAGTTATTGGGAAGCAAACATGTTTGGTTTGTGGCCGGTCTTGTTGAGAAAACAAACATGAATTGAGTGTTTCTGGAGGCCCATGACTCTTACTTATAAAAATCTTCTTTTTTCTTTTTCTTTAGGTTTTAAAACAAGTCACTTTTCCATCAAACGGGTCCATGTAATTTAATGTTTCCTCCTTTGACTGAGCCGGGTCGTAACACCGTCCAGGTTCTGGCCTTTTTCTTGGTGGGAAGGGGCCTAAAGGTGGATAAATCCCAGTGTACAAACTTATTTGATCTGTGAGCAGAAATCCTCACATTTTCTGTGAGGATTGAATTAATTTATCCAGATTGTTCCAGTGATTATGTGAAAACTGGCCCGAACCATGATACCACCACCGTTTCACAGACAGGTTGTCATCTCCCACCATATCACTTCTTCTTTTGATAGGCTGAGAAACGGCGGCTTGTTAGAAAGCTGTTTTATTGTTTAAAATGTGCCGTGCCCAGACGATGAACTCCTACTGAGACCTTCAGCTGCTGAAATGTTAACGCGTCCATTCTGTACTTTTGGAAAGGGTAACAATGGGCTTAAATGTCAACCTTTTACACAAACTGTCTGGCCCACAAAATTCATTAGCAACCGTTGTGTAACATTAAGACCCTGAAGACCTCTTTATCTAGAAATGGGATTATATTTAACAAGTGCTAATACAATAAAGCAATAGAACCACGGTATTTAACGCTACTCCATTTCAATCTGTAATCTTGGAAGTTTATCTGGGAAACCAGCAACAATAGAACACCAATCCAAAACCCGTAACCACTGACCTTGAAATTGAGATCCTGCAGTTCAAGAGCTTGTCCGTTGGAGGAAGCTGAACGTTTTCAATCAGCGCAAGGCCGAACGTCACAACAAGACCGAACACGGGGAATCCCCGTCCTGCTGAACCAGCATCTGCTTTACATCCTCTGGTTTCTATCAATCAGCAGAGGATCCACTGGACCTTTTAAAAACCCGGCAGCAGTAAACCAGTTCAGTTAGTGGATGTATCCATCACAAACTGGCCCCAAGAGACATGTGATCCATCCAACCAGCTAATGAGACTGGACCAGTTGTCCCTATGGGCCACAGTGTAGGTCAAGGTCTGTCCGTTGGGACCAGGACTGCATCATATTCAGAGTATTAAGACTTCCTGGGTGTGTGTGTGGTCCGATACACCGGAGACAACAGAGGGACACAATCGATTCAAATAACGGGTCTCTGTTGTAAATGAGTCCTCATGGCTCAATGAGACTAACCTGAATAAATAAAGGTTGAACGACTGAAACGATCAAACTTGAACAACTTGTGATGTTTAAATTATTAGTTAAATTATTAGCGTCTCTGAGTATTTAGAAAAGCACTAAACAAATAAAATGTTCTTGTTGTTGCCCAGAACCATGATGTTTTTGGTAGTTTTGATGCTTTTCTTTGGTGTTTCTCTTCCTCCAAACGCACCAAATGGGACTTGATGCCAAAGAGCTCTGTTTTGGAGCTCCAACCTTGAGGAAACCCACAGGTCAAAGAACACCGAATTTAAAAATGACTGCTAAGGACATTTATATTTTGACTCGATAGGTGTGAGAGATTTTTTAAAAAGCGCTGGTGTAAGCAAATAAAATCTGTCTAAAGGTAGTGGTGGTGGTTCTGCTCTTTTTTTTTTTTTTTTAAAGGGAACCCCCCCTTTAAAAAACCAACCCCAATTTTCAAATTAAGCACCAAAAATGTCCCCTCCCCCCCCCCAAAGCTCCTTGCTGCTGGTCTCGACCCGATCCATCCATTCTGTTCTACCCTCTGATTCTTGAAGTCCTTTGGCAGATCCTGGTCCAGTGCATGGTGGTGGACAGGTGAGCTGGGGGTGCCACCACAGGGGGGATATTTAAACTTTTCTCTTTATTTCCAGTTCACGTTTTTGTTCACACACGCATACAAAATAAATTAAAAACCTAAAACACAGCAACAAGCAAATAAAATATTTCTGTTCCAGCTTTTAGTTTTGGTGCCATCCCAGGATTTCCAGTGGGGCCCCCCCCACATCATGGCCCCATTAATAAATTTCTGGATGCGCCACTGGGATCGGCTGAAATGGGTTATAATTGTGTAATTCTTTCCTTCAAATCAGAACTTTTGTGTTTTTTTTTCTGTATTTTTAGCTCCTGTTTTGTCCCTCTGTATAAAAATAAAACTAATCAAAGCATCAGTGGATCTGCCACGTGCTTTGTAAACAATATTCAAACAATAAAACTCACCCAGAACCCCGACAATAAACAGCTTCAGTGCGATGAACTCCTGCGCATCCATCACGCAGACGGAGTCCAGTCTTAATGGGGGGGGGGACAAAGGCTCTCAGCGGCGCGAGGACGCGCTCCAGAACCGAACCATGATGGACTCGCTCCAAAGGGTCCGTCCTTCTGCCGGCAGGAGGCAAAGAAACCAGCAGATCCGACTCCGAGGCGGTCCAGGAGTCCTTCTGTGGTCCGTCAGGAGTCTGAGATCCGGTCCTGCGTCCTCCTCACAGGGAGGGGAGGTGGAGGAGGAGGAGGAGGAGGAGGAGGAGGGTCTCCTCCAACCTTCATCACAAACTGTCAAGTTAAAAACTGCGTTTATTTTTTATTTTATTTTAGTGCTAAGGAACAAAGCAGGATGAAAATATCTCTAATCCAAGTCCTAATTTAAACTCTTGACTCAAACGAGTCATTAATTGAAACTAAAATTAGATTTAATTTGTATAGCGTGCGCTATAAACAATGATGATGCTGTAATGAGCGATTAAGATTGAATCTACAGTAATCTGCAACCGCTGACGTCATTACCTAGACAACACTGCCCTCTAGTGGATTAAATGGGAACTACAACTGCATCAAAACTGCTTTTTTTTTTTTTTAAGTTTTTAAAAAATGAAACTTGTGTAACATCTGAGATCATCTCAGCTCAAATACAAATAAAGAAACGTTTGAGGTGTTTTTTTTTTTTTTAATATACCCACCTAGTTGCATTATGTCATCTACTGAGCTTAATTTAACCACAAAAAAAAAGAAGCATTCTGCAGAAAATCTGAAATCTAAATAATTTTATATCTTTTAATCAAACACAAACTGTGCGTTTTAAAGCAAAGTCATCAAGATAAAATATAAATTAATTAAAATGTACACTCATGCGCGCATAACGGGTGCACAATGTCATCTTTAACGATCAAATGAAGCATTTTTAAACAAAATTATGGTTAAAAAAATGACTCAGCCTTTAGCTGTTTGGACCTATTCTTGTCATGTCTGTTAGCAAAATATCTCATGGACCACAGGACGATTTTTAATTAAATTTCCAGGAAACAATCACCAGATTTAACTTGGAGACTGAATCACAAGTAAAATATTTAAAATGCTATTTATTTGTGTTTTATTTGCTGAGTTCAGGGGCACCACCAGGGAATGGCCACCGCTAAAATAAAAGTGTCCTCCAATTTTAATTTTAATTTCCTCTTTATATTTTTGGACTGGTAGAATTTCATGAATATAAACTTTTTTTTTTTTTTGAGGGGTTAAAAATATGCATGTCCATTTTATTTAAAAAGAAATGTATAAAACTTCTAGTCCCCCTGAATAACATTATGGGGGACATCTTTTTCCAAAGGACCAAATCAAGATGTTTAAAACAACCGAAGAGCCGCATGGAGAATTGTAAAAATAAAAACATTAAAATTATTATTCTTTAAACATTTTCAGGCTTTTTTTTCTTTTTTTTTTGTAGCATAGGTATGCTCAAATAAAAACATGTCCTCCTTTAGAATATTAAACGTACTTTCTGTAATGTGGCATGAATGTGCAAAAAAAAAAGAAAAAGTTAGATTTTTGGCGTTGTTGAGGTTCCGTACACTTCTGAAAACTAAACAATTTCTCTTTTAATCTGAAGGTTTTTGGTGTTTTTGTCCAATTTGTTTCATTTAAACTTCCTTAAATTTCACCGATCGAATGAAAGTTTCCATCAACTTTTTAAAAAAAGTTGTTTTTGTGAAGTATTTTGGGGCCGGGTGGAGACTGTCCAGGGGCCACTTTGGGCCCTCGGGCCACATATTTGTCACGCAGGTCACAGAAATTAGTCATAACTTTTTTTTTTTTTGGCTGTGGTGTTTGTGTAATAACAATAATAATAATAATAAATGTGCAGGAGGAGCGAGTTGTCCAGGTGTAATCATCACCTGGCCTCTGGACGCAGGTGACCTTTGACCCCTGCGGTCGTCCCAGTATTTTTATCAGACTGCCGGGTCGGAACTCGGAGCGATCCGGTGAAAGAAAAGAAAAGAAAAGAAAAGAAAAGAGAAAAGAAAAGAGAGAAAGGGGTGGAGGGGGGGATGTCGAGAAGAACCGAGCCAGGAGAACCGGAGCTCAGAGGAAGAGGAGGAAGAGGAGGAGAGACAGCGACTGCTCTGTGCGGGGCAGCGCGGAACGCAAGGTACCGCAAAAACTCCTTCAGTCCACTCGAATCGCGCAGTTATCGATCCTTGTCGCAGTTATCGATCCTTGTCGCATCGATCGACTCGTGTTTGTACCGAAGCCGCCACGGAGCTTCGCCCTTTTAATCGCGTTGTCGCGCGCCCTCTGTGCCGAACTGCGTTTACAAACCGGCGCGTTTTAAGAATTTCACGTTTATCTGGAAAAGCACTCCACCGTTCGACGAAATTAAAACTTCCGTAAGCGTGTTTAGTAATTCCGGTCAATTCCGCTTTGGAAAACGGAGCCGCTTCTTCTGTTTTAAGATGAACTTCACGTTTTTCCGCCATGACGTTTTCCCAATGTTTATGACGGGCGCTGAAGTTCGCTTATGATTTGTAGTCGTAAAGGGTTATTCCTGTAAAAATTTAATATCTAGATAATTATTTAACAGCTGTAGTTTAAAAAAAAAAAAGTACTTGGACTGTTTCATTCTGAACTAAATTATTCTAGACTAAAAAACAGATCTGTTTAAAACACAAGTTTTTGATTTGCAAATCCATGAATCTATTTATGAAAGGTGATTTTATTGCTTATTTTGCATACGGACTATGATAAAACACATCCATTTTAAAAACTACACTACTTAAAACTTTTCAAACATGGATTGAATTATTCTTTAATAAAAGCCAAACCTTGAAAACACAACTTGATGTTTTATAAAACCTTCATGCAAACACAGAGGTGGTTCTCTTGAACTTTTACAGGTAAAATACGAGGTTTCACTTTTAAGTGTCATTCAGTGCAGATCAGTCTGTTCAGGGTTTGAGCCTTAAAAAGGTTTTAGTTTTTGAACATTGCAATCAAGGTGCAAGAAAAAACCCCATTAAAATGGCTTTTCTTGAATTCTAACAAATGGAAAAAACACCTTTTCAGTGCGTTAAGACCTTTATTCTAAGTCTGATTATATTATATAATTATTTAATCCAGGTTGGAACAGTTTAAGAGTTGAAGTTCTGTAACTGGAGCTCATAAAAAATAATCCCGACACAACAAATTGAGCGGAATAGTCCTTTACAGAGCTGGAGCTGAAATCAGAAGCGAACTTCAGTTTGTTTATTGACTGCGTCAGATTCGGTTTTAAGCTCTTGTGAAGTTTTAGCTTAGTGTTTGGATTTCTGCTGCCACCAACATCATTTGAAAATCCATTCAGATATCTCTAATAAGCATGTAATGTAGTTTGGCTTTAGGTCTTGCAGGCTGGTTCTTCAAATTGTTCTCCTAACCCATAAAGTGTGAAGCATCTGGGTTTCCAGGTTCTTTTCTGAACAGTTTGCTGTTTGATCCAAACCCTGTGGGGCTGCACGTGCTTTTCATTCACCTGCAGAAGGTGAACCAGCATCATCATGTTGTTGCACCTTAGTGCCCCGTACCCGCAGAGATCCAGCAGGCGAGCTGATACATGCACACCCAAATAATGCATTTCATCCAGAGTTGCTGCCTGTGCACGTTGCAGCCCCAACCTCTGTGTGATCTGTGCATGTCCCTCTAAACCACCAGCCTATAGATTAACTAACAAACAGTAATTATGGTAATCTGACGGTAAAGGTGTGGCACTTTTCCACGTCTTGCTCAGGTTTTTTTTGTAGATCTCTTCGGCTGCAAACCTTTAAAAGTGTCCCGAGGAGTAAATCATTTGCAGGATTGGGAGCGTTACGTATGTTCTCCCACGTCGAGCACACGCCCACACTTTAGTTTGGAGTTATGTAAGCGCTCGCTGACAGATTGTGCACACACCCACAGAGAAGCTGACCTCAAGCTGCAGCCTCAACAGAGATAACCGGGAGTTAAATCGCTCAAACGGCAGCAGCTGCTGATTTAATCGGGATAAACAGGCTTTCTACGTGTCAGATAAACGCTCGGTAAGTGATCATCTGCAGCTGGAGGTGACCTAAAGTGACCACAAACGACCGAAGGTATCCACGTGTCACTCATGTTTGGAATTTCTTACATTCATCACAGCTCAGACATGCTCTGTGTTCAAACGCAAAGCAGGAGTTGAGTCAAAAACGGGGATTTTACCTTTTTTCTTTTTCAAGACGACTCGTAAAATAGTTGCTTTCAAAGCTGATGACTCTTTAAATGACAGATTTCCAGTCGGAGATGCTGTTTTTTTTCAGCTTGTTAGATAAATGAAGTAAATATGCACGATATATCACGATATATCACGATATATCGTGATATATATCATCCCAGCATTGCTTGAACTGTGATAAATCTTTGCGTATAAAACTTGTTTTTTGGTGCTAGTTAAATCTGTTTAATGATTTAAGAAATTAAAACAACAAGATCTGAACAATAATTTAAGACATAACTGGTTTAATATAAGTAGACAGAGGTCGACCGATATATCGATGCTTTTTTTTATCATGCCAACCGATATCTTTTATCATTTAAAATGTAAACAGTAATTGTTTAATTTAAATAAACTTATATTAGTAGAGCTTGTATATGCAATAATTAAGTAAAGAAGAGTTTTGCTTCAAAAACATAAATTGTGTTGACAATTCTTTAAACGTTGACAATATCAGCCGATTTATCGGTTTATTGTTTATCAGAGAGATCTTGGAAGAACGCAGAAACTAAAAGGAGCAAATTATTTTTTGGTGGTTTTTTTAATTTACAAAATATTCATGAAATTTGTTAATATTTAAAAAAAAAAATGTATAGTTTAAAAACAATGATGGATCGATTTTTAATTGGCCGATATTTATCGGCAGACTGATAAGGGGAGTGGTGGTGCAAGGAGCAGCCGAAAAAGGTTTTCAGGACACGATAATGTAATATTTCTGGAGCTAAAGTCATTCAGGCCGAATGGATTTCGCACCAGACAACCTGTCATTTACCCAGAATGCATTGCAACATACACTTAATAAAATGGCGATGTCTGTGTAATTTATACTTAAACTACGCAGCCTACTGTAGTTTTTAGTTTTTATAGGTGAAGTAATTGTGTTTTAATTGCTCCATCCAGTCAGATCTCTTTAAATAACCTGTGAGGACCGAGTCGGGGTCGACGAGGTGGGGCAGCGACTTGTTTGTCCCTGAAGGTACCCAGCCCTCCAGAATTCTCTTTCTCTGGTATGCGCCTCCTAATGAGGCCCTTTATTTTCCCCGACAGCGCCAGCTCTTCATAAGAGGGTGCTCAGTCAGGAAGTCTACAAGCAGAGCGTTGATGTCGGCATCCTGCACCGGTGGCTCAATTCCCGACACCGCCGGGCTGCAGCGTCCAGCTCAGCAAGGCTGAGGTTCATCTGCTAAAAAGCAGCGGTCAACGGGAACAGTAAAATAAAAGATGCGTCCAAAGAAACTTTTTTTTTTTTTTTTTTAATTGTAAATCTTTCAACCGGAGTTTAAAAAAAATTTTAAAGAAACTTCCACGCCTCAAAATAATAAAAAGGTTGGTGCGGATTCATTTTTTTTTTTTTAAATGTCTGATTAGGATCAGTCTGCTGATGATTTATTTATTTTTATGCAGTTTAGGAGTTTTGACGTGTCACAAACAGCTTTGAGTAGAGCGGACGTGTTGTCGATCGGTGCCGGTCGTCCATCTCGGGCGACTCCGTGGGTTTGTTTACTAAACAACACCCGACCTCCTTCAAACCCTTTGCGAACACACATGTCACAGCGATGTGCTAATGTTTCTTCTGCGGCCCGAGGGCCAAGTCAGACTCGGAACAACACTCAGAAGGCGTGCCGGCCTCGCGGTTCGCTCCGAACATTTCCAGCCCCGCGTCTCCTTCGCGTCTTGTCTCGGCAGGCTTTCATTCAGCAGATTCTCCAGCGAGGAGGAAAAAGGAGGGAGAGTCGCGCCCGGAGGTAAGGCGGGGACGCTGACAGCTGCAGCTCCATGTGACGAGGGGAAAACAATAACAAGCGGCGCGTGTTTACGGTCAAAACTCTTGCGCCTTGACGAGAATTTTTCCACACGAGCGTCAACGTCTTGCTAAAGTGCCGTGAGAGAAAGTGGTTCTGAAGAGGAGACGATCGGCGTCTGTTTACTCAGCGGTGACAGGCGAGTCTTTGTTCTGCTGTCACTGAGCTATCCTGCGTGGGATCAGCAGCAAATTGCACAAGGAGAAGGTGCTGACCCGTGACGCAAGCCTCGCCGACTGGACCGAAGCCTTCAGCTGAGAAGAGCGTCGCCTTTAGCCTTTTATTTCTGCTTGTTTACGTGTAAAACTAACAGCACTGCAGAAAAAATCATGAATTTTAGATGTTGGGCATTGAGGTTTCAGTGGTTCCCAACACTGGTCCCTGAGGAACACCATCCTGCATGTTTTAGTAGTTTCCCTGCTCCATCTGATTCAGTGATTTAATTACTTATGTTCTGCAGAAGCCTGTTAATTACCCTTTAATTAAAATCAGGTGTGTCAGAGCAGAGAAACGACTGGAACATGCAGGATGGTGTTCCTCAAGGACCAGCGTTGGGAACCCCTGGATTAAGGATATCAAAGTATCACAGTATTAAAAACATTAAAGTGTGTCGCATGATCTACAACCGTCAGGACAGTAAAGGCCACCCTCTTTCAGTTCTGGGGTTTTATCAGGAAAAAAAGGTTGTTTTTTTTAGAAATTATTCAAATTTACCTTCAAGTGAGCAAAAACACACTCGGTGGTTTTATTGTTTGTTTGTTATGGTTGGGGAGGAATTTTGTCCCACTCTTCTTTCCATCGTTGCTTTAGTTCGTTTTAGATTCTGCTCAGCTCTCTGAAGGTCCACCTCAGTCAGGTTGAGGTTCTGGACTCTGACTGGACCCTTGCAGCGCTTTTTTTTTTTTTTTTTTTTGACCCGTTCTGTTGTAGATCAGCTGCTGTGTTTGGGATCATGGTCCTGTTGGACCCAGTTTGGTCTAAACTTCAGCTGGATTCACATTTAGATCCAGAACCCTTTGGTCTACAGGAATTCATGGTCCACTCGGTGACTGGAAGGAGCCCAAACCATCAACCCTCCGCCACCGTGCTGACAGCTGGGGTGAGGGTTTTGCTGCAGTGCATTATGGGTAAACATTGGTCCCATCTGTTCGAAGGACATTGTTCTAGAAGTCTTGTGGTTCCAAACAATCCAAACTTTTTCCAACTGTCCTGCCGTGACCTTTGACCTTTACCCTGCTAACGGCAGCCTGTAGCTCATTTCTCTGAGAGTTGCACGGTCTGACCTTCTGGGTGAATTTGCTGCCGCGGCTTGTCTTGGATGTTTTCCTCTTGTGGAAAACCACTCTGTAGAAAGATGGACTCCAAATGACCTTTGACCCTCCTTAGATTGATGGGCAGCAACACCTGCTTCTCTAAGGCCAGTGCTGATGTCTTTCCACCCTGGCGTTGTGTTAAAACACACCTGCATGTTATTTGTTTACTCTCCTTCACATTTTACCGTTTAAACAGTCCCGTACTCGTCAGATACACGCGCTAAAACAGTACGAGTGTCGGCCTCCTGGAAATCCTCCTTCGGCTAGGTTCAGCTGCGAACGCATAAATAATTCTGAGCGTTGTTTACAGAAAAACACGGAGGCCACTCGTAAACGGACTCACTGGGCGGTCACCACCAGATTATGGTCATTACAGAACGAGTCGAGTTAGCAGTTTGAAAAAAGAGTTTTTATTTGTTTTATTTCAATAAATCTGAGTAACTGCGATCTGTTGGATCATAAAGTTGAGACGAACTAACGCTGCGTTTTGTCACAAAAAAAAAAAAATCAGAACTTGATTAAAGGTGAATCTGGAAGTAAAAACTGGTTTTCTGGGAACAGGTCCAACACATTTATTGTTTAAATTTAGTTTTTATTTGATTTTTTTCAGAGACCAGGATGAAACGTTTGGACGCTTCACGCACGAGAAGCAGAACTCCATCAGACAGGAAGAGGCGCACAAAGGTAAAGCTCGTCTTACGCACTTTAAAAAAACAAAACAGCTTGGAGATCTGAAAATCTGTTCTGGATTCTGAATCTGTTGCAGCTCCGACACTGAGGGTGGACGGGCTGAGAAAAGACGAGGCTTCCTGCAGATTCGGTCAATCGGGAGTCCAGAGCCAGAGCTCTGCCAGGTCCTGCCTTTTGTGGGCCAAACAGGAACCGAGACTCAGAGGGACTTTGGACCTGCAGCCAGCTCGACAGTCCAGGTATGAGATCAGGAATAAGATCCAGCTTTTAGACAAACGGTCACCAGATCGGGACAAACCACCCGGAACGGTCGGCTTCCTGCATCGACAAGGAAGTGAACGCGATAAAGTCCGAGCGCACGTTTTTCTTTAAGTTTTTTGTTTTCAAACTTCACCGGGGAAATTATTAATCTCACTTTCTGCTCAGATGAAAGTCTCGGAGTTAACGTGCCATAAAGTAGAACAAATCATTCACCTGTGGGCTGATTCTTGGCCTACAGACACTTTCTTCAGTCTGCAGTGAAACGTGGGTTTATGGGTAATTAACTTTTTTTTTTTTTCAGCTTTACTGTGTTCTACTGATTTTATAAGAGCTTTGACCCCGGTCTCGCCTGACTGCTCTCACGTCTACGGTGGCCCTAAGGTGTAAATGAACATTTGAAAAAACACGACACTAGAAAAAACAGAAATTAAATAATTTTTGAATTATTCCATTTTTTTCTAACGTGATTCCAGCCACTTTCGCTTTGACCTGAGGTGTAAATGAACAACATATATGAAAAGACAGAATTACATTTGAAAAAACGGAATTACGTTTAGAAAAAACGGAATTACGTTTAGAAAAAACGGAATTACGTTTGGAAAAAACGGAACTACGTTTGAAAAAACGGAATTACGTTTGGAAAAAACGGAACTGCGTTTGAAAAAACGGAATTACGTTTGGAAAAAACGGAACTGCGTTTGACAAAATGGAATAGCGTTGGAAAAAGAACAATCGCATTTGAAAAAACGGAATAATTCAAAAATTATATAATGTCCGTTTTTTTCTAATTTACTCTTCAGGGCCACCATACACGTCAGATCAATGAAACCTTAAAGCACGGGTGTCCAAACATTTTCATAGGTGGGCCAGAACTGTCTAGATGAAAGTTCTCGCAGGCCAGAAAACTCTGAATTTTAAGAATTTATTTTTATTTTTTTTTTAAGCGGGTTTTTTTTCTTCTCATTTTTAACAACTTGAATACTACTTTGAAGGAAGGATAAAAGTTTAGTTTAAATTCTTGTAGATCCAGAACATTATGAGCCTCATAAACATCATTAACAAGTTTTTTTTATTTTTTTTTATTTTTTTTTATTTTTTAGGACTATTGTTTTTTTTTATGCTTTGAAAGTTCATTTTCATTTATTTTCAGAGACAAAAGCCTAAAAGGAGTAACCTTTATTTAATAAATGGGGTGGAAGTTCAAGCCCCCATTTGGACCATGGACGGCCCAAATGGATCGTCACGGTTCTGAAAAACAGCTGTCGGGCGCTCAAACAGATTCATGGAAGGTTTGAAGGGACATTGATAAAGTTGATCATCTTGTATGTTGATGATACCATGTTAAATATTCTTTAAAAAATGTTCAGTTTCCCCCCATCGATCATTTAATCAACTGAAATTATTTTCTTTGAAAACAGTTTTCTGAATTATTATCCAAATTCTACTTTTTGGTAGGTCAGTGAAGGTTTGTAGGATAAAGAATTGTAACTAAATGTTTGTATTGTACTTAATTTCGCTCATTTTGAGATTATTTTCATCTGTTTTGCTGTTAAACCTAAATAAACATATTTTAAAAGAATCATCATTAAATCTAAATAAGGTCAACATCTGTAAAAACCTCTTAAATATGTGGGTTGAAATTAACCCATTCTTTATTTGCAGTCGAGGGCCGCACAAAATCATTCCAAGGGCCGCAAATGGCCCTCGGGCCACACTTTGGACACCCATGCCTTTAAAGCGACCGCATGAATTGTGCGTAGGTGACGTTTTATAACTTGTGTCCCACGTCCTGAATAAAAGACATTTGGAAGTCCTCGCACGGGCGTCCATGAGGTGTAAAACTAAAGCCTGGGAAAAGTGTTTAGAAGAGGAGCACGCCGTCGAGCCCGTCGACCTGCATTCCAGCAGTCGGTTGGACGTGTAATCCCTCAGATGTTTCTCACAAAAACATTACTGTAGAACCGGGGAGGCTGGGTGTGTCCGACGGCAGAAATTACAGTTGGAGCACTTAATAAATCGGTTGCACATAAACAACGTTCAGCCGTGATTGCAGAGATGATAAAATATGTAATTTCTCTTTATGAAAAGAAAAACGCAGAAATAAAGTCATAGAATCTCGTGACTGATTTCCTTTTTTCTGTCCTTTTTTTCTTACCAGTTTGACTGAACCACAGCCAGCGGGCACCTGTCAGGTAAACCATCACCACTTAATGATATTAATGAAAATACCGATCTTGTTTTTAAAATTCAAATAGACGAACGACTAACAGGTTTCAAACCCCACCAAGAATGTTCCCGGTCTAATCGAGGCGTTTGGTGATTGTTTTTGAGCGCCGCCTAAAACAACATTTGACATTGATTAATATTTGAACTCTTAAAAGGAACAGGGTGTGTGTACTGTTGTTTTTTTTTTTTTTTTTTTGTACAAGTCCTTGGCGCTCTCAAGTCGTGCCAGAAAACCCGTCTGTCAAGACGTGGATCTCTTCAATAGCGATGACATGGGAACCAAGCTGCAGAAAGGCACTTGCTCATGCCGGCTTGCAATCTGAACTTCTTTTTAGCGGCCCAGACAATCCTTTCACTGCTTCCTGTCTGCTGCTCACCTGCTATAAAAGCCAGAAGGGTTTTCTCATTTGCATTGATGCTGTGACGTATGATGCATTACAGTTTTGAAATATCTCCTTTATGAAAATAACCACGTTAATAAAAAAGCAAAAACAGTTTCAGCATCAACCTTTTTTAGGAGTTTTGTCGCTGAAACCTTTTTGTAATGCAAACATCACAATATGAGTTTGAACAATCTAATTTATGGACTTAAAACCTCATGTTTGGTAACAATACAGGCAAACTAGACAGATTTGACAGACTCATTATACAAATAAATCTATAAATGTATATGTATTGATAGGCCTGTCACGATAACAAATTTTGCTGGACGATTAATTGTCTCAGAAATTATTGTGATAAACGATAATATTGTTTGAAATTTGACAATAACTTAATTATTGTCAAATTGAAAAAGAAATGTTGGTTAATTTTTGTGTAGTACCTTTTTTTACCACTAGATGGCAGTATAAGACTGTTTAAACCAAAGTATGGATAGTGAGGGAGCAAGCAGTGTGTCTCTTTAAGAAAAATGGGAGGGAGGCCCCTTGACGTGACATGGGCTGTCTCTCTCCAGTTCTCAAAATGGTGGATGCTCGGTGTGGTTTGAGCTCTTTAGCATAGCATTTTTCACAAAAAAAAATAAATAAATCAGTAAACAAGTTCTCCGCTTCGTTTTGCAGAGAAAATCAACTTTTAACACGAAGGCACGGGTTTCAACCGTGAATTTTGGAGCTTCGAGAAAACAGTTTTGTTTTGTTTTTTCCCTGAGGTCGGCCTGTTAGCTTAGCTCGTAGCTTAGCTTCTCAGCTTAGCTGCTTTTATCGATCCAAAAATGCAATTTTGTACGGTTAAAATGGATTTTAAAGATAAGAGAAAGAAAGGGGTCAGTGAAAAGCACCGAGTTGAGCCTTTTGTCATCCAGTGTCTTCAGTAGAAGGAGAGACACGAAGTAACGATAAAGCTGATAAATGAAAATGAGGTTGATAATTTTCATTTATCATGTGATTGATTTTATTGTTTATCGTGACAGGCCTATGATTGACAGTAATTATTTGTATCTTTAACAGGTCAATGGAGGAACGTCACCAGACGGTCGTATAGGACCAGCCTGCATCTCTCCAGTACCAGAGGCTGTTTTGTTTCCAGTCAAAAAGGAAGAAGACATCAGTACCGTTGTGAACTATGAGCTGGGGATTACCACGAACTTGAATAACTCTCTTTCTCACGGTAACTTTAGACCACATGAGTGTAATGGCTTGCAGATACCTCAGTGCGTGTCACATCCGACGTGCCCTGGATCTGTAGCTGAAACTCAAACAAGAAAGGAAATAAGCTTTGAAAACCCATCTGATTGTGGGAAATCATCTGGAACCATGTTGTCCTCCATGGTGTCTGTTCTTGCGCCTCCCTGGAGTAGCCGTCCAAGGCGGCCCAAAAGATTTGACGAGACGAGCAACTCTTATTTGCAGAACACTGCAGCAAGTCATGAACATGGTTTTAAAAGCACTCTAAACCAGCCTGGTGTTGGGCTGCACATCCCAAGGAGTGTCTCTTTCCTGGACTCCAGGAGGAATACGGTAGACTGGTCGACTAAAAGCGATCCTTCAAGCTTGGATTTCGAATCTAAAAGGAAAATGACGCAGACTGTCTCTTTGGATTTAAATGGCACAAGTCCTTCACACTCGGCTCTGTCTCCCTGGTCTCCCCTCCCACTTGACCAGAATGACCAAAGGAGCAGTCCAAGGACAGGCCAACGCCAAGAGCGACTGTCTTCTATGAATTCAAAACCAACAACAAGCACTCTGCTTCTGTCTATAAGAAGATCCAACAACACAAACTCTAACACGTCCTTCGTCTTCCCTGAGGTAAACTCACCTCTGAGCAGTTCCCCAAATCATCAAAATGGAAAACTGCTCACACACCTCCCTCAAACCTCTTGCAGTAACGATAATGAACAAGACAGGCCAACATCCCTTCTCTCCCCTTCGTCCATTTCTTATAAGACACCTGAAACTGTCCCTGTCCTGTCCCCGGCATCTTCCAATCACAGAGATAATTCATTTACTCTTTCACCTCAGGCTATAAATATGACTCAGGCCAGTCTTGCCTCTTCAAAATTTTCATTTCAGGGTAATAAACTAGAAGAAAGGCAACACAACAGTAACACAAATCCATTCATTGAAACTTCAATCTTTTCTCCAAGACATTATTCATACGAACACCCTGCCCTTACGAAAACTCGCTCTCTTCCCAGACGAACCACCCTGACTAACACCTCCTGGTGGAAACAAGTGTCCCAGGACGGCGGTTCTCCTCTCAGTCACAACAACGCAACAAATATAAAAGACGAGCCAAGCGCAGACTCGCCACGTCTGGCAGACAACAAAAGACTGGCTAGTCAAAATTTCAACAACACCGATGACAACAGCACAGCATTTTGTAAAGGTAACATGAATCTAACTGTAAAGATGCAGTCAGCTGAACCAAAAAGGATTAACCAGCAGCTGTATGACTCAAACTTAGACAATAGAGAACTACAAAAACCTCACAGTATGCCCGATTGTTTGCCCAGTTCTAAACTGAGCAGAGCTCCGCCCCAAATAACACTAAGGCCCATCGTTGGTCCCAACAAAAAAGATGTAAATAACACGTTTACAGAAAATTCACCTGAGAAACCCACTTCTTTTAAACCCAATACCTTAAATCCATCCACAAATGGCAACAAATATAAAACCAACATTACTCCAACATCTCCTCACAACATGAACGCACAAACATTGGCTCTTCCCCATGACTTTGCCATGCTCACTCCTTCTCAAACCACTTCTAAAAACACGTTTTCTTTACAGTCTCCAGTTTCCTCTACGACGAGTACTCAAACCCCTTCATCCGGTACGCCAAATGTCCCCACCAAAACCACTGTCACACCTCTTGGCTTTGAAAGAAGTTACGCCTGTCTTCCCAAACCTTTCCACTCCAAAACTGCATCTAGTCTGATATCCAAAGTAGAGTCTTTCACCAGAACAAAAGGCAGCCCCGTTTACACCTCCCCTGCTACATTTTCATCAACCTGTCCTTATAGTCCATCCACCCTTAGCCCTTCTGTTCCTCCTGACGTCACATCTCCCATCTCTGTAGCTGCCTACTCCCCTTTGACTCCTCCTGCAACCCCTGGAAGTCCAAGCTTCAACTCTGAAACTACCAGCCCTAAAGTAAAAAGTATACTGACCAACAGCCCAGAAAACAAGCCAAAAAAACCATATCTCAAGTTGGAGAAGAAGAGAGAAAGGCGAGTAACATGGGGGGACTCTGTGGATGTGCAATGCTCAGAGACGGATTCTTCTCCAGTCCAAACAAACCCTCCTCCTTCCTTCAGGTCCCCTCAAAGTACATCTACCATTTCTTCTTCGCGGCCAGAAAATCCAGAAGTATGTACTTCATCCGTTTGCTCACCAAGCCCCAAGGCTTTCAGCATCCAGGTGGTAAAAGAAGGGAACTATCGCTCCTTATCGTCTGACTCTGCTGATTTGGCAGCCAGAGAGCGTGAGAAAAACAAGCATACGACTGGTGATGCTTTAAACCGTGACCAGGCAAGACAGGGCTTAAACACAGCCAGTAAGGAGTGGATGCCATCACTGGAGTCTGGCACAGTTCAGTCTCGTTCCTCTGCTCCTCGCTCCCTTCCACCTGACTTTTCAAGTGGTCTTAAGATTCGTTATAGCACCCCACCTTACTCCACGTTGATGTCTAGTAGGCAGACGCAGGGAGAAAAGAAGACAATTTCTCTTTCACAATCCTCTCAGTTGAGTTATACCCCACAAACTTCCTTAAGCAATGACCTACATATGACCTCTACATCCAAATTTCCTCCGACACCTGCCAGACAGTCCCAGCCCTTTTCCATCCAAAGGGCAAATGCCACGCAAGACCGCTCAAACCACAATCTATCAGCCACTGATAAAGTCAACAATAATCACATCAAGGACCAAGAACACACAAGTAATCAGATACGGCTTCTTGACAACAGGGTTCAGATCAGCTCAGAGTCTCTTTCTGGTGACGATGGGCACACCTCTTCTTCAACATTTGTGACAGAGACGCTTGTTTACAGCATTAAATGCAAAGGCGATACAGCACCAACGAACGCCACACCTAAATCTTTGCAACACAACACAAGCGCATTGGTTTCTGTGGAGACCAACGCAAGTCAACAGTTAAACACAGTACAAAGTAAAGAGGCATGTAGTCATTCAGATCAGAGCAATAAAGACAACAAACCGACAGACAATCAGGCCTCCGATCGTGAAAGCAACAATGAAAGCCTAAAGGAGAGTGTGCTGGGTAAAAACAAATCCTGTTCTGTAGAAGTTAACGATGAGCAAAGCCAAAAGAAAGGCCGGTGTCCGCCAAAGAGAAGCGTCAGCACACCAAACTCTACTGTAAGCAGGTCGGAGTCAGAAAAGGTCTGCAAGGGTTCCAACAAAATGGATCAGATGTTGAACAAGTTGAAACAAAAGTTCACTAAACGATCTGATGACGATTCGGCATTTTCATGGAAGTGGAGGCGAAATTCCCAAACACTTTCCGTGAGTGGGTCAAGTGACGTCAGTGATAGCAGTGCTGACGGAACCAGAACCGAGGAGAAAAAGGCAGCGAACGATGCAAAAACAGATGCAAAACAGTCCACAGAGAACAGATACACCATTGTACCTTCCTTAACTTTCGGAGAAACAAAGGAAGGCGAAGACTTCACTGTTTGGCCAGAAAAATCAGCTCAGGGTGTTGCTAAAGATGAGCAAAATACTTGTGAGGAGCAAACATCTAAAAGTCAAGTTCATCTGACTGTACACAGCCCAGCAAACCAGTTTATCCCTGGTTCAGATCCCATTTCCACTGCTGTCTATACAACTCAATACAGGAAGTCTACACCCAGTCCCAGGAGCCCCTTCTCACCTTTCTCCTCCCTTTCCCCCATTTCCCCATTCTCCTCTCCTGATGTGGTGGATGACAGTGTTTTTTACAGCCCAAAGCCGCAACGCCGCAGGGAATCATCCTCTCCATGTGAGCCAAGAGAAGAAATCAGCTTAGAAGGCTCAAGAAGGCGACGGGCATCCACGGGTCCTCCCAGTTTAAGTCCAGGAGTGGACACGGAACACTTTGCTTCCTCTTATGCCGATTTAAAGTATGGCATCGAACCCGGAAAGTCATTTTCCGTAAGTTCGGTTCTCTCCAGTCGACCCTCAGGGCCAGGACGGATTTCCACCGGGTCCAGGTTCATGAGTGTGGGGGACCTTTCTCAGTCAGCCTTGCCTTGTGCAGGCAATGGCAACGAACTGTATCGGGGTTCTCTCACACCTGACCAGACAGGAGACTCATGTTTCTTGCCTATCTACGGCCGTCAAATGTCCGATTTCCCCTGTGATTCCAGTAAAATGCGATCCAGGTCTCTGCCTCGATCCCTGATCCCTCGCTTGGCCAACTGGAGCTCAGGAGTCCCCCCCTTTCAGTCTATGACTGCTGCCCCCTCAAAGCCAGCATGTCTTCGCAACCCCATCATGAACATTCGCCAACTTGAGTGGGACACTGAAAGTCCCCCAACACCACCTCCAACCCCTCCCCTGTCGCCAGTGTCCAGACGTATGTCCAAACCTCCCAGTCTTTCTTCTCCTGTCTTCTCCGGCTCACCAGGAGCCATGCAGCAAGTGGACAGCCAGGCCTCCAGAGGACATCTGCCCTACGGGGGCTACAGGTCCAGCCTCAGCACATTTGATGAGTCCTCAGACAGCAGCTCGGACACGACAACGGACGATGAATATTACTTGGAGGAAGGAAAAGAGACGGAGCTCTGAAAGTAGAAAAGACATTCTGGAGCTTTGGCTATCAAGAACATGAAACGGAAAACTCCAGAAGAAAGGTGGACTAGAAACGGAAAACTCCAGAAGAAAGGTGGACTAATCAGGTACTGATTGGACATTAATTTGCTGCTTGATTTGCTTCATGAAGGTGTGGTCATGAAAAGGTTTACACTGGATGAGCAAGCCTGAAAATACACCATGTACAGTAGACTGCAGGAGTCTGCAGACTTTAATTTATTAATAACACGTTGCATGGTAGAGGCTACATGTGCCTGTGTGGTTGTTTCAAAGAACAAAGCGCTCTGTAAAGTTACGCTTTTGGGCTTCAAATTTGCATTTCATTCTGCCAGGTGACACGAATGTAAGCGTGCTGTCTCATGCTCTCCACCATGTGTGGAAAACTGAAGGGAACGTTGTTTTAACGGCTAAAACTACACTGGAATGAAATATAATCGTAAAAAAGATTAATATTGCTTTATTGCAGTGCCTGCTTCTATTTGCACAGTGACAATCTTAAATCCTAATATATCAGTTTTATAAATAAATCTTGATTTTTCTAACAAGAGCTCGTAGATGTGTGGGGTTTTTCCTGTCGCTGTATTTACAAGACCATAAAAAGTGTTAATTTGGTGAGGGAAGTGAAAGAAGTGACGCTCCAGGCACGGTTTTCCCACAATTATACGAATCGTGTTTTAAATGCC
>NC_056517.1:35182109-35185013 GCF_014905685.2 Nematolebias whitei
ATAGTTGTCCTGTAGGTGGTTATTAGTTGTAGCAGCCAGTCCTTTGACCTGCCCGTACGAACAGTGCGTCACGTGTACTCAGTGTTTTGACTTTGGCGTCGAGGCAACACATTCAACTTCGTCTCATTACCCATGACCTCATCCGGGAAGGGCTTCACCGCTTTGCGTGTGTCATCATCGAGTTGCCATCTCACAGCGCTGTGCAAAACATTTGGGACCTTTCGACCTTTACATATTTAGCTCCTTATGTTTTTGTCATTCTTTTAAATCCTCCTGCTGTCCTAGGGTCATGACCAAAGGACAGCAGGAGGGTTTTCTGAAGCTCTTTGGAAATTTTTCTTTAAACTTTGGCTGCTTTTTGTTGTATTTTCAGTCCAGCTCTGGTGCCTGACCATTTATTAAAGAAAGTGTTTTTGTTTGAGAAAACATCTAAAATTCAAGATTTCTTTACTCAAGTAATAAATCCCTACAGCGCACATTCAAGGGTTATTATAAAAGGGTACATACAGGGTACATGTATATATAAAAGGTAGTTACTATGGGATACACAAAGGACAATTACAAGGTATTTACAAGGTACGTGGGGGGGTACTTACAGAATCACAAACAAGGTATGTAAAGGGTGGTTACTGGGTACATAAAGTGCAATTACAAGGTATTTACAAGGTACAAATGGGGGTACTGACAGATACTGAGTCACACACAAAGTAATTATAGGGGTACATACAAGGTACTTACAGGTGTATAAAAGGCAATTACAAGGTATTTACAAGGTACATACAGGGTACTTACCGAGTCACACACACACACAAGGTACTTATCGGTACATAGAGCATACCAGTACTTACAGGTATATAAAGGGCAATTACAAGGTATTTACAAGGTACATACAGGGGTACTTACAGGTACTTACCAAGTCACACACAACGTACTTATTGGTACATACAGCATACCAGTACTTACAAGTATATAAAGGGCAATTAAGGTATTCACAAGGGATACGTATGGGGTATTGACAGATAGTTACACATAAGGTACTTACAGGGTTACATAGAGGGTACTTACAGGTATATAAAGGGCAATTACAAGATATTTACTAGGTATGTATGGGGTACTTGCAGCCACATGGTACTCACAGGTATATAAAGGGTAGTTGTACATAAAGGGCATTTACAAGGTGTATATGGGGGTACTTACAGGGTACATAGAGGGTACAGTTGTCACAATTCTTTTGAGAATTACATTTTTGTTGCAAGAATCATACGTCTGGTCAAATTGTTGTTTTTTGGACATTATTCATAATTTGACTACAGGAAGGTGTTGTCACGACTTCCTGCCACGTTCTGTGTCTCAGCCGCCACGTTCTCCATCAGGAACCTGAACAGCAGCTTCCGTTGTCCCCAGAGAAGCTGCCGTTGTGGCACGCTGGCGTGTTCTTTGAAACAGGAGGATGAGGGTTTACCAGGACACGGAGGACTTCAGGACAGAGACGGGAACGAATCGCTGCAGTTACACGTTTTCTGTAAAAACAACTCAAGTGTTGGATTAAATCTTAAAATTAACAAACGATGACGCGACTTGGCAGGGAACACTTTGAATATTTTATTTTGGCCTATAATCACCTGCTGGAAAACCATTAGTACATTAAAACTACAAGGAAGTTAAGGTAAATAGAAACTTTTATAAAGTGCATACAGCTTGAAAAAATCCAACAAATGAATATAAATTTAAACAAAACTATTTAAAGGCGTAGAAGGCCTTGAATATACGTGCTATCTTGGCGTGATCTGTTGGGGTGACTCTCGGCTACTACCACGCCAAGTTTTAGCTCCATTTCTCTAAATCTGACGTTGCGGTCATCACCAGTAATCACCCACTTCCTGTTTGTTTCAACGGGTTTAATTTACATGAACACAGGCTTACAGAGTTTAACTGCATCACATGTATCACTCTGCACAGATTATCAGTGCTGTTAATCCCAGGTTAATTTGTGGGAGTAGGAGTTAAAGAGACTTAAGTGCAACATACAGAAAAAAGATCAACCGGAGGCTGGAGAGAACCGTCCATAAATGTCTTTTTTTTTTTTTACGTTTCTTGGCGTCACTCAGGAAGATTGAGGTTCGTTCGGAGCTCCTGTTGAACATGAACCTCGAGTTGAATCCAACAAAACTCGTGGTTTCGTAATCCCACACCGGAGGCTGGTCATCAAAAAGGTATTCCACGTTTGAGAGGAAAAAACAAACGAGCCCTTCAGCATCTCAAACATGCAGCAGGAATGTTGACCGTTGCTCAAACGGTGACATCGGAGCGTGGAAAGTTTGTCACAAACGGCCGAAGAAAAACAAAAATAGTCCCGGCTCCAGGCCAGGATTACGAGCCGATTTAAACATGAACACTTGCAGATGTTTTTATTTAAATATCATTAAAGTCGTGAGGGGAAAAACAATCCCACCCTCTTTCAGTTATAGACTTTTACACTTCGGGACTTACGAGAGGCTAAAGTGCTTAAGTTTAATAAAGAAGATGAACAGAAGCTAAAATCTGAAAAACTAAACAAAAGCTAAAAATCAGCAAAACAGTAGCCTGAAGCTAAAAGTAGCAAAACAAGCTAAATGTTACAAAACAAGCCTAAAGCTAAAATTAGCAAAACAGAAGCCTACAGCTAAATGTAGCAAAACAGAAGCCTACAGCTAAAAGTAGCAAAACAGAAGCCTACAGCTAAATGTAGCAAAACAGAAGCCTACAGCTAAATGTAGCAAAACAGAAGCCTACAGCTAAATGTAGCAAAACAGAAGCCTACAGCTAAATGTAGTAAAACAGTAGCCTGAAGCTAAATGTAGCAAAACAAGCCTAAAGTTAAAAGTAGCAAAACGGAAGCCTGAAGCTAAATGTAGCAAAGCGGAA
>NC_056517.1:35185023-35192095 GCF_014905685.2 Nematolebias whitei
GCGGAAGCCTGAAGCTAAATGTAGCAAAGCAGAAGCCTGAAGCTAAATGTAGCAAAAATAGTAGCCTGAAGCTAAATGCATTAAAATAGTAGCCTAACGCTAAATGTAGCAAGCTGTAGCATAAACAGTTGCTAAAGGATTAAATGAGAAACTGTACATTCAAACTGTATCAAAAATCGTAGCAAAGAGTCAAAATACGCTAAACTGTTGCTAAACACCTAAGTGAGCAAATGTAGCAAAACTGTAGCTAAAAGCTAAAATTAGTAAAACTGATGCTGAAAGCAAAACTTAGCAAAATAGTTGCTAAAAGCTAAATGGTCAAATTTACTAAACTGTAGCAAAAAGCCAAAAATAGACAAAACTGTAGCCTAAAGTCGAATGTAAAGAGTAGCTAAAAGCTTTATGTAGCAAAACTGTAGCTAAAAACCTAATATAAATAAATTGTAGCCTAAAGCTAAATGCAACAAACTGTAGCTAAAAGTTTTTCCTACCAAAACAGTAGCAATAAGCTTAAATTTGCAAAGCCAAAATTAGCAAAACAGTTGCTAAAATCCTTAAAACCATAGCTAAACATAAAAATTAGCAAAAGTGTACCTGCTGTAAAAGCTGAAATTAGCAAGAAGGTAGATAAGAGCTAAAAGTCGTAGAAAAAGACAGAAACAACCAGTTTCCTAAAACCTCAACAAAATGTTTGAGAGATTTTCAGATATTTCTATGGGGAGAACTTGCAGAACTAGTTGGTGCCAAAAACACAGAAGAATGTTGCTTCTTTGACATGATTGCTGTTGTGTTTCCACCTTGGCGTTGTGTTAACACCCCTGTCTACTCTGGAGCAGCTCCTGGAATCTGCTGGGAGTTTTTCTACAGTTCACCTTTTTTTTTTTTCTGCCCTGACGTGAAAAACCTAAAACTTCAAGAGGGTGGGCTTTTTTTTTCTTCTTCTTCTTAATCCCTTACGAGTTCACACAAAATCACCGTCATCATCTCTAAAAACAAAAACATACAAATAAATCAAAGCGCTCATCATGATTTCCGGCTGCACGGCATTCTGGGAAATGAAAAACACTCCCATCTTGGGAGAGTGCGCACGGACGTTTTAAACGTTCGAGCCCTGCTCCCGCCTCGGCAGCCTCCGCGTCTCCGTCGGACCTCGTGAGGATGGAGGACGGCGTGCAGCAGCGCGTGCTGGTGTGAAGACGTGGCGGGAAACGGATGAAATGAGGTTCGCGGCCCGTTTCCCTCCATATTGCTCGTCCCTCTAGGTCTCCGGGTTGGGCGTGGCCAGCAGCGGCACGTTGTCCCTCCTCCTCCGGCCCAGCGGGGGGCGCCGGTACTGCTCGCCGTCGGCCAGCGTCTGCGGCAGCGGCTTCCTCTTGCTCTCGGGCAGCAGCAGGATGGAGAGCACGGCCAGCAGGGCCAGCGAGGAGTAGACGACGTGGTGCAGGAAGTAGCCGTAGTGGTTCCGCAGGTCCATGATGGGGGAGCTGAGGCGGCCCACGCAGCCCAGGGCCAGAACGGCGCCGACACCGCTGCCCCTGCACGCACACCATATATGGTTAGCAGGCGCAGCAGCTAGCTGTAGCACTTCCTAACCTGAGCCACTTTCATGTCTTTTATTTATTGTTTTCACCACATAAATGTAAAACAATTAACTTTAACCTTTGATTTTAAATAAAATAAAATGCTTTTTTTGTGTTTATAGGAGCATCCATTTAATTTTAAATAAGTAAATTATATCATACATGGTTTTATTACAATAAGAACTGATAAAATG
Organism: Nematolebias whitei; assembly: GCF_014905685.2. NCBI lineage: Eukaryota > Metazoa > Chordata > Actinopteri > Cyprinodontiformes > Rivulidae > Nematolebias > Nematolebias whitei. The sequence goes on from NC_056517.1 coordinate 35,186,798, forward strand.
TGCACAAATGTTTAATAAAACACATTTTAAACTGATTTGTTGTAATTTTAAGCCCATTTTGTTTGTTTTTTACTAAATATGATGTTAATTTTGTTATTACTTTGATCAAATGGTGAAAAATGATAAAAAAATTTAAATAATCATAAAATTAAACTTAAATCCTGTAAATTATTAATAAATATAAATGACTGCATTTTACAACTGTTTTTGATAAATAATTTTTTTTATCTGTGAATATTTTACAAACTTTTTACCCAAAACTTTGTTTTTAAAGTTTATTTCAAGAAAAACAACCTTTTAAAATGATTATGATTAAAATAAAAAGAGTTGTTAATAAATAGTTTTGTTTATTAATAAAATAACCTGTAGTCATTAATAGAAAGTAACTTTTTTTGTTTGTTTTTGATTGTTTTGTGCCCAAGTTCCTGGAATTACTTTTAATATTTTATTTACAGCATAAGACGCAACTTGTCATTAATTTCTATGAATTAAAAAAAAAAAAAAAATGATTCTGTATTTTTTGCGCTCCAGCTCCAAGATTATGACTCCTTCCTGTTTTTAAACATATTTACAGTGTAGTTCATGTAGTAATTCATTTAAGAAAATTAACCTTTTTATTATTTTACATCATGTTTTGGTGGCCCTGATAATAGAATATTACGTTTTATTGGATTTTATTTACAATATAGTTCATGAAAATCATAACTTGCTTCTATTAACAGACAAATACAGTTTATATTTTTATATTTAACGACGCGGTTTTTTAAGATGCTCCAGCTGCTGTAACATACACGTCTGTTCTTACAAGCGTCTTTGTCTTACCTGATGATGGTGGGCATGATCTCTGCGGTGAAAAGGATGCAGAGCGACGCCGTGGCCTGGGAGGAGAAGAGCCCGAGCACGGAGAAAACGGTGATGGCCGCCTCGCTCAGATCTAACAGGGAGGAGAGAAGCAAACATCAGGACCGCAGGTTCGACTCAAGATGGGTGTCGTGCTGGTTGTTGGCCACTAGGGGGCGACGGAGACCCTGGTCACCATGGATGCACCATGGCAGCTCAGGTGGGACTTTTCCACAAACAGAGCTGCGAGATTCTATTTTTAATCTGCTTCATGTTTTAGCTTCATTCCAGCCAGGATTTGAGGAACTTTAATCCCAATAAAAGCCTCCTCTGACGGAGGCACGGCCCACAAACCCCCCCACTTACACTCCATGAGGCCCAGGAGGATCAACGACGCCAGGCCCGTCATCGTCATGGACAGCAGCAGGATGCCGCGGCGGCCGCACCTGTTCACGGTGGCCCAGAGCAGCAGCCAGGCTCCGCCCCCCGCGCACACAGACAGCAGGTACGTCCAGTAGAAGCTGGGGGCGGAGCCTCGGACGTCGCCCCGGAAGGAGCTGTAACAGTGGCTGATGCCGTGAGAGATGAACCTGCAGGGAGAGTGGAGGGGGGGGGGGGTCTGAGTAACGGTGAGGAGCCGTGAGGCTGCAGCGGCACCGACCGGGTCAGGAGGACTCACGAGGTGAAGCCGAGCACACACAGGTTCTTCCAGATGTTCCTGCTGTGGAAGAGCTCCAGGAAGGACAGGTGGGGGCGCGAGGAGGGCGCCGGCTCTGAATCCAGCTCTGCGGGAAACAAACAAGACTATCAGCGCAGAGGAGAGCGGTCCTGCTTCTGAAACTCCCAGAAAACACCACAAAACATGTTAAAGGGACAGTTCAGAGCTTTCGGAGCGGGGTTCTGGTTATGGGCTGACGAGCCAACAGCCGAACCAAAGCTGAAATGTATTGGGTCGCCTCTCGGCCATTCTGTGTAGTGTGGCTCGGCACCGGGTTCTCGGGTCTTAAACAGATTTAACTAAATAACTGCCCCCCCCCCCCATTGAAATGAATGGAGAACATGTGCTCTTTAAAATCTACAAGTTACTGAACTGTTATCTTTTAGCTACTGTTTTTAGCTTTTAGCTCATTTTAAATCCCATCTTTTGTTTAGCTAAAATTAACTTTTACATGATTTACTAATTTTAGCCTTTGTAATGTTTATATTCGTTAAAAAAATAACTTTGGGCTCTTTAAAATTTATTAGCATATTAGCTTGTTTTAGCTTTGTTTTAGCTACTGCTGATTTAACTTTTACCTATTGTTTAGCTCATTTGTATTTTTAGTTTTGTAGTTTTTTGACATTTTAAAATAAAAATAAATTTTTAATTTTGAAATAAATAGTAAAATGTTTTTTTTTTTTTTATTATTATGTCTAATTCAGCAAAATAGCTTCAATTTTAGCTTTTAGCTAATCTGATAAATTAAGCTCTTAACTACCGGTACTGTTCTAGTTTTAGCTTTTAGATATTGATTTACTAATTTTACCTTTTTAATCTTTTGTCTAAAGCTAAAACTAACAAAACAGCAAAAAATAAAACTTAATCTATTGTTTAGCTGGTTTTAGTTTTAATCTATTGTTTAGTTACTTTTACCTTTTTTAAACAGATTTACAGATTTTAGCTACTCTAGCTTTTATAATTTTTGAAATATTTACGATTATTTCATGTTCCCTTTTTATAAAATGAATGGAAATCTCCTTAAATCCTTGAAAAACGTTTTTAGCTTCTGGAACCATTTTTCTGCAGCTTTTAGTTTGTCGGATTAAAGGGAAGTGACCGTTTTACGTGAGATGGATTGTTTGTGCTGGGAACTCTTCACGCCCAAACAAACGTGTTTACATGTAAACAACCGACGTTTCCGCAGCAGCAGCTGTTTCTATTCCCCCACAACTTTATAAAACTATAAAATCAGTAAAATTCTGGGTAAACGGGACAAGCGTAGACCTCGTGGTCCTAAAAAGTAACTAGAAGAGTTCTGAGGAGTCGTCCTTCTTCTATAACTCCCTGATGATATTTTAGATTTTACTTTTATGGCTTTTATTTTGTAGTAATGGTCTGAACGTTTCACTCTGTGATCCATTTTTCTTCCATACGTTTTTTTTTTCAGCATTTTTCTCGTTCCACAGTTTTTGTGTTATTTCAACAAATCATAAATCAAAACGTTCAGCTCGTTCAGAACAATCCTGCTACGACTTTAGGTATTGATGCAACTTTAGCCTTTTGAAATATTTAGCCTTTTCTGCCATTTTTCCTCATAGAAAATGAATTTAGCTCATTTTACATCCTTCAGATCCGTTTACAACCTTTTACTGCTCCTTTCATATTTTGTTCTGTTTCAGCTTCTTTCAGCTTCCTAGTGCATTTTTTTCAGCTATATTCAGCTACATTCAGCGTTTTTTTTCCAGCTGTTTTGTGCTCCTTTTAGATTATTTCTGCTAACTATGATTTTGCGCTCATTATGAAACCTTCAGCTTATTTATGCAAGTTAGCTTTTTCTGCTATTTCAGCTACTATTTAGCTGTTTGATGCTAATTTTAGCTTTCAGATAATTCCACATTTTTTGCACTCATATCAACTTTTTTCAGTCTACTTCAGCAAAAAGGTGCTCTCTCCACCTCCTGGTAATTTAAGCTTCTTTTTACTTTTTAGCTACTTTTCAGGGGGGTTTATTGTGCTAATTTCAGCTTTTTTTCCAGATAATTTTCACTTTTGTCTGCTCATTCCTGCTTCTTTCAGCCTAATTGGGCAAACGTGTGTTCTGCTTTCTTCTGCTAATTTAAGCTTGTTCTACCTTTATCAGATAGCTTTTTTTTTATTTATTTACTAATTTCAGCTGTTTTTAGATAAATTAAAGGTTTTTTTGTTTTAATGTCTGCTACTTTCAGCCTAATTAACTTATTTATGCTAATTTCTACTCGTTATGCTCATTTCAGCTTTTTCTGCTGTTTCAGCTACTTCAGCTCTTGATGCCAATTTGAGCTTTTTCAGCTAATTCCACATTTTTCTAGCTCAATTTAGTTCTTTCCGCTTCCTATTGGTAGTTTAAGCTTCTTTCTATCTTTTCAGCTACTTTTCAGCCATTTTATTGCTAATTTCAGCTTTTTTAGCTACACAGTTTCTTAACTTTTGTGCTCACGTCTGCTTATTTAAACCTACCAGTAATTCGGTAAACATGTCCTTTCTACTTACTTCTGCTAATTTAGGCTTGTTCTTCCATTTCAGCATGTTTTAGCTAATTTCAGCTGTTTATCAGCAAGTTCTTCTGCAACAAGCATTTACTCTGCATTTTTGCAGGAAATACAATTTCTATAGTTTATATTTACGTATCTAGTGTCGTTTTAACCAACAAAAGATTTAAGGATAAAAAGAAACGCCTTTATTTTTAGATCGCCATGGTAACCGTACATCTGTGTCTCCCACTCTCCGACTGCACCCTTTAATCAAAAGTAAGGCAGAGAGAACCGCAGAGTAGAAAGTAAGCCTCAAACTAAACAATTTAAAATACATAAACTTAAAGCTGAACTGTAAAATAAGAGGCCGGAGGGTCTGGAGGCCTCGCCCGTCAGGTGTTGTGCGTCTGCGGTGTTTTCTGTAGAACGTTTTACATTCTGAGCTCAGATGGTGTGAGTTAATGGGAGTTCTGGTGTGTGCACTCTGCATGTGACAAACCTTCCACCAGGTGAAAGAGGATAAAAACATGTTGGGTGTTTAAACTGTAAAAACGTGCAAAGATTGTGGAAATGGGATCAGCTTAGACAAAAAACAACCTAAACTAATGTGTAAAATCCATCAAACTGATTCAGCCACAACAAGTCCAACTGTGAACTATAGAAACTTTAGATGATGTTTCTACTTTGGTGTCTGATCTGTAGAGGTCCAAACAGAACTGGTTTTAATTCCGGGTCCATCATAAATCATTACACTGACGATGATGATGACGATGACTTTAGCGCTTGATTTGAGGAAAAGAAAGTTTCTTCTCTGTGGACAAACCTGTGAAGCTCTCGTCGTCCCTCGCGTCTCTGCTGGAGTTTCTTCTCTCGCTGAAAGCGCTCGTGTCTGCCGACCGCTCCGACAGGAGGAGCCAGCGAGGGGATTCTGGAAACACGCCGGGAACGCTGCAGGGGAGGAAAAAGGCCGAATCGATCCTTTAGTTCATCTGCTATAGATTTAGACTGACCACATGTCCTCACTCTGCAAGTCTTTACTCGCTGCAACGTCCACGTTATTTGTAGATATTTATATTGTTTACATGTAGTCCTTTGTTCTTCTCCCTACAGAAACTAGACCTGAACCATAGGAACTACACCTGAACCATAGGAACTACACCTGGACCATAGGAACTACACCTGGACCATAGGAACTACACCTGGACCATAGGAACTACACCTGGACCATAGGAACTACACCTGGACCAT
>NC_056517.1:35195095-35195243 GCF_014905685.2 Nematolebias whitei
TTGCTCATTTTAGCTTGTGTGTTGCTCATTTTAGCTTCTGTGTTGCATATTTTACCTTCTATGTTGCTCATTTTAACCTCCGTGTTGCACATTTTAGCCTGTTTTTTCTGATATTAGCTTCTGTACTCATTTTAGCCTCCGTGTTGCT
>NC_056517.1:35195253-35225065 GCF_014905685.2 Nematolebias whitei
GCTTTTATGATGCTCATTTTAGCCTGTGTTGCTGATATTAGCTTCTATACAGCTCATTTTAGCCTCAAATTTTCCACTTTTAGCTTCCTTGTTGATTTTAGCTTCGGTTCTAATTTTAGCCTCTATTGCTCATTTTAGCCTCTGTGTTGCAGATATTAGCTTCCATCTTGCTACTTTTAGCCTCCGTGTTTATGATTTTAGCTGCTGTTGTACACTTGTGTATTTTCCTGTTGACATGTAACAGAAACTGCTCGTGTTTCTTCAGGGTTTGTCCTTCCTGGACCTTCGGTACCACCTGCTGCTCTTCTATCTCCAGGACCTCACCCACCTGATCGGCATCAAAGCAGAAGGAGGCCAAATCAAAGCGAGCGCCGCCCTGAACCGAGTGGTCACCATCAGAACCGTAAGACCGGACCGTAAACACCCTCCGCTGGTTTTACCGTCTTCTCCCCGAGCTTCATGTCGGACCTTTTTACGTCCCTCTTTTGAAGGTTCTGGAGAAAATGCGGCCCCTGGACCACAAGCTGAAGTACCAGGTGGATAAACTGGTGCGCACGGCCGTCACCGGGAGTTTATGTGAGACTGATCTTTTTGATGAGTCGTTTAATTTCTGCGTGAAGCTGCGATTTCAACATTTAGCTGCTTTCTGTTGGTTTTAGCTGAGAACGACCCGCTGCAGCTGCGCCCAAACCCCGAGAATCTCATCAGCAAAGTGAGTTTTCACCGTTGCATTATCGCCCGCTGCCAAAAGGCGAAGGTTGAAAGTCACATTTATGCCTGTTAGCAAAATATTTCACAACCCACTGGATTGATTTTAATACAAATGGCAGCCGTGAAGAAATGACATCCCAACACAAAAACTGTCATTTTACAGATATTGAGCTAAAATTTGGAGGTGGTAGCTGAGAGTCGTCCCAAACTGACATTTCAGATGGTTTAAAGCTGCAGCTCCACCGTTGCTCAACATACGATCTTAGTCTAAAACTCTGGCGATGACCGTTTAGATTTTTGATCATTTTAGTGCGAGGAAAGTTTAAAAATTTATCTTTTTACGGTCCAGCTGAGTGGATCTGAGTCTGAAGGTGAATCGGGGAACGAGGGAGCCTCTGAGAAGAAAGCAGCCCGCTCCGGTGGCAGGAAATACGTACCGCCGAAGATTGCTCCGGTCCACTACGGTAACGTTTGTCAGATTTAGACTTGCAGGTTTTAAGATTTCTTTTGGATGAAGTTCGACTCTGATCCGTTTGCTCCTCAGACGGCGACCTGACGGAGACGGACAAGAAGAAGGCTCTGATGGAGCGCCAGCGGCGGGCGGCCCTCAGGAGTTCTGTGATCCAGGAGCTGAGGCAGCAGTACAGCGACGCCCCCGAGGAGATCCGGGACCGGCGGGACTTCCAGAGCGAGCGGGACACCCGCGAGGAGCTCCACAGGTGAAGGACCGTCACAAAGCTGGCGTGCTGTAGCGCTGGTTAGATATGAGGCGTCGCTGATGATCGATCTATCTTCACAGGAAAAACTACGAGGAGTCGATGATGGTGCGTCTGACCGTCCCAAAGAGTCAGAAGACCAAGAAGAGGAACCTGATGTCCATGTCCAACCAGCTGAGCAGCATCACACACTTCAGTGACATCACAGCTCTGACGGGCGGCGAAGGCCGACAGGTGGGTCCTGATGGCAGGTTTCTGCTTCGTCGATGACATCATCAGAACGGCCAGCTCTTGATCATGACGGATACGAAGAACAAACTCACGAGTCATCTCTGTGAAAGTTCATTTGGTCTCTAATTTTGTTTGTTCAGGATGAGGACAACCCACGACCGAAGAAAAAGAAGAAACTCATGAAGAAGAAAACCAAAAGAAAAGGTGAGGGATCTTGAAACTCATCAGACTAAACTGGTTCGAGTCCCGTTCAACGGTTGTTGTCCCCTCTGCTCTGCAGCCTTCAAGAAGCGCCGATGAATCCGAGTCCAGATGTCAGAAAACCAACCATCTTGTTCTGTAAATAAAATCAAGACTTCTCGTCTCCACTAGAGGGCAGCCATGACTGTCACGAGCATCACAAACAAATTTTCTTCTTGGAGTTCATCAGGGCTTCATCTTAGGCCCCCCAGAGGAACCTACTCTGCACGCTCCAGTGACGAGGCCAACAGCAGCAATTTAACACGCTGGTTTTACTTTCACTAAATAAAAACAAGATTTAAATTGTTTACTGGAAGTTATCGTGTTATTGTTTACTTTGCACAAAATGGCTTCCTGCACACATAGTTGCCAAGTCCGCTTCTTAAAAGTGACTTTTTTAAATTTGCTTGCAAATCTTGAGTCGTGGGTTGCGGCTTTTTAGGCTCGTTTTTGAACGTCGAGTTATTTGTGCTCGAGTTTCTTTACGAGTGAAACTAGTTGATTTATCTCCCAGCTCCGCACATTAAAGCAAAAGATGAGCGGTAGCAGGTAGTTTGTCCCTCCTGCCAGTTGGTGATGGGTGCACACCCCCCTTACTGTGGCCGACCACTAGGGGGCTTCACTCAAGCAATGTCAGGTTTTAAAGTAGAAAAAATTATACAAAATTTATTTTATCAGCGTTAAGCATAATTTAGCTGTTTGTGTATTGCCATGTGTTTATAGCGTTTAAAAACTGCCTGTCTGACACAATGGGTTGCCAGTTGGGCTAGTTTTCAGAGCTGGCTGCTTTTCTATCGCAAGATCTGGCAACACTGCATGTCCAAGAGATTTCTGAACATTTTAAAGTAATTTTTTAACCGATTGTTAGGATTCTTCTGCTTGCTCGTTACATGTATTTGCGTAAAAGACAATTAAAAGGCTTCTTCCCTCGAACATTTGATTTCCCAGCCTTTTAAATGCATCTTTTTGGGGATAAACTACCACAAAACGTTTTAACCATTTTGAGTAAGACACAAACAGCTAAAGTTAAATGTAGCTACTGAAAGTGGCAAAATAGAAAAAGCTACAAGCTGAAAGTAGAAAAAGGCCGATTAGATCCTAAATTCAGACCAAAAAAAAGAACGAGTCTGCAGAAGTTTTGAAACAATCTGGTCTAAAATGTTTTTAAAAGTAAATCTTCCGTAGCAACGAGCCAAACTTATGAGCTAAAAAAGCAGAAATCCATAAAGATGAAATGAAAAAACACTCCAGTTGTAATTTTTACACAATGTCTTTATTTCTTTTCTCCTAATTACAGAGTCATGGGTTAAAAATAAAAAAAGCAAAACATTTTTTTTGAACCCACTCCCTCTTTTTATCTTTTCTTTTTTCAAAACAAGGGAAAAAGAAGGGTCTGCAGACAAACCCCACCACCTTAAACAGCTCCAGCCCACTCCTTTCTTTAATCAACGCCGTTAGCTCATCACAGGACCGCCAGACAGGGCACCTTTATGTCCCCCCCAACCCCCCCTCTACCCTCGCCTCTGGTCCCGCCTTCCTCACTCGCAAACTTGCCTGTCTGCCCCTTCGGCTACTCTGGCTTCAGCTGTGAGCAGAACGCGTGTGTCGGCTGTGTGTGTGTGATGAGTGTGTGTTGGCGACGTGTTTCTGAAGTACGACGAGAAATTTAAAAAGAATAAAACAAAAACGGAAGAAAGAAAAACGTCATCAGCGTTTGCTGTTGTAGTAAATGCCCCCGGCGGCGGGCCTGTGGTCGCCCTGCCCTCCTCCCCCGCCCCCCCACACCGACAAAATGGGGTGAGTGTGCATAGCGGGAGCGGAGAGAGACAGGGACGCTGCAGAGACAGTGGGCGGAGCCGGCGCCACCTGGGGAGGGGTCGTCAGCCTCCACTGGTCCTGAAACCTGAAACGACAAGAAGTGGTCTAATATACAGAGAGAGGGAGGGGGAGACGGAGGACAGAGGGAGGGGACAGATGGGAGGGAGGGAGGGGGGAGAACAAAAACCAAACTAAAAATAAAAAGTTTTGGTCATGCCGTTAAAATAAAAACAGACCCCTCCCCCATTACGTCAATATGTACAATTTCTGGGTCAAAAATGGAAAAAGTGGTGAACCATAAACAAACAAACAAAAAAAAAACAAGGATATGAGGGAAGAGGGGGGGGGAGACATAGGGGGTTGAAAGGGGTGGGGGGAGGCAATGATACACTCCACATGACAAATACTCAAAGCTACTTCACACAGGTGAGCTACATACAAAACAGTTTTCTTCTTGCACCCCCACCCTTTGTTTTTAAGCCCCTCCCCTTTTTTGATGGCGGTGGAAGGTGAGTGGGTGGGCCGTATCTGATGGTGTGAAAGCAGGAGGTCACAGCCAGACCAAAGGAGACACATCTGCAGCCTGAGGTCACCCCCCCACAACAAAAACCACTGCCACCCCCAACAACAAATGCCTTACCAGGTGAGACCGCATCAATCTGCACACGCACGCTTTCACACAATCTCACACCTCGGCCAGTCTGTCCAGGAGGGGGGGGGGGGGGGGTTTTTTTTTTTTTTCCCCCCCTTTTTTGTTTTTTTTTTTTTTCTCTTCTGTGGATTTCTTCTTTATTTGGGGGAGGAGAGGGGGGAGGACTTTTAACTGTGTGTGTGTGTATTTTAATGAAAGACATGGTAGGAGGGTTGATAAAGCATCAAGGAGTATTGGGGGGGGGGGGGGGGGTTTAGTAAGGGGAATACCACGATGTTGTTCGCCCTCGGCCCCTGGAAAAGAGAGAGAAAAAGAGGGTGAGTTTTTTTTCCGTTTGGATTAAAAAAAGACCAATTTCCTGGTGTGTGATTATAAATATTGAGGGCAGAGAATTAACGGGAGAATAAAAATAAACAGTTTTTCACAAACGACTGAAACTGGAAGACGATCGACAAGGAAGAAACAGCTGAAAGCAGCTTTTTCAGAGGGGGGGGGGGGGGTTAATTAGCAGAAATCAGTGTTGGGGTGTGTGTGAAGGCACTCTCCCTCTTTCTCTCTCTCCGTCTCTCTGTGAGAGACGCCTCCAGGGTCACTGTGGGGGAGGGGGGGGACCTTGAGGACAAACAGCACTCATTCATTCAGCAGCACCAACACTCCAGCTTCTCAAACACGAGACACACACACACAAAAAAACACTTAGGTTTGTCACACTGAGACAGGAGGTCCAGTGGTTCAGGCTGCAGGAATGAACCCTCGTTTCTGGGAGTGAAAAGCTGGAACTGGACTTGAAAGGCACGACACAACAGATCCACACAAACAGAAAACAGGAAGAAACACCAAAATCTAAATCCTGGCCTTAGTTTGGCACCAACTTGGGAAGGTAAGACGCATCTTTAAAAAGGTTTGCTGCCATCTTAAACGAATCAGCGGTTCATTTAATCCTTTTATAAACCATCGCATCTTGCTGGTTGGGGAACGACATTGCTGCTCGAGTTTTCAACTAGGGGGGGGGGGGGGGGAAGACTTGTGCAGCAATCGGTTTCTCTCTCAAAGTTGCCCCAGAGTCATCGTGAGCGTTTCGAACCCGCCTGAAAACACAACGATGTGAACGACCAAGAAAACGGTTTTGGGATCTACGCACACAGAAACGAGTGATTTTAAAAAGCTGGCTGTTAGAAGGCGGCTCTTTCATCATCGGTTGCAAACCCTCCAAATTCAGAGATCACGGCTAGGCCTGTCACGAGAACAAATTTTGCTGAGCGATTCATTGTCTCAGGAATTATTGCGATAAATTATAATATTGTTTGAAATTTAACAATAATCGATTGTCAAAGTTTAGAACAAATGTTTATTTGTTTTGTGTGTAGTACCTTTGTTGACCACCTGATGGCAGTATAAGACCGAACAAAAGGATGGATCTAAGCAAAATGGGAGGGAGGGCCCTTGACTTGACATGGGTTGTCTCTCTTCAGTTCTCAAAATGGCGGACGCTCTGTGTGGTTCGAGCTCTTTAGCATAGCATTTTTCACACAAAGCTTTTAAATATATATATATTTTTAAATCAGTAAACAAGTTCTCAGCTTCTTTTTGCAGAGAAAAACTTTTTACATGAAGGCACGGGTTTCAACTGTGAATTTTGGAGCTTGGACAAGACATAGAACCACAAATACCTGTCAGAACATTCAGGCAGGAAGTGCAACAGCTAGCTTGAAAAAGTCCAAAACTGATGAAGTTTATGAAATAGTTTTAGGTCCAACAGAAGTTTTTGAGGTTTCAGTTATTTAAGACAGCAGCAATCCACGTCGGTGTTTGTTCCCACTCCAAATAGCCGTTAGCTTGTCAGTTGACTCAGGGTTGACCCCCCTGCTGCCCTGGGGTCAAAAAGACCCTCTTCAAGCCAAGGCCTCGTGGGTCATTTTGAGTCCAGGGCAGCAGGAGGGTTAAACGACTTCTTTCAACTGAGATAATTTAACGTCAGATGTTAATCATTCCACTGTAATCATGCAGGCATTCAAGCGGCGCCACTCTTTGGCTGCTTCGACACCAAACAGCTGAGCAGAAACATTTTTTAAAGCTGAACTTTCTGAGAAATGAAGTGAATCGAAAGCTCCGCTCTCATTTAAACCAAGAGTCCGCAGCCAAGAACCAAGAAGCCTTCCCAAGTTTGATTAAAGGTCAGCCGAAGATTTTGCTGTGAAGGTTTAACAAGACAAGGCACCGGTGAAACGTTCCCATATGGTTCTGACCTTGGCCCAGTTCTGTTGAATGAACTAGTGATAAATTCCCGACCCAACAACCAGAGGAGACGATTACACTAAATGATGCTGTTGGATGACATGATGTGAAATGAAATGAGGTTCTAAATAATTTTTCTTGATTATAAACTGTTATAATCGTTCAGTGTGCCTTGTCCTGCCATGTGGGTCAGATCCCAGTGAGGGAGCTGGCAGGGGTTGGGTTTCTTGGTATGTGTGGGAGTGGACAGTTGGAGGTTGAGACCTTGAGGTTCAGACAATTTCTCACACTTAAAATAAAAAAATATGAAATAACCCTTTAATGAGTTTGTATACAGAAAGTTTGGCTGAAAATGGTCGAGTCGTGGCACAAATGTTCATAAAAAAACGTCAAAACTAACAGGCAGAAAATGGCGCCTGGACTGCTGTTGACACTTTTTTAGTGCGTTTGTTTTGCAGCAAAACACTTAATGAAACAACTACATTCAAACAAATCACAAAAGCAAAGCGTTAAATCGCACAATCTAAACATTTTATTTCAAAACCCCCATCTCACGACAAGAGCAACTGGAAACAGACTCAACACTACCAAATTATCTGCATGTGGAGTTGTAAAAAGAAACAAAAAGCACGTTCTCTGCACACGATACACGATGCAGCGTAACTTGGTCTCGTAAAGCTCCTCTCTGTGGTCGCTCAGCTGCAGTGAACCGACCCAAACGAAGCTCCGTGTCACACAGAGCAGGACAGACTGAGTTCAAACCTGAATGAACCACCTTTAATTCATCCGCTTGTCTCTAAAACAATAATCGTCTTGATGGAAACTAACCAACAAACACTACATCACCAGATTATAATCTATAAATTTGCACCACCTGTTAGATATATACACGTATGGGGGTGGAACGGGTCGGTTTTATACACATCTCTATTTTTAATTCTGTGAACACAGGAAGTAACACGCATCAGCAACAGATAACACTTTTTAAAATCTCAGTTTCATGGACATGTCACGCAGACACGTAAAAACTGGAGAACCCGTAAACTGGGTGAATGAGACGTTACTGGGTTATTTTTATGTAACAGAACAAATCATGCTTACCATAACTGCTGGAGTATACGCAGCTACCTTTGTCTCACAATTTGTACTCCAAGGTTTATAAGCAGGAGCAGCTAATTTATGTATTTAATACTTTATATTTTATTTTGACAGACTTCCTGTTGTCTCTTGGTAACTTCCTGCCGCTGACTAACATTTTCCTTTGACCGAGCTGGGTGCTCATGGCCGCCCAGCGTCCGTCCGACTTCTGTTACACAGTGAACGCCCTCAGGTATCCACACGTACCAAGCCTTTCGCTCAGGTTTTAAAATTTCCTAACATAACTCCACCCACTTTGTCATGTGACCAGAAGTCTAACCTGAATGACCAGCGAGCTACTCTTGAGGACTCACCCCCCAGAAGATAGACGTGAATTAATTTATTCAGATCATTACAGTGCTTTGCGCTTCATGCACAGACCTGTTCAGCGATAACAGAAAACGCACGGAGAATTTCTTACGACAGCTTTCAAGTTAAAAGCGATCGACCGTCGAAGGAGGAAACAGCTGCAACCCGTAAGTTGTGCATCAACGTGTCGATGGTCGGGCACTGGAGACAAAGCAGTTTAAGTCTGGTACAGGTTTTAAAGAAACATTTTTAATTGTTTTTGTGCGACATCTTTCTGTGTCGGTAAATATTTAAACACCGGGATCTCATTTTAAACTCTAAACTGAACACGGAGCGGAGACGACGAACGGGAGGAGGTCTTCCCACTCCCCTTTCCACCATCAGAGCTCAGCAGAGAAGTCGTCAGATTTATTTTTAAAGCGGTTAGTTAAGACTGGTACATATTTAAATAAAGTTTTAAAAAAAAAACTTTCTGTGTACGGTAAAGGTGTTTAAATACTAGTATCTCATTTAAGCTTAAATGGGCGCATGAAACGGAGCGGAGGAGACAACAGGAGGTGGGAAGCCGTTTCTCCTCCCTCCTCATACGAGAAGTGCTGAGGAGAAATCACGTCAAATTTATTTTGAAAGTATATTTAAAAACAGCAGCTGTTACCAAGTGTTAATAGAAATAAATGGTACTGATTTAATGAACATTTATCGTATTGTACAGGTACTATTAGACTTCCAGTCACATGACCTCAATAAGAATTCTGGGTAAAATTGACAGGTATATAATGTTTAAATAATTTCGGTTACGTGGGTGTTTGGCACTGTTCTGTCCAGTGATTATGCTTAAGATAGTTCCTGTTCATTCTGCTGGTTGGTCTAACCATGAGTCAGACAGCGAAGCATCATGGAGACTTCTGACTACGGGTGCAACGATTGCAGTTTTCTGGCCGATCACCCATTTCTAAAAAGTCTGACCTGCCGATTTCGATTTCGTTTTATAAGAGACACTGTCAGGTGTTACAAGGTCACAGTGCACCTTCAATTTTCCAGTTATTATTTTATTGAAAAACATACCCTTGAACAATATCCTAGAAACAATATAAACTTGTTTTAACTGGCCATGAGGTAGTTGCTCTGAAATATAAATGAAGTTCAGACAATTGTTGTTAAAAATAAAAAATAAAATTGGTAACTCACGCAAGTATCGGCCGATTCCGATTTCCCAAAATTAAGGAAATCGGGGCCGATTTATCGGTGCACCCTACTTCTGACGATCGTGCAGTCTGAAACGGTTGAAAGTAAACTATAGTCTTTGAAACACCATTCTTGTAATACAACAAGAAAGCTGCACATTATGTCGGAGCTGGTCCTGACTACGAACGGTGGATGTCGGTGGCTTAATAACCGGAGCATCTTATTTATCTACAACATTTTGATTCATCTTAAATTTAGTATGTGCGGCTTAGAGACAGGTGCGTTCTACAGCCCGAGTTTTACGGTAATTTAAATAACTGTGTTGAACAATCATTAGAAGCGTTTGTACATTTGGATATAATATATGTGGGCAACTGTAGTAATACTTAAATACGTGCTAATACGACTGTCGATTTTTTAAAAAGTGGCTGATATATTATTATTATTATATATTAGCTAAATAAAACCAGTCTAACTAAACTAGAGTTGCTGTCCCTGAAAGATCATCAGTAAACGTTCAAAACAGACTGATCTTATGGGATGTATTAAAAAGAAATTTAATTTTGTTCCAACAAAAACTGAAAAAATGTCTCCTACAGCTCTGACCCAGACGTGTTTTATATGAGAGGGAGTAAAGTAAATTTATACAAAGTGCGTAACCTGTGTTGGCAAGTGAAGCCGCTGCGCAAAAATTAAGATGTGAAAATATTAATTACTACACATCATTTTCAAGCTTTGGAGACGGAGAGTACAGTCGCCATAACTGTACACATCTTTTCCCACTACAGGTTCAGCCTTTATTACGAGCCTAAACCAGGTTAATCAGTAAATTATCACCTAAACAAACGTGTCCCCTTCCTGTTCAAAGACAGCAATACAGATAAATCACAAGTAAAGATAATGGAAGGCTGGATGGTATTACATCCAGCCTTCCATTATCTTTACCAAAGTATAGAAATTCTTCTGCTCTAAGTTTTGAGTTTAGTGATAAAACTTTAATTTTGGATTTGTCTCCCGTTCATTGTAAAACGTTATTCTCGTGGTGATCTGGTTGCTGGCACATGTCCAGAAGGTTCAGTTCGTTTAAATGACTCGTTCCACCCCGATATGCTAAACATTCTGAGATTAATAAGCTCTCGCTCATTCTATGAAGTTTTTATTCATAAGTCCCACAAAACAAGCGTCTCTAAAGCTAACTGTTCTGTCGTATTTGTCCCGTGCCGTCCCCGTTCAGGACAAACCATGGATGGGATGCAGTTCATGCAGGTGACAGGTTCCCCCAGGCTCTGAGGTCAAGATGCCTCGGCGACAGCTCACCTGAAGGCCCGCCCTCTGCCTCGGGGTGGCGTGTAGCCGCTGTAGTAGCGCGCTCGCGAGGAGAAGCTTCCTCCCCGTGATCGGAACCGACCCCGTGGAAAACCGCGATCTGTGGTGCTGATGCCCGGTCTGTTTGTTCTCTTGGCTCCCACCTGAGGACAGGAAGCGGTGAGATGAATAAAAACTCACCTGACGTGTTTAACTAAGCTGCGTTTCATCAAACTTTTCACCCCCAAAACATTAATTATGACAGACAAACTTTCTATCACATATTTTAGTCTGCAGATGGGATCTACAGGTTTTTATTTTATAATCCAACTCCTTTCTCCCTACTGTCTGTAATTTATTTAAATATCAATCTGTTGTGTTAACGTCCTCTTTTAATTAAGAGTTGTTATTTTTAGCCACTTCGGCTGCAGTTACACTGATTTTAGTTTTAATACTATTATAGCTTTTTGCTATGATTTGGTGAAAGTCAGGAAAAGATCAGCTAAAATGAGATTTTCCCAACAATCTAAGTCTTTAGCTGCAGGTTTATTAATTGGGCCTTTTAGATGGTTTCTTTTTAGCTGA
The DNA here is from genome assembly GCF_014905685.2 of Nematolebias whitei. Taxonomy (NCBI): domain Eukaryota; kingdom Metazoa; phylum Chordata; class Actinopteri; order Cyprinodontiformes; family Rivulidae; genus Nematolebias; species Nematolebias whitei. The sequence goes on from NC_056517.1 coordinate 35,206,378, forward strand.
AGTTTTGCTGGTTTTAGCTTTCGAGCCTCTGATTTTGGCTTTTCATTGTTCAGAATTGAGCTTGCGTTCTGCTCATTTGAACTCGTGTTCGATTTATTTAAGTTTGCGTTTCAACCGTTTTTAGCTTTTTACAAAAAGGTTTAAGTTTCTCCAATAAATTTTACTGGTGCTCTTACAGAAAATGTTAATTTTTCTACTTGATTTTGTTTTTTGTAGTACAGAAATGTGTTAACTTTGTTATTAATAAAAAGTGATTCACAGATCGACTTAAACATTAACAAAATTTCTTGCTCCTCTTCTTCAAACAGAATCTGTCCATGTATCCTGCTGAACTTCTGTCATTTTATTTTTGTGAAGATAATTTTATAAATCCTTCAACCAGGACAAGGGTTTAGTTTTTGTTTCTTCCTCCCATTAAATAAAAGCACATTACTCTTTGTTTTTCCTGAACAAGGTGTTTTTCTTGTTGACAGAATGACGGATGAACTCTGTGGTCTTACTGTAAAACTGATCTGAACTCCATTTTAAAGCTGTAATTTGAGGATTTCTTACCTTAATCTGTCTTCCTCTGAACAGGGACTCATCCAAAGCCATGGCCGTTCGAACAGACTCTTTGTCTGCGAACTCAATATAAGCAAACCTGCAGGAAAATTAAGAAAATAATAATAAATGTGCTTTTTAGATACAACAACTCAGTTTGTCAACAACTGGATGGATTTATGATCGTCTTTTATTCTAAACTGACACATTTTGACAAAACATTTTCTTTAATGTTCATTATGCCTGCACACTGATTTTTTAAATTATTTCTATGTTGCATAAAGAGAAACTGTTTATTACCCTTTGGGATGCCCCGTGTATTTGTCACACAAGATGGTGACTCTATTTACTGAACCGCAGCCGTGAAAATGAGCCTCGAGCTCCTCCGCCGTGGCGCCGTAGTCCACCTGAGACACAAATTAAATAACCTTAACTCTTTTAACTTAATAAATGGAAGTAAAGAGTCAAACTAGACATGCATAAAAAAAAAGTTTTGTTAAAATTTGTGACTAAATCATTTTAACACCAACAGTTAACTCTTTCTTTCTAGAACATTAGCAAACGCTGCACTCTGGACCCTTTCAACAGTACACCAGGAAACCAAAAGTAAAAATGATGCTAAAAAGATTTTAAATCTGATGCACAGGATTTATTTTCATCAAAAGTAAAAATAAAAAAGCCCTGGAGTGATTAAAACACAAGAATAATCTGAGTGATACTGTGTTACTCACATTGCCGACATAAATAGATCTGCCATCTGCTTCCATCTTCTCCTCGATGGACATGATGACCGGACCAACTGCAACACAGGAGACAAACATTTTTTATAGTATAAAATTATAATAATTCAAAATTATAATAATTCTTCATCTGTGTATAAGGTTGAGACACAAAGTGCAGTTGGTCAGTTTGTCGGCTCGCATTCAAACGCTGTTAAAATGATACAAGTTATAATTATGCAACACCTTTAAAACAAACTTTAAGTTAAATGAATTACCACAAAATACTTAAAAACAAGCAATTGTAAAATTTTAATTAAATTTTAAAAAATAATACACAACAATAAAAAAACTTGGAAAAATTTGACCTAACCCTAAAGAGTTAAAACACAAAAACATCTTGGAGATATGTAAAAATGTAAGTTTCATGACGTCGTTGGGACTTGAGAAGTTGCTCGTTCTGATCTCACTGTGGCATTTCAATTAAAAAAAACTTCTTAATTCAAAGACGGGCTTAATTAAAAATAAAAAAAAAAAGCTCAAGTCAGCTCTAAGAAAATGGACTTTCTGAAAAACAAAAATCTAAATAGTTGATAGTTGTGGAAGAAACACGTTAATTCTGTATAACAGCTAAAATTGGCAGCCTGATAACACCTCCACTCTGAAGACAAACTGTTGATGCATATGGCCGGACGTTTCAAGTTCTCGTCACTTAACACCATAAATCTGTTTCAGGCTGCTGAACAATCAGCATTCCTCCTGGCATGCTGAAAGTCAAAGTCTTGTGCACTTCATGGTCACGACTGGTGTGTGTGTGTGTCTTGTACTGCAGCCATGAAGTCTTTAGTTGCAAAGTTATCTAAGATTGGTACAAACATTTCTGTCACAGCCAAGAGTTGTTTTAACGTTGAGCCTTCCTTTGAGCAAACAGGGAAGTTTGCTGATGAACTCTTCCACTTTAGATGCTTGAAATAACTTAACTGTCAATGACTTTGTGGCCCACTGGGGAAGGTAACGGGTGTCAAAAATAAAGTTGGGACGGTAATTTAAACAATTCTTTTCTTCAGTGTAGCGCATATTCTACAAGTTGCTGTTTTGTCCTTTCTGTGCTGAACAATTTGACACTAAACAAGATATAAAGTTAATCAAACATAAAATAAATCATACCTGGTGGGGGGCTGAGATTCATCTGTTTCTCCACCTCGTTCTGTAGCTCCTTCAACTTTTCTGCCTCTTCCTCCATTTCTCGGACCCGGGCTTTGATTGCCTCCAGCTCCTGAAAAACAGAGATATTTTACTAAATCTGCTTGCCTACAGTGATCATCACATCTTTTGGGTGTGAGCAGATCAAGCAAGATGTTTAAAATGTTGCCATTAAATGTTTGGAGTCAACTCTGTTAGCAAAACATCTCCAATTTTAAATAATCCGAGTGGCTCAGTTGATAGAGCTGCCACCGATAAGCAAGACAGTTGCCGAATCAAATTCTGGCCGGGAACCTTGAGTGGAGTTTGCATGTTCTCTCCGTGCATGCGTGGGTTTGTCTAGGTACTCTGGATGACCCACCCAGCGCATACAAGTCTTACAGATTTTCTGTAAATGATACAGATTCCTTTAACACATTTTTCATGACTATGGACGTACAGAGAATTTTCAAAAACTCAACTTCAAAATTATTTTCAGACTCAAAGAGCTGGTCAGTAAGGTCGCCCGTTGTCCTTCTCCAGTTCCCCGTACTGTGTGAGTACTACAGATTTTATAAAAACGTCAGTAAACAAGTAGGTCAGGTAAACATCTGAAGGGGCATGCAAGCACTATATCTGAACTGCCATTTCCTCTCCAATTGTTGTAGACTGGGTTAGTTTGCCTTCTCAAGTTTCTAGTTCAGCATGGGAGTTCCAAAAACTGACGTGGACCAATGACAAGGTCCAGACCTTGCGCTCTTTTTTGGAGGATCAGAGGATTCAGCACAAGCTGGACAGCGCTTTAAGAAACTGCCCACTTTGCATTGACCATCCCGCCCACAGAATAGAAAAATAAGTTGGTGGCAATTCACTAAAGCCTGAGAAGAACTGATAAGACGAGAACCACGAGGAGTTGCACTTATCAATGGCAAAGTGGCTTATATGTCCCTGTCATGGACCTCCGACCTGTCCGGGTAGTACCCCGCCACAGTGATAGCTGGACATGGCCACCAGTGACCCCTGTGACCCGGAAAGGAAGCAGCAGGTACAAATGATTAATGGATTTATGTAACTGATTCATTTTACAGTTAATAGAGCTAAAAGTCAGTGTTGTGGCAGCAGAGGATCCTCAGTATGACGGCGGGCGTTTAGCATCTTTCCTATAATTTAACAATTGGATTTTGCTCACTAACAAATCTTTCAAGCTGTAAGGTTTATTAATCTTAAAATGAGACGAATGTTAAGGTTTTAGCTTAAAATGAAACCTGGACAGGATTTAAAGCCATTCAAACGAGAAGCCTGACCAACGTTTGCAGCCACGAAGTGAGGTCTGAAGACTCGACTTTGATGCGTTTCTTTTTTTTATACATTTCATATGAACAGTGACATGGCTGTGCCCTGAATCAGGAGCCTCAGTGGTGCACTGCAGCACAGTAGGAGTCAGATCCCGGAGCTGAAAGGGTTTGTTATGTCAAATTGGACCAAATGAAAATCAGACCACAGGGTGGGAAAACAAGAAGTGGGTACAGAGATATAGCCCATAACATTTCTGTCCTTTGAATCAAGACGCCAGCAAATAAACGACATATCTCAAGGTAAAACGTGTCATTCAAAGCACTGTCTGAAACCAAATCTTTTTGTCGCAGATCCCCCTCCTCAATCCAGCGAAACGGTAGGGATGCAAACCCAACCCCTTAAATACCGCAACCCCCCCGTTCTCTTCTGCGTTACAAACCACCACCACCCAAAAACCTGCAAACCCCACCTGGGCGCTCAGTCTGGACACTACCCGCATAAATTAAACTGCATGTTCGTCTGACTGCACGTCGTTCAAAAATTAACAATAAGGTCGTCAGGTGCATGGATGTTAGCATCATCCGCCTACTGTATTTATAATGTCCCACAATAAATATAATTTTTATAGATAATCGTTCTGCAACGCAACCTTGGGCGACGCCGCGGTCTTATCTGGTCATTTTTTAGCTGCAGCGCTTGAATGCTAACTGCTAGCCCCGCAGCCGCTTAGCTAGCTGGTCGATCGCGCGCGAGCTTCAGCAGCCAGATGAATGAAAGGGAAACAAAAGATGGTTCTTTTTACCGTTAGTAGGTAGCCTTCTTAACGGAGTAGGCGTCCACGACGGCGGTTAATGGCGGCGGCCTGTCCAGCGCTCGCCCCAGCGGTCTCCCACATCTCCGTCTCACATATTTCCCCCCCACCTTCTTCTTTCGACCAGAATTTCCCCCCACCCCCAACCACTCGGGCTGCTGCTCTCTGGCGCAGAGAAACTGGCGTCGCTGTTGCGCCAAGATGGCTGCCGACACCGCGCGAGTCGCCACCCAAATCTGCTGCACTGCGTGCGCCACAATGGCGGCTATAACCAAAGCGGCGATAGCAGAAGCGCATACACGTGACCCACAATTTTAACGTAGAAAAAAAACAAAGAAACTGCTGGTCTGATTTAATTTACTATTAAGACATAGCTGGATCAAATCTTTAACGTCCACGTTGGGTCTTCAGGAACAATACCCTTCACTTACCGGGTCTTCAATTGCGGCCTCTCCCTCTTCTAACCCCGGTTCTTCGTCTCCTACACCCGGGTCTTCTAACTCGGGATGTCCGTGGTCCGAATCTAGTAGAGACTCATCCGCCAGTCCGTTACCGAACTCCGCCATCGCTATGCTCCAACAGAACCAACGAGCCTCGTGGCTAAACCAACGTCGCAGGCCCCTACTCACTCACACTCAAGGGGGGCGGCGAGGAAAAAAAAAAAAACGGCGGAAAACGCCGCTCAGTAAAGTTAAAATGGGAAACAAAAATACTAGCTTCAGCCACAACTCAAACAGAACCGAACGACGAACTGTTTTTCATTCACTATTTAAAAAAAAAGTGTCCTCGTGAAAAGCGAGTTTATTTACTTAAACGTGTATGTTAAAAAAAAAAAGACGATAACCGTACACGAGACCCGTAGCGTCGCTTCAGTTCAAGAAATGGAAGCTAGGGGGCGGAGTCAACTACCACTGCGGGCGTAAAACCTTCAATCCCATTGGTCGGTGGATGACTTTAGACCAACCTTTTCTGCGCTTACCGTGTTCCTATTGGACAATCTAGCAGGACATTCCGGTTCGTGAATCAAAACGTGTGCATTTGATTGGATGACGTCTCTGTCAGTCATATCAGAAGTTGCACACACGTAGACTGGTAAGCGAAATACAACCACATTTTATCTGCCTACACCAGTTGACCTTATCACAAAGGTCATTTTAACATGTCATTTCTTTTTATATCTATAAATATCAAAGACGGTTAAACGTTACATATCGCATTACATCCAATATACGTTCTAAAGCTATAAGAAAGTTTTCACCTAGTTTTAGTGGTTTCTTTGAAAACCTTAAAAAATATGTGCATTCTCATGTCAGTAAATGTCCAAGACTCTCAGCAACTACCACACCAAATTTTAGCACAATATATGCAAAACTGACTTAGTCCCTTTTTGTTTGCCAAGGGTCATATAGTTATATTTAGTAACCCGTTTACACAAGTAAAACATCACCTTACAAACTGAAATGACAATACGAATGCCCCGGATTTACCGCAATCAGATCCGATTTGTTGTTCAACTGGTTTTTATTTCTTTTTTTGTATATCAAAGAAAGCATTAATGGAGACCAAACACAAAGGCGGGTACAAGTGGGGAGAAGAAAAGTGGGAAACAAAATAAAATAAAAAGCTTAATCATAGATCTAACAATTTGTAACAACACTGCCACTATTATTGTTCAATATTAAGAGGAATACCATACTCTTTTTGGAGCACAGAGGTGGCATTTAAAACCAATAATAATCAAAAAACAGTGAGGAGTAGCAATAATAAATCGTATAAGTAGTAGTACAGTTATAACAATAGTGATAATCAAAGTGACAATGAAACAAACAGGAATAAAAAGCAGATCTCCATAAAAACATGTCTAGTTTGGACAGTGCAACACCGTGTCTGTGTGTGTAAGTGTGTGTAATAATCCCAGATTTGAGCGCACTAGTCCTCGCTTTACACAAGATACAGTTCCCAACAAATTACTTGAAAAAGGACCATTTTCAAACCGAAATCAGCTGTGACGTTTGCGCCTGTAGCTCGTGCAAAACACTTTGTGGACTAGTGCAAGAGTCAAAGTCGTGGGACGTCCTTTACAGTTTGCATCGTCGCCTCTCCTGCTCTCTGTCGACCTAAAGATTGCTTTTTGGTATTTTTATTTTTTTTAAATGACAGAAAGCGAAGGGCGGATTACTTTGGAATATCAGTTATTCTTTTAATATAATTCTTTACAAAAGTTTTAGATTTGCATTTCATTAAAACTATTAATAGTATTATTAATATACAACTTAAACCGAAGGAAAACATCTTTAGTTTGTTATGCGTCCTTCAACACAGCACCATCTTATTAGCTCTCATTTTCCTAAATTTACTTCCTAGATTTGAGTAGTCTCTAGTGGATACTGGTAATTCCCAACTGTCTCCCTCGTCGTGGTTTCCAGCTCTCGTTTCACAGCACATACACGACCGGAATCACATCATTTAAATTAAAAAACGGGGGGAACAAAATGGTTAAGAATCAGCTTTCGACCTAAATAAAAACCCTGTTAAGCCAGACGGTTGTAGTTCTAATATAAACGCTCGTAAATAAAACTATTTGTTTGACCTTCAGTGCTAAAATCGATTTAATTTACAAATACATGAGGGTGTCCCCTCTTAAGACCGTCTTATTTCCAAACAAACCGACGAGGCAGGGAGGTGTAAAATTATTTATCCGAAGAGCCACATTCCTAACAGACGTACATTTGGGAGAAGAGAAATTGAAAGTAAAATCAGAATAGTTTATAGTCCTTGGCCTTAGAGAATGCTGGCAATTTTTACAGGCAGATTTTTTAAAGTTATAAGACATTCAGAGATATAAACCCCGTAAATGTATGCAATCTAGGGGGGGAAAGCTCTTCGATTATACACTCAGGTCAAATTCTTGTATAGCTCGCTCGCGCCTAAAGCACTCAAATTTATTTCACGTGGTTCATATTAAGACATCCAACATGCGTTAGTGCATCTTTCCATAAAAAGACACCTGCATAAGAATGCTTAAAAACATCTCAAACAATGTAAAATGTCAAAGTGCGGTATGCCAAAAATTCTACTTTACTAAAACCCTTTTAGCGCGTTTTTTTTTTGTCTTTTAGATTGTCATGAAACTATGTAAATGTGGACAATTCAACAGCCCTATTCTCTCTATAGTACCTCTTTTATATCCCAAAATGAAAAGACACGCTTCAGATCACACACTTCTGCAGCAAACCCAAAACTGAAAGTTTTTTTTTTTTTAATTACCTAACAGCTAACGCAGGCTTTTCCTCTCCCCATAGTTCAGTCCAGTTATTAGATTTCAAGCAATTTTTGCCCTAGAAAAAAAAAAAAAAAAAAAAAACAGTTCAGCGGGAAAACGAGTTATCTACGAGTATTTCATGGTATTATCCCAAAGAACAAAAAAATAAAATGTTTCCAAAAAGGAAACACTTGCATCAGTCTTCCTCAGCTCAAGCACAGCAACTTGTACAAATTATAGGAAGTTAGTTCATACATAGCCACAGGGTCAAGACCAAAAACGCTGGGATAAAATGGGTCGAGGGGGATCTTTCATCGCTTGGTAAGTGACAAGCAGCGTGAAAAGAGTCTGCTCGTGTATTTGATTCCAGGTGAAATCTCTAGATAATTAGATATCAAGGCAGGTGAGGGTGGAGCACATGGTAGTGGGAGGAGCCAACATCATAGCAAAGATTATTACCTTTTAGAGGGTTAGTGCTCAAATGTGTTCATTAAAATTTGCGGAGCCCAAACGGGTCCAACAAGTGTCAATGTGCAGACCATTCATGATCCGAGTCTAACTTTTGCTGGTGGCCGTGGAGGGAGGCAGCTCGACAACGACCTCCCCCTCGGAGCTGGCTCCGGCGGCAGGAAGAGACGCCTGCGAGCCGTTCTTGTTGGTGAGGGACATAGGCTGCCCAAAGTTAGTGGTTCTCAGGGTGGCCAAGTGGCGAGGGGAGAAGACGTGGGCTCTGGCGGCGGCCCGCGACTCGAACGAGACGTTGCAGGCGTCGCAGTGGCCCGTCAGGGTCTCCTTCTGCACCGATTGGCCCGGCGTTGGAGAGGCCGGAGGGTCAGTGATCGTTAGCTGAACGGGCTTGGGCAGGATGGGTCGATTGGCTTTGAGAGCGCTGTACTGAAGGTAGCTTCCTGAGCTGGTGTCCACCTTCCCTCCCAACAGAGGAGACTGCAGGAGGACAAGAGACAAAACCACAATCAGAAAAGACAAGTATGGTATCAAACGCAAAATTTATTTTCACAAACATCTAAAACTTATTTTCATCAATGTACAGATGATATTCATGGAGCTGTGGAGTAAAAGGATGAAGTTATCCTGATGGATAATTTTGCCTAGTTGCCAACCTACCATTTTCTCCTGCTGAAGTCTCCAGCGTTTCTCCTTGGCCCTGGTGTTCTGGAACCAGATCTGCACCACCTTCAGCGGCAGGTTGAGCTCATTGCCGATGGCCTCACACTCCAAGGCGTTGGGGTGGGCGCAGGTCTCGTAGCAAGACTGCAGGATGGACAGCTGCAGGCAGGACAGGTGAGTGCGCGGCCGGCGACTGGATGAGTTCGACAAGAAGCTGCTTTCCGTCGAACGGGGTTTGGGCATAACCGGGGTGCTCGGGCAGGCCGGCTTTGCAGAGCCGGGAGTATTTGGACTGACCGGTGCAATGCTGGGGGTGGGAGGGGGCGGGATGGTGCGGGGTGTCGTGTGCGCTGGGAGAGCCAGCTGTTCTCTTGATAAGGTGTTGATTTTTATGGGAGCTTTAGGGGTCCAGTAGTTGAGCCCGTTCTGTTTTTGGGGCACCACGGTTGTGGCAGAGAGCCGGTTGTTGATTGGAGTTGTGGGGAGCTTCGGCACCATCCGATTCACCATTCCAGGTCTGGACGCCATTTCGTTTTCATCATCCTTGTCCTCATCAGTCTTTTCATCCTCACTCTCCTCTTCTGTCTGCTTCTGAGCCATTCGTGGGGTGACTGGGATCGGATCCTTTGGGGGTGCCAAAAGTACAGGGGTATTGACGATGGGGGCAACTTTCACCATCGAAACATTGCTGGAAGGTTCAAGCTTGGTCTTTGGCACCGCAGAAGCAGTGCTGCTCACTGGAGATACCGTGGTACAGGAAACCACCTCTTTGGGCTTGATGGGAACAGGAGTGATCTTTTTCAGCATGACCGGTTTACTCAGCTCCTTCTCAGGCTCCTGGGTCGTCTTCATGAGGGTACGTACGATCGGTGCAGATGTGACGGCCCCGGGGCTGTTCTGAGCAGGCTTGTTGGAGAATATGGGCTTGGAAAGGGGCCAAGTGAACTTGATGAGGGGTTTGCCAACCGCCGCCAGAGTCCCATCACTGATGAATCGGACCTCGCCTTTCCTCTCCCTCGCCCTCATGTTTTGGAACCAGATCTGGACAACCTTTTTTGGGAGGTGGACCCACTCGGATATCTGCTCAAACTCGTGTTTGCCGGGATTTGGGTCTTTAAAGTAGCAACCATACAGAACATCAAGCTGCTCTGCTTGAATGATGGTCCTCGAGCGACGCATGTCTCGCATGTACCGTTTTCCTTTGGACTTCCTCTGCTGCTGCTCCCGCTCCTTCTCGAATGGCGTGCCACTCATTTTGTCTTGTGCGCTGGCAAAAACGTTAGAGTTTGTCATGTTTCTGCAGTTGACCAGACTCAGAGGGCTGTTGGATGGGGGCTCTGGTTTGACCTGGACAACCACCAAACCCTTGGATGTTGGTCGCAGGCCAAGTCCGTCCAGCAGCTGCCCTTTTTGTACGGCGATCTTATCGGCGAGAGACGGGGAGGAGGAAGACGATGACGTTTTGGAGTTTTTCCCCATGCTGAGGTCTAGAGCAGCCTCGCAGTCATCGCCGTTGAACAGGTAGTGAGAAGTTGACAGAGACTGCGAGAGCAGCGAGTTTGAGAAGCGCGCAATAGTAGGAGCGTTGGGAAAGACCGAGATTTTGCTCCCATCTCCCATCACTGAAGGAGTGAGGGACAGAACATAAGGGCTGAGAAAATGGGGGGAAAAGGGAGCGAGGGACAGAGGAAGAGAGTGTAGAGCACCAGCTGGAATCTCTGTGTGGTCCATCATGTAGCTCTGTGAACTTGGAGGGTCCCCCTGAGCCTCCAGCTCTAGATCCACATCCGGGTCCTGTCTTTCCTTCTTCACATTGACCTCGTCACGCTCAAAATCTCCCTTCCGTTTTTTCCTTTTAGCCCGCTGTCCTCCTCCGCTCTCGTCATCTTCGTACTCTTCCTCTGCGTCTGAGAGGAACACTGTTGTGGAGCGTAAAACCTTTCCTCCAGCTGAGCCCTTGTCTCCATGAACCTCCTGCTGCACTTCATCTTTAGCCGGACTTTGGGGGCTCTCCCGGAACGACTTATTCCGACTCTCCTCATCGGAAACAATGATGGAAGTATACACTTCGTTTTCTGAGTCTGACGTGAGAACAGACTCTCCAAGACCTCCTTTCCCTGCAGCTCTTCGTTTGCGTTTTCCTTTTGCGCAGGACAAGTCTATCACCTGACTACCCGAAGCCTCAGCCTCATCATCATCACCTTCAGCTATAATCAGTGAACTTTCCTCATCATCATAGTCATCATCGGACTCATGAATGTGTCTTTCTGACAGGGATTTTAACTCTCGCTGTCTCTGCTTGACTTGCCGGGCCTGAGCTAACCACCTGCGCACCTCCTCCTCTGAAAGACCCACCTCCTTACCCAGAGCTTCGCAGTCCTCGTAAGCAGGGCTGGCAGCATCTGCCTCACTACGAGACTCCAAGAACGCCCAGAGAACCTCCGACTGGAACTCCGACAGCACCGGGAAGTCTGGATAGTCAGATCCCACTGCATTATAGCGGAGACGGGTTTGGTTAGTAGTTAAGGCATTCGTACTTGTGCTAGATTTGGGGGAACCGCTGGGGCTGGTGCCAGTTTTCTGAGGAGTAGAATCGGGGCTGAGGGTTAGGTCTAAATTGACAGGACTGAGGCTGGAGTGGCTAGGCACGGACGCCGAAGGCGACGAGCTGTTCTTGCGAGGGGAGAGTTTCAGACAAGCTTCTTTATCATCTTCTGGGCCCTGCTGCTTTGTAGTGACGCCTTCACTTGTTCCACCATCTTGATCCTTCTCATCGTCTTCATTAATTTCAACCTTCTCTTTGCTGAAGTTTTCTCCTTTAGGCATCTCTTCCTTCTCTGAGGTCCAGTTATTCATATCCTTGATTTGTTCTGAGCTTGTCTCCTCGCCGCCCTGCTTCTCTTGTTCCCCCTCACATTTCAGAGTTTGTTTTTGCTCTTCCTGAGGGGTCCTTATGTGAGCTGGAACAACCGACGAGGGCCACTGGTTTTGCAAACTGTTAAGTCTTTGGGTTAGGAGGGCCTGCTGGGCTGGGCTCAGGCCTACAAACGGCAAACACTGGGTGAGGACCTGGCCTTGCTGGTTGTCTTGATGCTGCTGAGTTTGGGCTTGGAGCCCGTTTAAAATCAAGGGCATGACCATGTGAGGCTGAGGCACGAGCTGAGGCGCGGTGGCACCGGGAGCAGCGCTCGCTGCGAACAGGGACGGGAGGAGGGAATGGGAAAGGGTGAGAAAGGCTGAGACTGCCTGAGTTGAGGCCACCGAGGAGGTGAGGAGGGGGGGAGTCACTTGTGAGGTTGTGATCTGCTCTTTGTCTTTTGCCGCAGTCATCACCGATCCAGATGTGGTGCAGCTGCTGGGGGTAACCAACGACCCCGTTCTGGTTTCAGTAGTCGCTGCTGCAGGTCTTGGGGCGATGGTGGCACCACGTCTGTAATTGGCGGCACTTTTCACAGCCATTCCAGCATTTCTGCTGCGAGTCTGGTGTAAAACTGATTTCATATGGCTCTCGAGGGTGATGGCGTGATTGTAGGAGACTCGGCAAACGGCACACTGGTAGGGTTTGCTTGATACGTACGGCCGAGACAGGAGCTGAACAGAGGGAGACTGGGGACTGCTTTCTGCACCGTGTTTTGCAGAGCCTGAGGTCATCCTCTGGACGTGGGAGGCAGAGTTATAATGAACACTCAAGGTGGATCTGCTGGAAAAACTCTCTTGGCAAGCGTTGCAGCTGAACGACTGCGTGCCATTTTCAGCCGGCGCGCAGTTCTTGTCGGCAGACTTTTCGCTCGTTTCTGTGTTCTCGGTTGCATTTTGCAGCTTGGCTTCGGTGTGTGGGTTTCCCTCCTCTTCGGGGACGGGCTCGGCTTCACCTCCCTCCTGTTCCATTACACTCTCCTCCTCCATCTCTTCGTCTCTGAGCGTCTGAGCCAAGTCTGAACTCTCGCTGGACTTGCAGGGGTCTGAGGTTGGGTCTTCAGTGTGATTCAGTTGTGAAGATTCAGCATCTGTGAGGAAACAAACATTTTACCCTCGTGGTGTTGTAGACTGAACACTACCCGTTATGAAAGGCCTAGCGTTCTTTGAAAGAATGCACATCGCCCGCCGCCCTTTATTCTAGAGTTTTAAACTGAGATCTTAAGACAAAATGAACAATTTTCTGGTGAAAATAAGTGCAAATCGTCATATTTAGTGTAACCTGTATAGTTTACAGATGTACTAAACCTACATCTGCTGCAAACTGCTCCATGTTTTTATTTAATTCTACCTAAATTGGCAAGCATGTTTTCTCTTTTGACTCAATTAGAATGGATGCTTTAGGCGTTTTGAATAATCCATTTCAGGCATGAAGTTGTTTAAACGTATTTTAATGTTCTCATGGCTGTGATTTATGAGTTTATTGTGTAACATTCTGGCCATCTTTGGCTGTTTCAAATAAAAAAGTTTATTTAATTTGAAATAATACTGAAATTATTATTCATTTTTCTACAACATGCACCCCAAATCATTTATATAATAAAAAAATAAAGGTTATGTCATTTTTACAGCTAAAACAAGTTTGTGCACAACCACTGTATCAAAACTTTAGCAGTATTAAAGTGCCAAAAAAAATGCAGTTTTCGATGCATAAATTAAATTTGAAGGCTTTATTGCACACACCTGCAGACTCCAGAGCAGCCGAGTCCTCTTCTCTGGCGGTCTGCTTTAAAACAGCCTGTAAAAATTTTAAAAAGTTGTCAGTTTAATTCCCAACAGTTCCTTCGCGTAGTCGAACGTACGTCGCCATGCCTCCAGGATGGACGATCAACGAGCAGAAAACACGGACAGCTTTTTAATTTGCACATCAACCGTCTTTGATTAATAAGGTTTGTTGTGTTAGCAGAATATCTCATGACTGATTTTAATGAAACACAAAGTTTACACCTGGTTTAGTTAAAGAGAGTTGGATTTAAAGAAGGTTTGTTAAAAATAAATCATTTTAATGCATCTTCTATAAACACTAATGTGGTTATAATTGTTTTTTTCTGCTCGTCCATTTTGTTCCCGTTTGTAAAAGCAGTTCTCTTGTTTTTGATTTGCATAATGAGTTTTAAAACTTCTGTAACAAACAAACAAATAGTCCCTGCAGTTCAAGCATCACTTCTTTATGCTGCCGTACTTTTACAAAAAAACAAACAAAAAAAAAAAACCAAGAAGTTGATTTAAGATGGACTCAAAAACAAGAACTTAAAATAAACTATTAAACTGCAAAAACCAGCTTAAAGAAAGTTACAGTCCTTGAAGGGATGCATATTATTTAATGATTACTTTATGAGAGTTTCATCCACTTGATCCTAATATTTCACAGAGAAACACACACACACAGGCAGTAAAGTTGTGCAAAGAGTGGCGTTAAAAATAAACAAAATGCGCTCCCGTACCAGACTTACGATGTCCAGCAGCCGGCCTACACACGATGGAAGTACGCTGTGTTGCTCAGTGAGGTGTAGAGACATGGAAGATCTGTCAGGTTGCCCTTTTTGGCACAGGGGGCACACCCACTTCGCCACCCCATTTCTCTCACTGCACACCGTCTCTCCGGACTCCTCCTGACAAAAACAGAAGCTGAGGTGAACACTCCTGCCTCAAAATACAAATAAAAATCACAATTCAAATAAAAAACACATTGTCTAAAGCACAAAGAAACACTGATTGGAATTGTTCTTGTTTTATCAGTTCACAAATCAAATTTATCTTAAAAGAAAACTGGACTAAGTTCACTTTTTATGCGCCTGAATCAGAGGTCTGTGTGTTAAGTGGTGAAACTAACACTAACAACTTTTCCAGTTGCGTTACAGTGTGAAACTCTGATTGGCGCTGTATTCCCCTGGGTCCTTCATAGGGAGGTTCCCATTTTTTTGTCTGCCATGACCGTATCAAATGACACAATGATGCAACTGCTCTAATGCCACCTTTGTAATATAAAGCATTCAAGGTTGTAGCCTGTTTTATAGTTAAAAACAACCCAGGGTGGCTCCAAAAACAGCAGCTCGTGCTTCTGAATTCAAACTGAGTGAGGTTTAAAGAGAGAAATGCAGCCTGAACGCTGAAAAACTGCAGAAGAAGCTGAAACAGAGTCACTTAAGCTTGAAGAAACCCAACACTAGCTAAAAACGAAAATGTAAAACAAGCTAAAAGGCAAAATAACCAAACTCAATTTGCTAAATGTAGCAAAAGTTTAGCTAAAGTAGGAATGGACTTGGCCAAAAGTAGCAAAAGGTAACTGAATTCAACACCTATAGCTAAATGCAACAAAAAGTTAGCTGAACATAGCAAAAGACTTTGCTAAAATTAGGAAAATGTGGCTAAAAATAACAAAAGGCTAGTTCATTGTAACAAAAGTGTAGATAAACATGACAGTCAGTAAAATGTAACAAAAGACATGGCTAAAGGTAGCAAAACATGACTGAATGTAACAAATGTCTAGTTTAATGTAGCTAAACATTGTAAGACTTGGCAAAATTTATCTTATTTCTTATATATTGTATTGTTTAACATTTAGTAACTTTTGTGTGAAATCTTTTTATCTGTTGCTGCTGTTACACTTAAATTTCTCATCTGTGGGACAATAAAGGCCGTTTCTATTCTATTCTATTCTAAAAGTTGCCAAAATGGATAAAATAACACAAGGGTAGCTAAACATAGAAAAAACAGTAGCAAAAGTGACTCAAATTAGTAAAAGGGTAGCTAAACACATCAAAGGAATTCATTAAAAGTAGCAAAACTACCTAATTATGGCAAATGTTTAACAAAACATAGCTAAGGACTTGGCAAAAATTAGCCACCAATAGCAAAAGGTAAGCTAATTGTTGCATAAATGTAGCTAGCACAGTTAAATATTACAAAAAAGCAAAGGGCTGCTCTAAAAGTAGCAAAAAAATATAGCTAAAGGCTAGCTAAATGTAGCAAATGGAACTAATGAAGCACATGGGTAACTAAGCCAAAAGTAGCAAAAGATCAGCTACAAGTAGCAAAAGGCTAGCCAAAAGCTAAAAGAGGAAAGACAATCGTAAATAAAAACCTAAACGAGCAAGAATGCTGAAGCAGATTTCTGATAAAATGATGTTTTAAAAAGGAACTAAGATCTTAAAATATCTGAAAACAAACAGAATATATAGTAAGGAAGGAATAAAAGTAAGAAACAAAAATTAGGAGCTGAATTGTTTCCATCTATAAACAGCTAAAAGGAGCACAACGTTAGCACAGGGGTAAAAAAAATATAGAAAACAGAGTGAACACCTAACTGATTGCACTGCACATGCGCACTAGAGTATTAGCTTTTTTATTTTTAACATGCATTAACAACACAAGCCGTTTGACGGACGCGAACTTGACCGCTGCACGCGCTTTGACGCATTTTCTCCTGTAAACAGCTAAAACAGCTCCACGCGCAGCCAAAGCAGCCCCCCCCCCCCCCCAAAGAAAATATAAATACCAGCACACAGCTACCACCTTACTTCCTCGTCATGCCAATTAGCACAGCTAGCACGGACATCCGAGCAGTTTATAATCCCGGCGGCTCCTACACATCTGCACGGTTCAAAGATGGTGAAGGGAGCCACGACAGAACAAGACGAGCCTTCTTCTCGTCACCGGAAGGCTAATTAACGAGCAGCCTAATTAGCTATGTCGAGCGGAGATATCAATTGTGCAGCCTCCCCCCCCCCTCCCCCCTTCTTCTTCCCCTGCAACGTCGCATTACAGAGGTGTTCAGAAATGCGAGTTAACTGCTAATAATCCGGACTGCTAACAAACAGACTGGGTCACTTAGCCGAGGGGGGACAACTCGCTGCTAGCCCGGGTTAAATTGATAAACAAAAGCGGCTGTTAGTTCGCTAGCTAGCCTGTTAGCAAGCGGAGATAATTAACCAACTGCTCTTCAAACTCTGCCAGGTGGGAGCTCCAACTGGAGAGCAAAATATTAAAAAAGGTGGGGGTGGGAGGGAGACCTCGGCCTCGAGTTGGTTCCTTACCCCTCTGATTATGAGCTGCCAATCGGGCATCTAGGGTAGCGCCGCCCGCCGCCTGCTGCTCAACAAATGGAGGCCTAGCCCGACTGAAGCCATTTAATTAATGAACGGGGGCTCCGCTTACAGATGTGTCGGGAACACTCGACCCCCTCCTCCCGTCGCAGCCCGACCAGAGCCTCCCCCCCTCCGCCACCCCACCTCTCTCCCTTCGAACCAGCTCGGATACGTACCTCAAACGGTGCAACACATGGCGGGTTTTTAATGAAACTACCGTTTCTTTTTTTTAACAGCTTTGACGGCGCAAATTGGCGACACGAGCGCGGAGTACGTGCGTCGCTTCGACGATGATGAGGGTGGGAGGAAGAAGGGGGGGGGGGGGGGGAAAGGGAGAAAAAGAGAGGACGAAAAAAAAAAAAAAAGTTTGGGATTTAATGTCTTGTTATGGATCGGATTAAGTATCAACCGCACCCGTTCGTTCCCTCGGTCCTCCGCTGCTCGACAATTAACCGACTAATTAAGTTCGGAGCAATTAGCCAATTATTGTTTTTACCTGCATGGTCGCCGCTCCAACACATTTACACACACATACACACACTCACTCACACACGCTTCCTCCGGAGCTCCTCAAGTGAAAAGTTTTCTTGCCTGCCTTGCCCTCCCTCTCTCCGTCCTCTCTCCTGTTCTCCCCCTCCCTTCATTCGCCCTCTCTCCTTCCCCTCTTCCCTCTAGTAAACAGACCACAGCTCCCCCCAAGGCTGATTGCTGACATTCATAGGGGGCTATCAAATCCCTTATGTAACCCCGCGGATATTACAGGTTATTATCTTGAAATGACCCACCCCCCCAATAAAAACGCCCAATGGATTTTTATTTTTATTCATTAAGGAAGGACCCTCATTTTCGCATTAAGTTAATAATAAATGAGCCCTCATTCTGCACAGCCGAGCTCCGTAATACATTTATGACATTTATGAGTCTAATTACGAAACTGTTTTGAACCAAATGATAGGTGTGGCGCATATCAGCAACTCAGCTATGTGGAATAAATATTTATGAAGCGGAGAAGATTAAAACTGCACCATCTGTATCCGGGTGCCCCCTGCGCTGCCGGAGCAGAATGCGATTGTCCCGAACGCAGACATAGGCGGCCGTTGATGTGCCTGTGTAAAAATAAACTTTGCTAACGCCCAAGAGCAGCCGAGATCAACTTGTCACGATTTTTATTTTAGCCGAATAGTTTAACTCGAAACAGCCAACTTGAAAAGGTACGTAAGACGGAAAAATGTTAGCGTTTAGAGTTATATTGAACACTCTGCGGTTATATCAGGGGTTTGTTAGTTGTAGTTCGCGCACGTTTGTCAGATGCGGAAGGAGCTACGGCAGGTGCGCTGATTTACGCCTGTTTTATTATACCATATCAACTTAATAATAGCAGTTAAATAAAATACGCTTTTTTTGTTGTGGAAATTAGTTTGTCTCACAATTGCACGACGTTTACAAAAAAAAAAAATGTTTTGTATACATGCTTGCACTGCTGAGTTGGAGCAGATTAAATGAATGATGATTTATTGAGCAGCAGAGCAAATTAAATATAAATTTTATTTTATTTTTTACAACTGTGCAACATTGCTCATTTCCAGGATGTTTCTTACCAAGTTTGAGCAAAATCAGCTGTGGGGGTTTAAAGAAATTATAACTTGAATGCACCTTAATTAAGGTTATTAACACACAGACTGTGTGT
>NC_056517.1:35225165-35245895 GCF_014905685.2 Nematolebias whitei
AATGTTTTAAAGTCTAACCTGTTATTGTTTGAAGCCAGCATTACAGTTCAAATATTAACTCAAGTATAACTGAGCTTTTTTCCCATTTAAGAGAAAGGAAGCATTAACTAAGGATGAACAATATTTAAAGTTGTTATTATTCTGACAGGGTTGTAGGTTTATTGGAAAACGGGTCCAAATGAATTGCATGCAGGCTCCAGAACAGCTGAACAGTTTGGCGTTTCAGTGCACGCTGCAAAGAGAAGCATATTGTCAATAATAATGTCCATTAAAAACTGTTTTTGGAATGACCTGCAACAAAGAAAAAAGAAAATGTTTTTTTTTTTTATTTTTTTTTTTTTTAATGAATTGGTACTCACCCCAAACACATTGAAAGTGTAACAACTGAGAAATAAAAGCAAAAAGTAGCCTAAGAGGATAGTATTGTAAGAAATATTGATATAAAATATATGGTTATGGAAACACACAATAATATTTTCCTGGATTTTTAACTATCTTTTAAAATAAATACTCTAAAACTAAACATCACATGTCAATTTGCTTGGTGAGAAAACCAAAGTAAGCAAATTTAGGTGAAATGTTGCTTTTTTTTTTGTATTTGATTCCACTTTAAACTGGGGCACATGCACAATTATAGCCCAGCCTTAAGGTTGTTGTAATCGGGCACTCTGGATTTGGGCGAGAGTAAGGTTTCCGAATCCAGGGAGGGCTTTAGGGCAGGTGCGCTGATTTACACCTGTTTTATTATTTTATGTAAACCAAGTCAAGTTAACAATAGCAGTTAAATAAAACATGTATTTTAGGACATAAATGGACGTTACAGTGGTTGTAGAAAATAATAAGTCTCAAAATTGCACTACCTTTGACAAAAACACACCCAAGAGTTTTGCGTACATGCAAACACTGCTTGACGGGAATTTTTTTGTGAGCACCATGAATTATTATTATTATTATTAGTAGTAGTAGTATTTTATATCTGTGGGTTTAAATTTGTTGAATCGAAAATCAAGGTCATGTTCAAAGTGTCTTTATTGTCATTCACATCACATGTGGTACAGGTGGAACAAAACTATTTACACAGGGTCCCAGTTACATCCAACAAAATATAAATTGTAAAGAAAAACAGTAAAAAGATCTAAGATATGAACTAAGAAATACGCTAAACTAAGAATATACTAAGCGCAAATAGTACAAAATAATGCGCCAAACAACAGCAGCACTAATGGATATATTTGAGCATGCATCAGAACAATAATGCATATCATTGTATTTCCTGTCATTCGTTTTGCTAAGGGAATATGTGCTATATAAATAAATCTGACTTGACTTATTGAGTTACATTGCCTGCAGACATTTAACTGACTAGGTCCTACTTTTGTACTTTCAGTACATGTGGCTGTATAGGAGATACTGCAATGACAGTGGAATGCCATTCCAACTGTATAAATGCAGGCTCATGGTATCCAAGAGAGTCAAAGTGATCACAACTGAGGGGGGTTGAAATACCTTTCACATGTTCAAGACGGTTACAAATATCCTGAAATCACACAGGCAAATGGCAGCCATGATGAGGCCACAAGGAAGTCCGCTACATCTAAAGTCCTACAGAGGGTAAGACAGGTTCTCAAGAGCCAGGTGAATGGAAGGAACTAAGTCCAAGCCATCAACACAAATGCTGTGCCAGTCATCAGATACGCAACTGGTATAACAGCCTTGTAAACCCAAGAGTTTTGCGTACATGCAAACACTGCTAGTGCATTCCTATGGAAGCCGAGAAAATAATCCCTTGCATGGCACAAGGGCGGCTGTGGCTGAGTGGTTAGAGCAGTCGTCCTCCAATGCGAGAGTTGGGGGTTTGATTCCACCAGCAGTCACATGCCGAAGTGTTCCTGGGTAAAACATTGACTGAACCCCTCATAGCCTCTGATGTGTGTCCCATCGGTGTGTGAATGTGATCAAGCACTGATTAATCTTTGTACAGTTCTAGTAGAGTGCTGTATGACTGCTGTTTGAGTATCTTGATAAGATAGAAAGGCGCTACAGTCCATTTGTAAAGACAAAGATAGAAGACATCAAGACTCAATAGCTCCTCACAATGCATGGGAGGTTTCACCCCAAGTCCAGTACCCTGAGACTTTAGAGAAAGGAGGGAGGCAGAGGAGTAGAGATCGTTCTCGCCACTGTACAGGATGAAACAACTAAGATCCTAGTACATCAGGAGGAAAGCCCTTGATGATGAACTGATGAGTGAATGTTTCAGGCAGCAGCAGAAACTTAAATGTGGAAGAAGAGGAACAAAAAGAGCCATCATGGAAAGATAAGCCCCGCACATGGCATGTACCAGCGCAAATTGAGGAAGTGGCTGATAACAAATCCAACCAGTGGCTATAGAGGTCTGCAGGACAGCACAGAGGCACTAATGGCAGCACATGAACAAGCCCTCAGCACAAGAGCAGCAGAGGTCGGGGTCTACCATACCAGACAAGACCCAAGATTCAGGGTGTGCAAAGATGCCTCTGAGATAGTCCAACACATCATAGCAAGGTGTAAGATCCAGGCAGGCAAAGCAGGTATGGAACGCCGTTATCAAGTGGCTGGAATAATATACAGGAACATCTGTGCAGAGTATGGACTGGAGGTCCTACAGTCAAAGTGAGAGACACCATCAAAGTTGCTGGAGAGTGAAACTGCTAAGATACTCTAGGACTTCCAGATCCAGACCAACAAACAGGTTATGGCTAACCAACCGGACATTGTGGTGGTCAGCAAGTGAGAGAAGAAGGCAGTGGTGATAGATGTAGCAATCCCAAGTGACTAACATCAGGAAGAAGGAGCAGCTGGAAAAATACCAAGGGCTGGAAGAGGAAAGTTTTGGAGAGTCGAGGCCTCAGTGGTACCAGTGGCATAAAGCACCTTGTACTGTGACCCCCAAACTGGAAGAGTAGCTCCAACAGATCACTGGAAAAACCTCAGAGATCTCTGTCCAGAAGAGTGTAGTCAAGGAACACCTGAGATAGAGAACAGATCCCTCAAACTCCCAGGGCTCTGGTAGAGGACCTGAATCTAAAGGGAAATAGAATCGCTAATGTAGAAAAAATAAAGCAAGTTGGGTGCTGTTTTTCACATACATACAAAAAACTAGAGGTTCAGGAGAGTTGGCCTACTGTAGGCAGGTTTGCTCTTCCAAAATAAAGTTGCAAGATTGGGTTCGGTCTGTTTTCAGTCGGGACTTTCTCAGTGCTGATGTTGTCATGTTATTTCAGATGACTGTGGAAGTGGAAAGAAAGTTTGTGTTCAGTGCTGAGACCCTGGAGACACTGGAGAGCATTGGAGGTAAGCGGTTGGTTCATATTGCACATACTGGACCGCCCATGAATATTTCCACTAATTGCTGCGCTACTTCCAGGATAATTTACATCAAGCTTACCGATCTGTCGCAGCATTGTTAGCAACTGACAGGTTTGCTTTTATGTTGATTCTTTCTGCAGTTTGTGTTGATCAACGCCAGTTTCACGACCAGTACTTTGACACTCCAGAGTTTAATCTGACTTTGAGAGACATGTGGCTACGCAAGCGAAAGGGATGCTGGGAGCTCAAGTGCCCAATGGCCAACAGCGCAGAAGAGCCAAGCGAGGAGCGGCCTGCGGACGCAGCGCTGTGTACTCATTACAAGGAAATAAGCAGTCTGTCTGAAATCTACCAGAGAGTGAAGGAGGTCATAAAAGTTGACTGTGAGGACAGAGAGGCGGAGACGACCCCCTCACAGGAAGACTGCTCCTGGCTGAGCAAACTGAACCTGGCATGCTTTGCTGAGTTTACAACAACTCGACGGTCCTTCACGTTGGGGGAGGAGGGGGTGAAGATAGATCTGGACCAAGCTGACTTTGGCCATCACGTGGGGGAGATAGAGGTCCTCATACCAGAGGGAGGAGATGTGCAGTTGGCACAAGAGAAGATCAGAAATGCAGCTAAAAAACTTGGCAAGTTTTAAAAGCTAATAAATCCCAATTAGAGAGTGAATGGTGAGAGCTAAAAGACTATGACTGAAAAATTCAAGTCAAACCAAGCAGAACAGGCTAAAATAAGCTAAACAGTAGCTAAAAGTAGCAAAATGGTTGCTAATATTAGTAAAACTATCTCAGAAAAGTAAAATAGATGGTAAAGCTAAAATCAGCCAAACTGTAGCCAAAATACCTAAACGGTAGCTAAAGCCAGGAACAGCAGTTTGGTAGCTAAAATTTAAAAGCAGCAGAACGGAAGCGAAAATAATAGTGGCAAAACTGTAGCTAAATGTTACAGAACAGTAGAAAAAAGCTACAAAGCAACTAGATAGGAGCTGAAGCTAGCAAAGCTGTAGCTAAAACTTTGCAAATTATGCTAATAGTAGCTAAAAAAAATTCAAACACTAAAATCACCAAAATAGTGGCTAAAATTATAAAAGCTATATCCAAAAAAGTGAAATGGTAGCTACAGCTATAAGCAGAAAAACAAGAGCTAAAATTGAAAGCAGCCGAAAGTTAGCTAAAATCAGCAAGCACAAGCTAAACTTATTAATACAAACCTGTAGCTAAATGCTGCAATACAGTTGGAAAAAAAGGTAAAAGCATGACGGGAGCTAAATTTTGCAAAATAGATGATAAAATGTATCAAACTGAAGCTAAAAGAGGTAAAACAGCTGATTAAGCTAAAATCAGCAAAAATGTAGCTAAAATAAGAAAAACTTACTCAAAAAGCAGAACAGTAGCTACTTCCAAAAGTAGCTAAATGATAGCTAAAAGCAGCAGAACACAGGCTAAAAACTAATAGCTGCAGAACTGTAGTTAAATAAGAATTTATTATTAGAAAGTAGAAACTAGAAATAAGCTAAAGAGTAGCATGGCAGGAGCTAAACTTAGCGAAACTGTAGCTAAAACTAGCAATACTAATACTAATATTATTAAAACTAGCTAAAAGATGTAATACAAAGGATAAACCAAAAACCAGCATAACAGTAACTAAACCTTAGGAGCACATAATAGAAGCAGAATGGTAGCTTAAGTCAAAAGTAGCAGAATGGTAGCTAAAAGCAGGAGAACACAGGCAAAAAACTAAAATAGCCAAAACTGCAGCTAAATGCAGAAAAACAGTAGAAAAACACAAAAGAGCAGCATGACAGGAGCTACATTTAGCAAAACTAGCTGAAACTAGCAAAAGAAGGAATAAAGTTTTGTTTTTTCCCCACATTACAGCTGCAGGAGAAACTAAAATCTAAAAGAAACAGAATGGTAGCTTAAGTCAACATTAGCCGAATGGTAGCTAATCGCTAAAGGTAGCGTAAGAAGACCAAAACAGAGTCAGCTGACTGGAGCTGATTTCAAAGAGAAGATTTTGAAGGAATTGACAAGATCTCGATGTGTTTCTGTGGATAAAGATTTTGAAAAAAGCTAAAAGTTATAAAACCCAAAAATCACAGCACCCACCTCTGGAATGAGCCGAAAGCTCTGACATACGAACGGCTAAAATAGGACCACGTATGCTGAAGTGTTTAGACTTAAAATAAAAAACACACAGAAGAAACTATTAACAGTAAAAGAGTAAATGCTGACTCATCATTCTCACAAGGATTTCACCGATGTGGTTTTTAAATAATTTCCATCAGGGATGAAAAAAGTGTTCATCCATTCATCCTGTACCTTTTTTTTCCTCCTCAGGTGTTTCTGGAGACGAGCGAGTCGATGGGAAAATGACAACGTACCTTAAAAGGTATCGCCCGGAGCACTACGCGGCGCTGCTCCGTGCTCGTGTTTTATAGGCAGGAGGTGAGTCTGATCAAATGCACAGGATCACTTCTGCCAAACTAAGAGCTAAATCAAGTTTAGATTTAATTTTAAAGGTTCAAACGTGAAAACGGCAACAAACCTTTATTCATTTGAAGCTGTACCTCAGGTGAGATTATTGTTGTTTTGGTGCTGGAGCCCGTTTCATAAAGTGAACCGACCGGGAAGATTCTCCAAAACACTCCTGAACGTTCTGTAGCAATAGAACCGCTCCAAAATAATTGATCAATTATTAATTAATTAATTAATTAATAATTGATACATGTGTTTACACAACATTATTTAAAATGCAAGTTAATTTGTGGTGACATGTTCGGAAAGCAAAAAAATGACTTGAATTATTTACTGCAGCTCAACATGAGTTTATTTTCTCGTTAAATGAAAATCTTTACGCAATAAATAAATAATAAAACAAACTATAGTGGTACCGTTTAGAACAAAATTTACAGATTGTTACAAGGATAAAATCTGTTTTATTTGGTTGTTTAAAGTCATTTGATGCACGTTAGAACAAACTTTTTTTTTTATTCATCTAATGGATTCTGATCAAAAAGGGAAATGTGTTTTTATGTATTATGTTTAAATATGTTGTGGGAAAAATGGTTTTACAGTAGTTGTTTTAAATTAATGACTTATAACGTGGACTGTTTTAACAAACTGGTGTTTACGTGTAACTTTGGATCGACTTGTCAGATCTTCAGCTGTTTTATGAGTACGGGTGTCAACCAGTGAGCAGTTCTTTAACTTCTGATTTATTTTAAAATAAAATATTTATAATCTGTATGTTTGACTGACTGACTTTATTTAATTAACTGCTTTTATTTCTTCTCGCAGGGATTGTTCATTGCTGAGCTGTAGTAGATTTTTATATAATTGTATGCACATTTATTTTACAAATGCATTGACTATTTTAGTATTTTTTGTTTATTTAAACACATATAATTCACAAAGCACCACACAAAAACACCTCAAGACATTTAGAGGCAAACGCTTCTTTAAAATGTATGTATTTTAAGATTTTAATCGCTTAAACATTTTTATGAATTTGTTTAACTTGCAGTGCTCATATAAAAAGTTGTTTACATGCTTTCAAGTTGCATTCTTTTCCTTTTCGAGTTTAATTTCTAACAGTCACAAAACAAAGAATTACAGAAAATTAATTAGCACTTATAAACCACAGAAGAGCAGAAAATAATTAAATAAAGACACAGGAAAGGAAATATAAGTTAACTTTATTAGAGAATAATTAAAAAAAACAGAAAATCAGTGTTGCGTCTTTTAAAACAAGAATAATAGGCATTATATTTTGAGAATTTGAACATGTAGATTAAATATTTGCCCATAAATTTTGTAAAACTAAGAAGTCAGAATGCTTTAAGCAAAAATATTTTCAAAATAAATGCCTGGCACAAAACTACATTGTACACAATATTAAAGTAACATTCTGTGCAAAACATAAAATCAAACAATGGAGGCACAAATTTTAGTTAAATAGCTTCAGACTGTGTGAACGTTAAAGGTAACCAAGTTAACGACAAAATAAAATCCTGGACAAAATATTCAGCATAAATTAAAAACAAATCATTTTATGGTCCGTTTTCTTCACAAGTTTATTTTTCAATTTTTTTTAACATTTTGCTTATTGAAAGAAATATTCTGATGAGTCCAATCCCAGAAAAGACTCAGTGTGCTCGTGTGTATCAGCTGGTATTTTATCTGTCATTTCCAGTTGATATTTGGTAAAGAAACCAAATAATTTCTGTTAAAATAATGTTATTATCGTTGGACGCTTTGATGTCAACGAGGGGACAGTCATCGTCAACATGGGTGGTTCTCAAAGCCGGTGATTTATTGGTTTCTTGAACTTTTGGTGCAAATTATTGAAATCAACACATTGGAAATGGCATAAAATAATAAGTTTTGGCAGCAAAAGAAGCAAATAAACTGACATTAAAAAAGTTCATTTGAGTTTAGAAAATGGTAAGCAATTTATATTCCTTCATAAAGTCAGGTATTTGTATAAAAATGCCTCATTTACGTTTAGTCATATAATCCAAGATATGTTCTTTATGAGGTGAGAAATTTGGGTTGACCTGTTTATCAAGTGATACTTTGCTTGCCACCTCTTAGCCAATCAGGACAGCAGTCTACATCACGTGACGGTAAAACGTCAGGAGTTGGGGCGGGGCATGCGCAGACTTGTTTTTCTTCTTTCTTTTTTTTTTAGGTGCACTTTTGTAAACAACATGGCGATTCACGGACAGCTCCGGTTAGCTAACTGACCCAACGACCGTGCTGTCATACCTTCGGGTTACGGCGAGACACTGCGGTCTGGTTCCGGACCCAACTGTGTGTAAAGCCCGCGGCAGAACGACCGGAACCGCCGGTACCGACGAGCTGTCAGGAGGACAGTCAAACGGTAGCTCTACCGTTAGCAATTTTAGCTAACTCTTCAATATGAACCTTTACCTTTATGGGTGGAAACACTGTAAGAATGTGGATTTTTATTTTTTTAAACACAAAGTTTGCGTGTTAATAAAATTAAATACCTAAATAATAAACTTGAGCTTATTTTTTTTATTTTTTTTTTCAAACGTTTGTTTGTTTTGTCCCCCCTCAGTCTGTCACTGACTCCCTCAGGTAAATCCTTACCTGTAGTAACTCTCCTAACTCTCTCCGCCAGGCCTTCTCAGTCTATGGGCTCTCAGTCCAGTTCTGGGATGTCTTGTGGAAGGGGTTCTTCCAGTGACAACCCAGCAGATCGGTCTGACGGATCAGAACCGAACCAGAGCAGCAGCAGCAGTCGAGGCCGCAGGTCGGCAGACAGACAGCAGGGAGACCGACAGTCGGCTTCAGAGGAGGACGTGGACCTAGCTGAAGTTCTGGCTTACCTACTGAGGAGGTGATCTCTGCTGGATTTTATATTCCTGATGCTACATGAGATATTCTGCAGAAAAGATGCAGAAGCTGAGGTTAAATAGTCCTGCAGCGTTCTCAGTTATTTAACAAAAAGATCATTTTGTATTTCCTGTTCTAAGATGTGACAGTGCAGTAAATGCACACATACCTGTAGTTTCAGTTCACTCTTATCCAACCACTGAAACAAGTCAAAGATATTTGCAAAGGAAAAGTTCACATTTATAGTCGAACAGTATAAATGAGACAAATCATTTGAACTTCACATTATACACCAGCTCTGTCAAATTTAAGCCAAAAATACAGAATTGTTTTTAAAAATTGAGTTTAAAGAGATATTTTGTGTTCTGTAGAGTGATTTTGTCTTTGAACAGCCTGCGTTTGGGCAAATGTTTGAGAAATCCACTGGAACACCTTGACGATGTCGGAGCATTGACTCAGAAAGTCCTGGATTATTAACCTCAAACTCCAACATTGCTGACTCGTGCATTAATAAAGGTTTTATTTTCACGTCGTATCGCAGTAATCCGATCACACACCCAGCACCGTTTAACCTCTGTTGGTGAACATGTTGAGACAGCGTTTGAAGGAGAACTCCGTCGTCGTCTCACGGATGGTAGTTTGTCTGATCTCAAAGAAAAGTCCTTCTGGTTTTCTGACGTCATTCCGAGTTCAGAGGTAAAAGGAGCGCAGC
Source organism: Nematolebias whitei (assembly GCF_014905685.2). Lineage (NCBI taxonomy): Eukaryota > Metazoa > Chordata > Actinopteri > Cyprinodontiformes > Rivulidae > Nematolebias > Nematolebias whitei. The sequence goes on from NC_056517.1 coordinate 35,234,592, forward strand.
CGCAGTTCAGGTCTAAGAGTGGAGCTGACGTCTTTAAAGGTGCCGGTTCTCAAATTCAAAGCAGATTTTGTTTTAAAACTACGGAAACCTTTAAAAGTTCATAGCGACTCGTGCTTATTACACCACCCTCAGTTTCACATTTTATGGTTGGTCTATCAGAAACATTATAATATTCCTGCATGAAGTGGCCCAAATCTACGTAAACCACCAGTGTGATTTGAAATTAACATCAATGTAAAGTTTATAAAACATGGTTTGCATGAAATGCTATGAACTTTAGGGGGATTGGAGTTGTTTCAAGAAAACTATTTTCTTCAGCTTTGGCCTCGTGAGCTCCTCATCCTAATATTTTGGAGTTTTTATTGAAAGTTCTCCTTTTCTGCAGTGAAGCCTCCAGTAAGAACCAACAAGTTTATAAATCGTTGAAGTGTTTTATCTGTTTAGCTGCATTTAGATTTATTTTGTGGGTTCAGGGGCCAGGTTCGACTGGTCCACGGCAGTGAAACTACCGGGCTGCAGCTGGTCCAGTCCTACTCCGACTCTGATGAGGACAGCGATGGAGCCTGGGACGGTCGACTGGGCGACCGCTACAACCCGCCAGGTGACCCACTCCTGACTCAGTTGGCTTTGAGTTGAGAAATTAACACAACGGAGTTCTTGTCTTTACTCTTTGTTTTTTTTATCAACACAATAAGATGTGTGACACATTTAAAAGCATTTAGTGCCATTAAATCAACAGTCTGCCTAAGGTTTCACATGGAAACACTCCGTCTTGTTTTTTTTAGTGGACGCTCAGCCCGATACGAACGAAGTGGACTGCAGCGAGATCCGAACACAGATCCTGCTGGCCACCGCCTCGGCTTCCCTGAGAGGCCGCCACAGCTTCACCCACATGCTCACAGAGGTCAGACTGCACAGACGCAAAAAAAAAAAAAAAAAAGCAGATCACGACTGGAATATTGTCAAAGTTCAGAAATTAAAGATAAAACAAAACACATTCTTATTGTTTGAAACTGTTTGTTTGTGTTAAACTAATCTGATTAATACGTTTGTACCATAAACTGCAGCTCCTTGCATTTAGGATGAGTTCAGTGTGGTCATTTAATTTAAACGCTTGTTTCTTGTTGCGTGCAGAGAGAACAAGGCAGATGTAGAGGCTCGAGTTTTTCACATGGAGAGTGCAGCCGTATCCGCACACAGTAAGAACTTTGACTTGTTTTTGTTTCTGGTAAAAATAAGAATGAGAGACCATTTTTGTGCTTTTATTACACACGGCGACACTGACCGGTTGTTGTTGTTTTTTTTGTTTGTTTTTTTCAGTTTTCTGCCAAATTACGTGTCCCACAAAGACACATACCTGCAGAAAGCCTTTTGTGGAGTTTACAGCGAGGACGGCAACATGTTCCTGTCCGCATGTCAAGGTAAATAACGCAACGTCCAACATAAGAAGCCGTGAAACTGACCCTGGAATAATTCATGATGCTAAGCCAACAAAACTGAAGTGTCGTGTGCAAATTAAACTTTTTATTTTGTGTGTTTGCATTATTTTTACTGCACATTTAAACCATATATCCTGAAAATAGTTAAAATTTTAGGTACATGTATCTTTAGAAATGATTAGACTGAAGATTAAACAGTTTACCTGTTTTGATTTCCTCATTTAGTGTTTACTTCTGTTTAAATAAACAAACAAGATGTTTGTTAAAGAGTTATCTGCAGAATTCAGTCACGTACCGACAAAGATTTAAAGCTTTGCCCTGAAAAAGAAATACATCTAGTCTGAAAGGCTCAGTAGGTCAGATGAATATTTAGGTTGTACTTTAACAAAAATCCTGCTTTAAACCGCGTCCGTGATTCTGATGAAACTTTATTTCAGACCAGAACATCCGGCTGTACGACACCTCCTGGGGCCGCTTTCACCTGCGGCAAACAGTGAAGGCCCGCGACGTGGGCTGGAGCGTGCTGGACGTCTGCTTCACCCCCGACGCTCGCCACGTGCTCTACTCCAGCTGGTCCGACTACAGTAAGGCACCTGAGATTCATTAAAGCAAAGCTGAGCCCGTTTGATTAAATAGCTTCACTTGTCTAACGTGTTGTGGACAAAGTATTGATCGTAAGAGTCGCTCATCGAATGAAAGCAAACATCCTTTTTAAACAAAAGGTTCGTAAATGGTTGGAGACGTTAATCAATCCGCTGTTCACTGGTTCTCTCTGTTTGTGTCCTCTCTGCAGTCCATTTGTGCAGCATAGATGGAGACAGTGAAAACCACATCGCCCTGGACCTCAAGTTAGTGTTTCTCTCCCACTTATGACACTACAGAGCAGGTAATCAGTCGATTCCTACCAGCTGGACCTCCTGACCTTTCGCTACCACCGGATGAATGATGCTGTGACCCTAACATCCATCCTCTCGCTCTGTGTATGTGTGTGTTTGTCAAACGTGGAGCTCATCACTCCAGCGTGGCACTCGGTGAAGCGTGCCCTCAAAGCTTTTCTGTGCGAGATGATGCTGTTGGTTATGATCCGGTCACAGCGGTGTGTAGTAATTGTGTTTCTTGTGCTTTTAGTCCAGACGAGAGGAGGTTTTGTGTGTTTTCGCTGGCTGCATCAACGGACGGCACCGAGATTCTGGGCGGGTGAGTGTCATACGTTTGTCTCATACCTGCTCCTGCAATGACTGAGGACAGTCATGGGAAAAATAAAAAATAAACATCTAAATTATTAAAATCTATCTTTAGGTGTCATTATTTACTGAACAAAGCCAAAATGGAAGCAGGAGTTTCGCCTGATTGCTTCTCTGGAGCATACAGGTGTATGTTAACACAACGCCAAGGCAGAAAGCCATCAGCAATGACATTAGATAAGCAACTGTTCAATCTGGAAAGGGTCAAAGGTCATTAACTTACTATTTGGAGTCCATCAAGATTATCTACATGTGGAACACATTTAGATTTGAATTTGCTGTCAGTCTTAGTAAATTCACCCTGAAGGTCAGACCATGCAACGCTCAAACGTGAGCTCCAACTCAAGACTTTACAGGCCTCAGCAGGTCAAAGGTCATGGCAGGATAGTTAGAAAAAGACAGAACAAGTTTGGTTTGTTTGGAATGATAGTGTGAGGAAAAAAACATGGCTGCCCGACTCAAGAACAAGACTTCTGGAACAAAACCAGAAGTGGGGACGTTTACCCATAATGCACAGGGCCAGCAGATCGAGACAGTTACCTCATACAAAGTGTCCTGCACATTAGTGGAGGTTAAATGATTTAGTCGTCCTACAAGATCTGGACACCTGGTGTGTATTTGTGTACACCTGACGTTTTAATTTTTTTAATGAACTCATTTAAACTTTTAGCTACTGTTTTGCTAATTTTAGCTTTCTGCTACGATTCCACTACACATAGCTTTTAGCTACGATTGTGCTTACTTTAGATTTGCACTACAATAATGACTTTCTTTTTCCTCTGAATTTATTGTTCGTAAATCTAAATATAAATCTTGATGTTTTGTTTTCAGAGCGAACGATGGCTGCCTGTACGTTTTTGATCTTGGGGAGAATAAACGAACGCTGAAGGTGAGCACGACCTTGTGTTGTTTTTCTTTCAGCTGCTCAGGTGCCAGTGAGCTTTCCGGTCCATCTTCTTTTTCTCTCTCGTCCTCGTCAGATTGATGCCCACGAGGACGACGTGAACGCCGTGGCGTTCGCCGACAGCTCGTCTCAGCTGCTGTACTCCGGCAGCGACGACGCCGTGTGCAAGGTGTGGGACAGACGGACGCTGCGGGAGGACAGACCGCGACCTGTCGGACAGCTGGCTGGCCACAGAGACGGCATCACCTTCATCCACAGCAAGGTAGCACGGAGTCTGGGGGGGTCGAAGTCTGAAACGCTGCTGCCGTGTTATCAGTTTGTCCGCTGGTGGGCTGGGTGATGTCTGAGGTCTCTTTCCTCTCTGCCAGGGTGACGCTCGTTATCTAATTAGCAACTCGAAGGATCAGTCCATCAAGCTCTGGGACGTCAGGAAGTTTTCACCCAAAGAGGGTCTGGCTGCCTCCCGGCTGGCCGTCACCCAGCAGAACTGGGATTACCGCTGGCAGCAGGTTCCCCAGAGAGGTGAGGCGCCGGCGTCACGTACGAGGGAACGACGGCAGCCGATGTCTGGGCCTTAAATCTAAAAGTCTGCCACCTGTGACCGTTTCGTCTCGCAGCCCTGAAGAAGCACAAGCTGACGGGCGACACCTCGGTGATGACGTACCGCGGTCACGGCGTCCTGCACACGCTCATCCGCTGCCGCTTCTCTCCGGAGTTCACCACCGGCCAGAGGTTCATCTATTCCGGCTGCTCCACCGGCAAAGTCGTCAGTAAGTCTCCGCCCCTCTCAAAGTTTTCCCCTCCATGAGCCGACGGGCCGCGCTTCTCTTTAAGAGGCTGAAGCGGTTCAATTGTCTGTCCAGTTTACGACGTGCTGACCGGCGCCGTGGTAACAAGGCTGTCGGGCCACGACGCGTGTGTGAGGGACGTCAGCTGGCACCCTTATGAGGACAAGATCATCAGCAGCTCTGTGAGTGCTGAAAGCCCACATATTACACCAAATCTTTAAAAAGTAAATACATTTTTTATGTATTCAGACTAGACCTGTCACGATAAACAATAAATCAATTAATCACACGATAAATGAAAATTATCAACCTCATTTCGTTTCTTCGTGTCTCTCTTTCTACTGAAGACACTGGACGACAAAAAGCTCGACTCTGGTGCTCTTCACTGACCCCTCGCTTTCTCATTTCTCTTTAAAATCTGTTTTAACCGTCCAAAATCTTGTTTCTGGATCGTTAAAAGCAGCTAAGCTACGAGCTAAGCTAACAGGCCGACCTCAGGGGAAAAAACCTCCGTCTTGTCAAAGCTCCAAAACGTCTGAAACCCGTGCCTTCGTGTAAAAAGTTGTTTTTCTCTGCAAAAAGAAGCTGAGAACTTGTTTACTGGTTTTTATTATTAAAAGCTTTGTGTGAAAAATGCTAAAGAGCTCAAACCACACCGAGCGTCTGCCAATTTGAGAACCGAAAAACAGGAAGGAGAGACAGCCCATGTCACGTCAAGAGGCCTCCCTCCCATTTTTCTTAGAGACACGCGCTGCTCGCTCCCTCACTATCCATCCTTCATTTCAGACAGTCTTATACTGCCATCCAGTGGTCAAAAAAGGTACTACACACAAAAATTTACCAACATTTCTTCTTAAATATGACAATTAATAATTATTGTCAAATTTCAAACAATATTATCGTTTATCGCAATAATTTCTGAGATAATTAATCGCCCAGCAAAATTGGTTATCGTGACAGGCCTACTTCCGACAAAGTATCTTGTACTGAAATTAGGGCTGGACAATAATTCGATATCGATGTATATCACGATATATTTTTATTCAATAACGGTTATTTGAGTTTTAAGCACATTTTCGATATTTCATAAGATTACAGCGTTTCACTGACGCATTTCTTTTTCTGTTGGGGTTGAAGCGGCCGCTTCCGTTTCAACCCCAACAGAAAACGCCGCGACACAAAATAAGTGCGTGGTGACGTACACCACAGCTCGACGAAGTTAGCGGTAGCAGGCTAGGCTAAGCTCCAACGCGCGATAAGTTTTCGCTTCTAAACGAGTGCCCGTGACCGTCAGCATGTGACGGAACAAGCTTTCACAAGCATCCGTCATCTGAACTCATAAACGTTCGTAAGTGACGAAGTCCTGCCGAGACGAGAGAGAAACAAATGTGTTTGTGGTTCCAGTGGGACGGAGCGGTGCGGATGTGGGAGCACAGACAGACCCACCCTCTGGAGGAGGAGCGGGAGAGGGACTGACACGAGGAGCAGGCAAAAAGACTTTAGAGGAAGTGACATCACCAGAGGTGGTGCCCTGATGAACAAACCTGAGTATCTTTTAAATTAAACTCTGAATCTTAATGATCGGACGTGTGAAGTCTGTGAACGAGGCGGTCTGTTTTCCTCCTCGCCTCTCTGTCGGGGCAGACGACCTTTTTCAAGCCGGTCTGAAGCTCCTCCCACAGATATTAGGCCGTAACGGTAAGTGAGTTTCACAAAGGTAGACATGACGGGCGTCTCAGGTGTGATCATTGTGAATACATGTAAAGTATTTTAATTTGTGCATTCAGGGAGTGTTTTGCTGTTAAAACAACTCGAGCTGATTCTTATATTTAGTCGCACCTGATCAAGGCTTCTGTTGAATTTTTTTTTAATCGACACGATCAGCGGCTCGAACCTGAAACCCGGAGTTGTTTTTATTTTAGATGAATTTCGTGTTTAATGGGTTTCAGTGACGCTGAGGGTGGTCTGTTCCTGCAATCTTCAGGTGTTCACGTTCAAACTGCTGTTTTACAGTTAAAATAAAAGCTTCTCTTTGAACGTGTCACAGGTGAGTCTCTCCTTCAGTCAGTTTGTTGTTGTTGTATCGGGGGGGGCTTTAAACAAATCTGCAGACTTTAATCTTGAATCAAAATGTTGTAACTTCATTTAAAATCAAGCTCAAGATTGACCGAAATGGGATTTCAAATCTTTTATTAAACATTATCACCATGAAAGGTCATTGCCTGGGTTTCTCTGTGTTAGCAAAATATCTCATGAACCATAGTTTTTTTTTTTTTTTCTTTTAATTGGATATACTACAACTTAGATTTAAGATTCTGATTTGGCTAATCGACCTCAGCCAACACAAAAGTAGCTAAAGCTTGGTAAACGTACAGACACGCAGCTAAAATTTGTTCATGTGGCTGAAAGTAAATCTTACCGTATCATCTTTATTCTAGCTTTATTGGGGGGGTTGCTTTTCTTTTTTATATATATTTTTTGACAGCATTACAGATTTACAATCCTCAAACAGAAATATGTAAACATCAGCTGTATTATTTTTTTAACAAGGGTTCTATGAAGTTGGAACGAATGGGGAAAGAGGAAAAAAAAAAAAAAACTTGTGCAAATTAATTACTGTATTTTCTGGCGTATAAGTCGCATCAGTCCAAAAAAGCATCACGAAGAGGGAAAAACATGTTACAACGCTGTTGCAGTTCTTAGAAATTTAAAGCGTCAGTCAAAAATTATGTTGTGAATATGAAAAACAATGTGTATAAGTCTCAGGACTGACAAATCTATGCAAAAAAACTGCGACTTATACGCCGTAACATACGGTACTTGTTTGGTTTATGAAAGGAGAGGGGGAAACACCACAGGATCATTAATTCAGGACCTCTACAAAGTCTGGTCGTAAGGGCTTTACACAATTTTTTTGCTTTGTCGGCGTAATTATTCATGTTTTTACAGAAGAGGATTAGGGCCACGGTGTAATTTTTTTTTTCCTTTTGAGAAAAAAGTCAGAAATCTGAGAAAAAGTCTCCCAATTTTTTTCTCAAATTCTCACTTTTTAATCTCAGAATTAAGGAAAAAAAATAATTGCACCATGGCCCTAATCCTCTTCCGTAGCATCGTGAGAAACGAACCCGTGTTTTCTAATTCTCCTCTCAGAAACGTCAACTTGATGCGTAGTTTGTTCACATTTTCCCATTTATCACCTGGCAACAAGCAAGTTTTGTTAATGTGAAAACTTTATTTTTTTATTAAAAAAAAAATTAAATATTGAACCTTTTCACAATATTCTAATTTTCTGAGATACTGAATTTGGAGTTTTCATTAGTTGTCATTTATAATCAACATTAAAAGTAATAAACATTTGAATATATATCAGTCTGTGTGTAATGAAAGAACATAAAATACAAGTTTCACTTTTTGAATGGAATTATTGAAATAAATCAACTTTTTCATGACCAGCGCCTGTACCTGTTGAAAAGATTCTGGGGTCACTAGATGGGGACCTTGGACACGTTTTTGGCTCGTGCTTGTCCCGACTCGTTTTGCCGGCACGGGTCACGATTAGTAGCCACGGCAGCGTGACCAGCGTGACCAGCGTGACCAGCAGCACTGTGTCAGCAGCGCCGCTCTAAAATTAGCCCCAGCATCTTTGGCTCGTTTGCTTCTATTTACACCCACCGTTCCTGCGCAATGCTTGTTTCAGCTCGTAAAACCAGAACGTATTCATCCCAAACTCAGCACGCCTGTTTTTTTTGTCTGTAGCACGACCAGTTCCTGCGGTTGTGCTGCCCCAGAGTCTCATGGAAAGACCCCCTGGCAGACCCCGACTGGGAGAAAAGCAGCTGTTTCTCTGCTGGCAACAGTTTCCAACCTAAAATAGTTTGAGCCTCCGACAGCCAGCGGGTCAAATGATCCATTTAGAGGCAGAATGAGTCTTTGTGCCAACGGGAACGTTGGTGTGGGTGTTGCATCATAAGCTGCCATCTTTAAGGAGACTGTCGCAGCTGGTGTCCTTGAAAATAAAGGCACGGTTGACAGCAGCCGTCTCCTCTTTCAGTTGGAGGGGGGCGGTTTAAGGGTGAAGGTGACGCAGGGGCTGTATTTTTATAAACCTTGCTGCCTGCCTGGAATAAACCGCTAGGAAAACGCAGATCTGCATGGACCCAAAGACCGGAAAGCCCTCGAGCGGCCTCCTGTCGGAACTGGAGAAGTTGCAGAAGATGACCGCAGAGCTGGCGGTTCCGGGCCGACTCGTCCTCGCGCCCCTGAACGCTGCACTGGAGCTCCTCACAAACTTCCTGGCCTGGGTTCTAGGGAGCGGCCCGGTCCGAAGGCATTTCCACCTGGTGCTGTCCGGGCTGGTCGTCTTCGGGCCGGTTCTGAGCCTCTGGGTGTCCAAGTACAGTATTTTTGCGAACAGCCACCACTACCTGTACAGGTGAGAGCCCTCGGCTGCTTTTGAAGTCGAGGAATTTAAACTTTTTGCTGTTTGTTCTCAAAACATAAATAATTTAAAACGATTACATCCTCAAATCGTAATTATCGTCATCAACGTTAGATTTTAATTAAACAAAGTGGCGTCTGTAAATATTTAAGTAAACAGTTTAGGCCTGTACGGAAGCCCCTTTGTGCCACTCTGATAAAGAAAAAATAGTCATAAATACAAGACACTATTTCAAAATATGACTTAAAATCTTTACGTATTAAATGTCATATGAGATCTCATAAAAATGAAATACTATTTTTTTTCATATGCCAGTAATTGAGATAAATACAAAAAGCAAAGTTAAAATTTTGAGAAAAAAATATCTCTTTAAAAAATGCTGTCATCATTTTATCATAGTATTTTATAAAATGTCATAAATTATTTTGATAGAGATAATTCACAAGCTATAATTTATTAAACGCTGGCACAGTTTAGAGGGAAATACAAGTTATTTAATTTTTGAAGTAGTTTTAACTACAATAAGAGTCGTATTTGGATATATCGTCTCATTATTGAATATGAGAAAGTATTTCAGTTTCTCCTAAATTTGATTTAGAGAACATTTTTTTTTATAAAAGTGGCAGAAATGGGCTTCCATACTTTCAAACTGCCCCTATTCTCAGATTCTTTGAAACGTTCAATGAACGTCACCTTTAAATCTGTTTGGATGCACAGTTTTAATAAATTATAAGATTTTTCCTCAAGTATTTATAAAAACTTGGAGCTTGTGCCCACTTGATATCCTCCAACTCCACTTTTTTTATATTTATTTCGCACCAAATCATGTTTACAATCAAATATCTATGAAAAATATATTAAGAGTTTTTCTCCTGAAAACTGACGTGGGAGGTTAAACCCTTTCATGTCTCACGGTGGGTTCCCTCCTGCAGGAAGTTCCTCAGGTCCACTTGGGGCTGGACCTGCACCCTCACCGGCTCCTTCCTCCTCCTCCTCTCCTTCTCGGCCCGTCGCTCCCCCTCTCTTTCCCTGCGCCACCTCTCCAGGATTGGGTTGGCAGGCTTGCTGTGGTGGTGCTGTCTGCGCCTCCTGACCCTGCTGGAGGATGCGTCGGGGGCCTGTTACGAACCCGTGGGCCCCGCCCAGGACGCCTCTTCAGCGCAGCCTCTCCTGCTCCTCCACGAAGACCAGACCAAAGCCTCGTGCCTCAGAGCCAACATGGTGTGGCGAGGGTACGAGGTTTCCCAGGACACCCTCGTTCTGTGTCTGTGCTGCCTGCTCATCGTGGAGGAAATGTCCGTCTTCGGCCGTCACCTGGCCCAGGAGAAGCACCTCCACAGGTCGCCTGGGGCCCCATTGAGACTCCTCTTCCTTTTTTGTGTAACCCTGCTCTTCATATGGATGTTCTTGCTTTTGTGCGTGCTGGCGTACTTCCCCGCCTGGCCATCCCAGCAGCTGGGCGGAGCGCTGGGCTACCTGGGCTGGAGGGGACTCTATCAGGGGTGGTTCAGACTCCCACCGAGCTGGGGCTCACCTGGTTCACCAGGAGAGGAACTTTTTCCCTCCACAAGCTCCGACAGAGTTAATCACACTTGACTTTCTACAAATAAACAGCTGAAGGCTAACGGGAATCATGGCGCTTTATTTTTGTAATTTGAACCAAAAATCATGCACTGCGGGAAAATGGACTCTTATTTTGTGTCGTTACTTGATCCGTGTTATACGACAGGAGATGTAGCTCGTGAGAAAACCAAAGCTTCTCCAGAATCAGTAGATGAGGGCTTTCCCGTCTCCTCTCGGTCTCTTAATCTTGTCGTAGTTCTTGGTAACGATGTCAAACAGAACAGCCTGCGGGAAAAAAAAAACAAGACAAACAAGGAATTCTTGTGTTGTTGGATAATGTGCCTGTAAATATATTCACCTCTTTCTAGGTTTTAAACTTTCATCTCTGTCATAAATCATGACCAGTATAAATTTACCTTCCTTACAAAAATATACATATATAAAAAAAACTTATTCAATATCAAAATGAAATCAAATTTTATACGTAATGATTAAAATATGTAATGTAAAATAATTGCACCCCTCCCAATTCAGCTCAGAGGAACGATTATTGAAAAGCACAAGTCAGGGATGGACACGAGACGATTTCCAAGGTCCTAAACATCCCCAGGAGCTGGTTTAATTCATCATTATTAATGGAAGGAATATGGGACACGTGTAAATCTACCAAGAGCAGGCCCCCCTCAAAAACTGAGAGACTGAGCCACAAGGAGAATTATCAGAGACCACCAAGATACGTGTGAGCACTCTGAAGGAGCTACGAGCTCCAGCAGGTGAGATGGGAGACACTGATCATACATCAACTGTTGCCCAAGTTCTTCACTATTTTAAGCTTAATGGGAGACACTGATCACACATCAACTGTTGCCCAAGTTCTTCACATTCTAAGCTTAATGGGTGACACTGATCATACATCAACTGTTGCCCA
>NC_056517.1:35245905-35281898 GCF_014905685.2 Nematolebias whitei
ACATCAACTGTTGCCCAAGTTCTTCACTATTCTAAGCTTAATGGGTGAGACTGCACATACATCAACTGTTGCCCAAGTTCTTCACATTCTAAGCTTAATGGGTGAGACTGCACATACATCAACTGTTGCCCAAGTTCTTCACTATTTTAAGCTTAATGGGAGACACTGATCACACATCAACTGTTGCCCAAGTTCTTCACTATTCTAAGCTTAATGGGTGACACTGCACATACATCAACTGTTGCCCAAGTTCTCCCCCAGTCTGAGCTTTATTTGAGAGTGCAAACTATTATTGAAGAAAACAGATTAAACCTCCACTAGCGTCTCTAGACAACAAACTCTAGTGAAGCTGCCTAAACAAAGATAAAAAGAGACGGTGTGTAGAACGAAGCCCCCCCCCCCTCCCAGCTGTACTTGAATCCGATGCTCCTTTCATCACAAGCTGTGACGCCTTGATAATTAACAGCATCAAACACACAAAAGGACAACGACCAAAGGGAAGAGACGCACTGATTAATCTACAGGATATGAACCATTAATCGATTCAACACACTAAGCGATTAACCTAATTTCTGTCTGATTAGCTCAGAATGAACTCCGTCCGGCCGTCGTCCTGCTGCTGGAGGAATTTACGCACAAGCCTTTTGATTTAAAACGCAACAGATGGTGCGTCGAGTTAGATTTACAACGTCCAGATGACACACTCGGTCTTTAATGCAAACAGCAGCCGGGAGGCGTCTTACATATGTGTTGCGGATGTCCAAGACCACAAGGCGGAGCTCGCAGTACTGATACTGGTCCAGCTCGTGGACCAGCTGTCGGTAGTCTCCCTGCAGCAGAAAGGCACACATCGTAAACGGTGAGTTATACGTTTTACCGTCTATAACTCGATGCAGCCGAGGACACTGGGCATGAACTACTGACCACATGTGGTTGTTTGGCGGCTTTGGCCACAGCGTCACCTCTCTCACTGTAATATCTGTCAAAATAAAAGAGGTCACAACATCATATCAACGTGTACATTTTAAATCACCGCCTGACACGATCATAGTTTAAAATAGATTATTAATATGGATGAAGGACAGAACTTCTGATGAACAAGCTGTTCAATTGTTCGCTCCTTCGTGGATTATTTTCACTTTCAAATGTTTTTGTTGTCCCAGAGTTGATGGGCAGGCGTTCCTTGTGAAGTTTTATAAATTAAAAAACTATTTTCAGGCCTTTAAGGACACATGATTTTCATAAGAGCTGAGCCTGCCAGCCCAAATAAACTAACACCAACAGTCACGTCAGTAAATATTCCTCATCCTGCTGCGCTGATTTGGGCTCTTACTTTGAAATCTGAGTCTGGAAAGCCTCGATCTTGGTGCGCGTGTTCGTCAGCAGCTCAAACACTTTCTCCTGTTGGACAAGACGAAAGCTTTATGTTTCAGATACATCGTCCTCCGGTCCAGCGGTGATAATCACCAACCTGCACGGCCACTCCGAAGTTATTCCCATCTTCAATCTTGGGGATGTGGAGCTGCACCCACATGGACACCTGCCGGGAAAACGTTTCCGTAAATAGACCTGTGATGACGGGAACGGTTCCTGGATCCACAGGAGGTTTATGTTCGCCATGAAGCCGGTCTCACTTGGCTGATGGGGACTAACTGGGGGTTCAACGTTAGAAAACAGGCGGGACTGACCGTGTTGAGCTTCTCCTTGAGCGTCTGGATCTCGGGTTGGACCTCCCTCAGGAGGCTCTCCACGCGCTCGTTGCTGTAGATGGGGCCGCACGGAGGTCCTGGAGGGAAAACAATCCTAAACACTCAGCCACCTTCGCTACTTCCTACACAGATTCTTTCATTTAAATACAGAACATAACTTTATGACATTTTCTAGACAAACCCACACCTGTCCTCATTTACCTGAATCCTCCTCCTCTTTATCGCTGTCCTTGTCTTTCTTCTCATCTTTAGCTTCCTTCTGCAACAAATAAATCCCATAAATAGTTTATTTATATATATATATTTTTTTTTTTTTGACGGCTTTTCTTCTAACTTAACTTTTTTAGATTTTTCTACCTGGATTGTTGAGCATTCATCAGGATATATTTATCTGCAGTTTTGTTTTTATGTAACAAACATTTTCCACTCTTTTTTTTTTTTCCAAATGAAGGTTTTTCAGTTAACGTATGAAAAACCAAATGTTAGAAAGTATCATAAATACAAAATATCAATATTAGGCCTGTCGCAATAAACAATAAATCAATTAATCGCATGATAAATGAAAATTATCTATCTCATTTTCATTTATCAGCTTTATCGTTTCTTCGTGTCTCTCTTTCTGTTGAAGACACTGGAAGACAAAAGGCTCAACTTCACTGACCCCTCCCTTTCCATTTTCTCTTTAAAATCGGTTTTAATCGTCCAAAGTCGCGTTTTTGGATCCTTAAAAGCCACTAAGCTACGAGCTAAGGTAACAGGCTGATCTCTGGGAATAATCCTCCGTCTTGTCGAAGCTCCAAAATTCACGGTTGAAACCAGTGCCTTCGTCTAAAAAGTTGTTTCTCTGCAAAAAGAAGCTGAGAACTTGTTTACTGATTTTTTTATTAAAAGCTTTGTGTGACAAATTCTATGCTAAAGAGCTCAAATCACACCGAGCGTCTGCCATGTCAGCCCATGTCACGTCAAGAGGCCTCCCTCCCATTTTTCTTAAAGAGACACGCTGCTCGCTCCCTCACTATCCATCCTTTGGTTCAAACAGTCTTATACTGCCATACAGTGGTTGAAAAGCAGTACTACATGCAAAACAAATTGACCAACATTTCTTCTTAAATTTGACAATAATTACTATTTATTGTAAAATTTCAAACAATATTATCGTTTATCGCAATAATTTCTGAGACAATTAATCGCCCAGCAAAATTTGTTATCGTGACAGGCCTAATCAATAACAATCAATACAAAGTCATTGATATGAGTGTTTGTTTGGCTTCGTTATTGTACAAATTTAAGCCCCACAGAACACAGAATAACATTTTATTTTCACTTAATTGTCGTTAAAGTAGAACCAGCGGAACATTACCAGCGTTAACGTTGAGGAAAGTTGCGAGTTGTTCGTTATAAATAAGCTGTGGGACTGATCACGTCTCAGAAACCTGTAATTAATTCATTACTAAAAACTTGTTTTTCTGATGATTTAATGAAAAAAATGCATTTAAAGCATCTTAAATACCCTTCATAAAGCTCACTTTAAACCCCTTCAATGGGGAGGCTTAAAAATATGAGGCCGACTTTGTGGAACCGACGCAAGAGTGAAATAAATAAATAAAATCAGGCTTCTTGTTTTAAAACATTAAATTTCTCACATCATAGCAGCTAATTACTCTGAATACCTCCTCCTTCTTCTTGCGTTTGGCCTCCTCTTTGGCCGGATCCGGGATGGGGATGTCCAGCGGAGCCTTTATGGACGCCAGGTCATCGCAGCTGAAAGACGTCTGACAAAAAACACGAAAACAAGTTTGGTGTTGGCGCTCACAGTCTGGGTTTAAACGCTCGTCTGTGCCAGAAAACCTATAAATCTTCATCGTACTAACAAAAACTAGAGGACGAGCGTTCCTTCCGAGCATGTGTTCCGCTCATTCTCTGTAAAACTAATAATTACAGCTGCTGTTGTGGTTTTAGGGTCAGTTGGCCGTGGCGGACATCTTGAATTGGGCTGGCTTAAAAAATAATTAATTTTTGACATTTACATATTTCATTAAAACCCACCCCATGTTCTCTGAGATGTTTTGCTATACTTATATATTTATTATATATTATTATAATATACTTATCAGCAAAACATGCACATTTTTAAATTAGTTTAAGGCTTTTTAAATAATTTCTCAACTTTAAACATGATATAATAAACACTAATAGCCTAATGAACACCTTAAATGTAAAATGAGTTTTAAAAAAAAATAAACACTTAAGAAAGTTTTGCTTCTGGAGCCAGATTCAAACCTTCAGCAACATGTGCAGCTCTTCAATCTTCTCAGGGAAAAAATTGGACACCAGCTCCTCTGCCTGTAACAACAACAAACAAACAAACAAACGGTGTGGAAAAATGTGAAAACTTCACAAAAAACTCTGTTATTTACAAAACTCATGAAGGGTTACCTCCTTGGAGAGCTTCTGGCAGAAGTCATCCACCTGAAATGGAAATAAAACGCGTTTCAGAAGAGGAAACCTTTCATTTGGACGGTGAAGCTGATTTTTCCTGACTGGATTACGTGTCCTTGAACGCAACAGGCCGGTTCTGCTGTGAGTCTGCTAAAGGTCCAAACTCAAACTCACCTGTTCCTCACCTGTTGGCAGCCAGGTGTTTGAGCAGAACCGGGTTGAGCATGTTTCGTGCTAACAGTCGGGCTCACCTGTTTCTTGGACTCGAGGCGAATTCCCAGAGAAGCCATGATTGATCGTGACCGCGCGGATAAAAAAGGTAAATTAATAAACTTGTTAAACGGTTTTAACTGTAACAAAACAACAAGGAGGAACAAAAAACGAAAATGATCGTTTCAGACTGAGTAACTCGAAGCCCGACTGAGAAACTCTCGCAGTTACTCAGCATAAACAAGCGAAAATGAAAGTAGAGTGAGTTTTGGTACTTTCCTTTGTAACTTCAAGCGGGCGCGCTGCATTGTGGGACTTGAAGTTTTGACCCAATTCCGCCATGACGGGTAGGGAGGTTTATTTTAAATAAAATCTAAAGGTTTTTAGGGTAAATCCAACGAAGATAAATTAGTCCATGTCCAACAATTCACTCATGGTTAGACAAACATATTGTTATTGTTATTTCAGCTCCATCAATAACAACTTCTGCTGTTACACTGATGAAGAGTATCATAAATTAACAAGGAGGGGAAATTATTTTGATCATCATCATCTATGGACAAAATGTCAACTGTTGTAAATGATTTACTAGTTTATCAACATTTACTGTATATCAATTTAAAAAAGACATTACTAACTTAATAGAGCAGAAACGAGTATTGCGAGTATTCTTAGGCCTGAAGAAAACGTTTGACGCCATAAATCTCAACATTTTAATTAATAAACTTGAACGTTATGGCATCAAGGGCAATGATGAACTGGGTGGCGTTGTCTTAGTAATAGGAAGTAGTTTGTGAAGTTGATTACTGTTCATGTTTAGACATTAGTTGTGGCATCCCTCACGGGTCAGTATTGGGTCCTAAGTTGTTTATTTTGTATGTTAGCGATTTGTGTAAGGTATAATCAGGTGATGAGGTGGTATAAGGTGATATGTTCAGGTGATAACTTAATAAATAAAACAAAAAAAAATTGGTTTGATAAAAATAAATTATTAAACTTGAGCAACGCAAAGGTGTTTTTTTAATTACGGCAGAACTAAATCAGAATTAAAAGTGCATTATGGATTTCAAAGTGAAAGTGTGAATGAAATTAATTTTCTGGGAATAATGATTAACAAATGTGATGGAAACCTTTTATTAGACGTGTGCAAACCAACGACGGGTTCTGAATTACAAATCGCTTCACATTCTGTCCCATAGTTCTTCCACATTTAAGTAACTGTGCAGCGGTTTGTAGTAATAATTATAAAAGTTTAAAACGACCATTAAGGATTCTTCATGGGGCTGGATGAGGCGTGCGTATGATTGTCATTTGATTATGATCAAGAAAAGTAACACATCAATGATTATTATATATAATTTTTATACAATTTATGTAGGATAAGTAAGTAAATTGATGATTGTTTAAGTCTTATTGAACTCATTACTGTATAATTTAGAATAAGGAAATAATTACTATTGTACAAATTTATTTAATCCCATCCTTCACAAATTATTAACTTCTTCCCACTCATTTTCAAATATGTTTAATTTTGTCCATCTTATTACATTATTTCTTTTCTGTTTTTAATATATGTTTGAAATAAAGAAATATTTTACGGAATATCGTACCAAAACATTAATATATTATATTTAAGTAAATTACATTAGAAGATAAGAAAATAGAACATGATAAACTAGAGAATGGTGCCTTTATAAATAAATTGTTTGGAGTTTTTTTTTTATTGTAACCAATGCTTCTGGGTTTTTAATTTTTCTTCTAGTTCAAAAATATGGAGTTTACAGAAAATGTTACCATATAATTCTATTTTATTTTATTTTAAATATTGCAGGTGTGCAAATATCTAAGTTTTTCTGAACATAATAGAATACAATTGAAATACTTGCAAAATATATATATATTTGAAAACTTATTTATTTTACAAAGACACCATCATCTTTTCTATTATAGTTGTAAAGATTAATTTTAAAACGATAAACTTTGTGGCCAGGGTGTCACTGTACTGCCTTTGTTGCATTCTTTTTGTTTATGTAGGAAAAAGTAATAAAAATAAATTAATCAATTTTAAAAATTTGGACCAGTGGTTCTAAAGTGGGGCCCCAAACCCAACTTTGGGTCATGAATTATCAAATTAGTGTTCCCAAATAATCTCCATAAATCAAATTATGTTTAAAAATTGATAAGAACGTATTTTCCCTATAAATATTTCTCCAAACCTAATCATAACCGGTTTATTTTGTCTTTAAGTCTTTATTTAATACGGTCATACGACTTAAACCGATCATATTTGGGGTGATGATCATGTGCAGCTGTTTCTTTACAGGTCAGAACCTGAGAAGTTTGGGATTATTTGATATCTGAAAGTATTTTTGTTTGTAACTGAAGCTCTTTTGTAGATTTGAGCCTCTTCAGTTCTGTGTCTCTCCACTGGAGGGCGCTGTCGAGTTACATGGAGCAAAAAGAGTAAAGTACCAGAAAAAGATGAACATCCTTCTGAGCGTTATGTTTGCTTTTGTGGTTTGTTTGTCTAATCCAAGCCAGTTTTTAATGAAGCAGGTTGCCATGACAATGTAATACAGTGAAAGAAAAATGAACGGAGCCTTCGTTTGCTCACCTAAAACCTAGTCGACAAGTGTTTTATAAAGAGCCGTCCAGCTGCAGCAGCAGCTTGTGGACCCAGGACATGGGGTGGACGTGCTGTCTTCCATCAGGACGAATGTGGACAGAGTTAGGGTCAACCCGGTCGGGTCAAAGTGTGAAACAAGCAGACGCTCCTGCGTGGACAAACAGGACTCTGTTGTGTTGTTGTGTTTACATTCACAGGTAAAAATTAACCGTAGGTGAATACCTCCCTCGTGGATTCAATCACCCAGTCAGAGACGAACTGTAATTTAATTTTTCTTGACCTTCGACACTCAGGCGTGCTGCAAGACCGAGACTGGATCCAAAGAGCAAAGGGTGGACTTGTTTACACTGGCTCGTTATTGACTCTTTAATTCGACTGGGTGAGTGATTAAATGGCTGCGGCCTGTCGTTCGATTCAGAACCGCTGTTGAGAAACGGCCCGGACGAAGGTCATTCTGCGAGTTTCAACAAAGCTGAGGCCTGGGGGCTTTTAAACCGAGATTCATCCGTTCAACCTTTATTTACCCAGGTTAGTCTCACTGAGCCACGAGGACTCATTTACAAGAGAGACCTGTTTTAAACAAACAACACAGTAATAGACAATCATGTAAAAAGCATATAAAATGAAAAGTAAATGGAATAAATGATATAAAAACAAAACAAAAACATCTATAAAGTGGTGTAAACTACTAAAAACAGGAACGTGTCTACGTTGGTTTTTGCCATGAACGTATCAGTCGTTTAAAATCACTTCGACATGAGGCTTAAAAGATGTGAATCGACCAAAATACCCTGGTATTTATAAGAATCGACAAACTCAATAAGGACACCATTTGAAGATAAAATAGAAAGGAAGGACTGCTGTGACAGACTTCCTGTTTGAAAACAACATCCCTTTGGTTTTGGCACCAGTTTGAGGCCGAACAAGTCTGACTGGTTGATGTCGAAAGCAGACTATCAAAGCTGGAAAACCTTAGCAACAGTTTTAGCTCGACAGTAAACTACTGTGTCATCGGCATAGAAATGTAAGGATGCATCAGGAATGATCTACATTACTTATTTAGATTATGAAGAGGGGGGGTCCTAAGACTGAACCTTGTGGTACACCATTGTTAACAGATGACTGGAAGAAGTTTCATTATGTTGAACACATTAGATCATCTCATGCTGAGAAAGGACAAATGATCATACTGGAATCTCACTAGACATCTTTAGTAGAGCTCAGAGGATGTGTTGGGGAGGACTCTCAGCTACTACCTCACCATATTTTTGCTCAGGATCTATAAAGTTGGTTACATCCATTTGTTTTGTTTATGGTGAACATCTTAAACTGGGTTCACTCCAAAAGTAAACACCAAAGTTTTTAAGCAAGGATCCAGTGGAACAAGTAAAGCTCAGAGTATGTGTCGGTGATGACTCTCTGCTACTACCACATCAGATTTTAGCTCTGTACCTGTAAAACTGACTGAGTTATAATCGTGTTTCTTCCCTAAGGTTTAAGTGGGTGTGGCGGCCATATTGATTTGGGTCGTCTCCAACTGTTTATGACAGATGCTCCATTAGTAATTAATGAATTTTTTTTTACCCTTTTTTCCTCACAAATTAATATCATAGCAATATTGGAAAATATCATACTTTTATTTTTGTGAATTTTTATATTGAATCATAAAAAGAGATTTTATTCTTGCAAATTTCTGACTTCCCAAGTTTTTTTCATTTTATAACATTAATGTTGGAAATTCTAAGTTTTTTTTTTTCTGAATTTTGCACCACCTACCAACTCCTCTTTATTTTTTTAATTTGAAATTTTAAACAAAAGCTCTTTTGCAATGACTAGAGCTCCGTATATGTGTTAGGGATGACTCTCAGCTACCACCACGCTGAAGTTTAATTCAATATGTGTAAAACTGACCGAGTTGTAGCAGACTATTTTTTTTAAATGTTATGTTTTTATTTGTTTCTACTGAAAAAGACCTTTGAATTCCCGTCAAAGGTCTTTTTTTTTTTTTTTTTTGCACAGACAGAAAACGTATTGATCTCTCAGGTCACGGGGTCATGGATGTAAACATTTACAAGTAGTTTCAACAGCTTTGAACACTAATTGGGAAACATCAGAGCTGCTAGAGCAACTTATACGCCTCATTATTATTATTACTTTTCCCCCTAAAGGAATGAAATAAAATAAAATGTCTTCTGGTGTGGTTTTCTTTGACGTATTTTAAGCAAATGGTTTCAAAAGTTGGGGTCAGGACCCCAGTATGGGTCACAAAACATCAAGTTTTGAAGTTTCGAGATGATTTCTATAAATGAAACAAATTTGCAGTTCATCACTACTGATGTTTTTGTTGCCATAATTACTAAAAGAAGGAAAGAAAGCACAAGTGTTATTTGGTTTAATTGAAACTTTTGCACATTTTAACCAACAATAATCGAGTCTATAAGATGCTGAGTCTGTTATTTTCAGGGTCGGGAGATGAATAGTTGGGGAATTGTTGAGAAAAATACTTCTTGTGGCTCAAATGTGAGAAAATTCCACCACATGATGAAAACACAATGAACGCCATGTGGGTAAAAGAAGAAGAATCGAGATGACATTGTTGTAAATTTAACCCATTCTTACTAAATTTAAGCATAGTGTGAAAAAAATCCAAAGATTTGACAAAGTTTAAGTTGGACAGATGGAGACCTTGTTGCCAAATCTCCACAGCGAGTTCAGTGTCAACACATGATCCTGTTCCTCAGGGTCACTCCCGTTTGCAATTTCAAAACGGTTTCATGCAACATGTTTTCCAGAGTTCGCCTCGAGAGAGGGACATGACACACTGATGATGGAAACGGTAGATTTCTGTTGAAAATCTGTGGAACCAAAGTTCATTTGGACACTGACCACCTCCACCAGTGGCGACGTGCTGTAGGTCTAAATTCACAGTTTGGTTCGTAGAGTTTTCTGTGGTTACAAGGGCAACGTGCTCGGAGCGTGACGTGCTGCACAGCTGGAAACACTTTAGGCTGATGTTCGTAGAGGACTGAAAAAAACTAGAACACATCAATACCTCCAGTTTACACATATCTGCAATAAGAGAAAGTAAGAAATGTGGCGTGCCATTGGAAAAACTGGTTGAAGCAACATAGTCTGGGTAAATACTTTAAAGTATTTGTCACCTTCTTATCTTGCACATACCACAAACCTAGAGTCAGTTCACAATGTCAGAAATCAAAACACCTAAGGCCTCACGCTTGCTTGCCACCCATGGTAGCAGAGTACCATGGGTACCCGTGTATTTTTACCATGAGACATGATAAAAATACATGGATACCCATGGTAGCAGGGTACCCGTGTATTTTTACCATGAGACATGGTAAAAATACAGTTGTCCAGGAGAAACTCTGAGTAGAGCCGCTGCTCCTCCACATCCAGAGGAGCCAGTTGAGGTGGTTCAGGCATGTGGTAAGAATGGCCCCATGGCGCCTATTTAGGGAGGTATTTTCAGCATGTCCAACTGGTAGGAGACCCCAGGAAAGACCCAGGACATGTTGGAGAGACCAATATGTTATCTGTCCTGGGAACGCCTTAGAGTCCAGAAGAGCTTGAAGAGGTGGCTGTGGAGAGAGATGTCTAAACCTCCACGATCAAGCTTCTGCCCAGAGACCTGAATCCAGCGCAAGAGGAAGACGATGGATGGATGGATGGATGGATGTGTCCATGTGGACAAATTTCAATGAAATTTCAGAAAGTAATGAATGTACAAGTTAGAATTAGCAAAAGCAAAAAGATCTCTAACTCTCTTTTACAGATCTTGACGGGATTGGGCAGCACGGTTGCACAACTCGTACAGCTGCTGCCTCTCAGCGACCAGGTTACCCTGGTTCAAATCCCAGTCTGGGGACCTTCTGGGTGGAGTTTGCATGTTCTCTCCGTGAATGCGTGGGTTTTCTCCGGGTACTCCACAGACCAAAAACGCGTATCTATCAAAGTCAAAGTTTCTTTATTTGTCATACATGTGGTACATGTGGTGGAATGAAATTGTGCACAAGTTGTCCCAGTTACATCCAACAAAAGTATAAATTGTAAAGGAAAAACAGTAATGATGTATGTTAGACTGATTGGTAACTCTAAATTGTCCCTAGGTGTGAATGAGAGAGTGAATGGTTGTTTGACTCTTTGTCCCTGTGATGGACTGGAGACCTGTCCACGGTGTCCCCCGCCTCTTGCACAGTGACCTGCGACCCCAAAAGGAAGAAGCCGATGAAAGATAATGGATGGATGAGCGAGGATTTGATGTGGTAGTAGCTGAGAGTCACCCCCAACACATATTAAAGGCTTCACTCATCGTCTAAAATCTTAAATTTTTGGCAGGACCCAATTCAAGATGTCCATCGTCTAACTGATCTTAGCAAACTCAAAAATGGTCGTAACTCCATCAGCGTTACAGATATTGAATTAAAATTTGATGCAGTAGTCGCTGAGAGTCATCCCCAACACGTATTTTGAACGTAAACTGTTTGCAGTACGGAGAAACTGAGCAAAACGGTGCAGACATTTCTCAAAATAGGAGGGGTCTTCAAAGAAAGCTGGATCTTTAAGGTAAATACTTGATGTATTTTTGTGAAATTGTAAATATATTATGTGGGAGGGGGATCAGCGTTGTGTATGAGCAGTTGCTTGCCCCATTTTAAAAAGTATTTTTATGTTGGCTGTTCCTAAATAAAGTTAAATCAGCAAATCTCCTTTTGTTGTTTTATTTTAACTGTAAATTATCTTTTATGGCACTCCCTGAGCTCCGTACAACCAAATGAAACAACTTAAAAACGACCAAAATAAATGAGTAGGCCTATTTGTGTAAAAACAAACCGTGTCAAGGTCATGTCTGCTGCTTAGTGTTAAAGAAAATGTGGCACTGGAAACAGTAAAAAAAAAAAACACAGAAAATAAAGAAAAAGTTTTTTACTTTCACTCTCGCGCTGCATTGTTTAAAAAGTAAAACCTCAATACTTTTTAAAGTGAAGTTAATGTAATGACAGAGTTACATCGCGTTCTTTATAGTTATGTAACAGCAGCTTTTTGTCTCCCTGCTGGCTCCTACTTCCGGGTTGGTTCCGTGCGTGACTTTACGCACGGCGCGCGCTGCAGGAACTGTGGAGACTTGCATCATCCAGGACCGGGACACACGAGCTGTCCCTCGGAGAGGACACATGGACTCAAACTGGGCACGAGTCAAACTGCAGCACGTGTGAACTCTAAAGCTGAAGCTCCGCCCCCTTGTCATTTCGGACCCTTTGATCACTTTTCTTTTCTTTTATAAGCGGCGCGTGGGCTTCCGGGACTCATCAGTCCATCTAGGGTCGCGGATCAGGACCAGGACCAGCATCCAGGTGTTGAGCAAAGTGCCAGGTCCTGTCAGAGACACCGATATGAGCTGTGGAGACCTTTAGCTGCTGCTGATCGCCTTTTCCACTTTTCTTTACCTCCTCATTTTTAAGTTAATTATTGAAGTTTTGCGCCAAAGATGTCGTGCCTTTTATTAGGAGTCATACGAAGGTGAGTAATTGTCCATTTTACTTTTATTTGCCTTTTTAAAGTAAAGTTCGTGCATAAAAAAAAAGAGCAAGATTTCTCATAGTTTGTGCTTTATTTTAAATTTATGTTGTTTTTTTTAAGAGTAAAGACCTTCAGGGAAAACTTTTTCCCCCAGTTTTCTATATTTGATGATGCATAAGAGCAGTGTGTATCCTTCACCCCCAAGTCTTTGATGAGGCCACATCAGGAAGCCGGGAGTCAAAGTGAGCGTCCAGTTAAATCTGCTTTATTTTGAACAGAGCATGTTGTGTGCCGTCACCCTGACTGAGTGTTTCTGCCTGAGGGACTGTCGGGCAGTGCAACCGTCACGTCCTGGAGTGTGTTCTGTACTCACAGCACCGGGACTAATAATGAAACGTGCATGATGTTCTCCGGCCGGCCTAGACATCTGGGTCTGTCAGGGTGGAGGAAAGGAGGGGAGTGTGTGACGAGCGAGGATTGGTTTGTCATCCAGGAGGTGTTTCCAGCCAAGCTTTCTCCTCCTGGAGTTACCTGAGTGCTCTTTAACGTTCTGGTGATGAGAACGCAGCTGAGAGGGTTTCTTGGGGTGGTGTACGTGAAATCAAGCAGCATTCTTGAGTTTTCCAGTAATGGAAGGAGTGGGGGGGGGGGTGGTGTAGGGTGTGGATGGGTGGCTTCGAGGAAAATCTGGAGTAAAGGTCATCAGATCTGAAAAGAAACTGCTTCTCTTTAAAGCAGCAGTTCAAATCTTTTAAAATTGAGGATCAATTGCGGTACTTCTAAATTGTCATCCACTGCGCTTTTAAACTACACTACCCACAAGACACTGGTTGGAAACAGGAAGTCCTGGCTTGGTCTGCACTGGCTCTGCAACATCAAGTGATGACTGGTTAAGAGGTCAATCGAAGGCTCAGCTGGGAATATTAATACTTCTGCTGGAATAACTGTAGTGTGAAATTGTTGTTGTAAACGTTTATAAAGTGTGTGCATGAATCGTTTTGATGTCTTTGAGATTTAAGTTGAGTTAAAATGGCACGTCAACATAAAAATACCATGGATGAAACCTCCTCCTGTTCAAAATGTAAGGCACAACATCACGTTGGGTGTTTTTGGAACCAGAGTCTGAGCAGAAGAGCTGTGGGGCTTTAAGCCCCGCCTACTTTTGCCCTGTTTGTTCTTGTAAAAGGGGCGGGACTTAAAACTTATACTTGCACCATCCTATGGGGAGGCTGTTCGTGTTCAGACTTAACTTTCCGGATCCCTGTCAGATTTTCTGTACGATCAAGAAAGCTACTGGGTCGTCTTGACTCAGTGGGTATTTTTCCTCTTATTGGAGGGTCGGGGGTTCAATCCCCAGTCCCATACACCATGCCGAAATCTCCTTGGGCAAGGCACTGTAACCCCTCCCCTTCATGGAAATGCCTACTGGTACATGAATGAGAATATAAAGAAGTGCTGTGTAAAGTGTGTAAAAATATAAAAATCAAGCACCCTTTGGGTGTGTATAAATGTCTTGTTGTTAGCTTGAGTTAACTTGTTTTCCAAACAGAAGTTGTTTAAAGACTTATCTACAACAGGTAAGATAGTAATTGATATAACCTTTCCACAGAGCCCCGCTTCAAAAGATTTAAACGCTCACTTTAAAGAAAAGGCTGCTCCTTTAGCTCCACTAGCCTTCCATAAGATGCTTCTGCAGAAAAATCAGCCAACTTTTAGCTCCTGCTAATTAAATTAGAAACCTTTCCTGGTGACCTCCTCCCTTGATCCCAGTCAGAGATGATAATGCTCAGCACCCTCCTGCTGGTTGCTGTAATTGGCTGCATGACAGGATTAATGTGTGTAACTGATTTATAGCGTGGGGTGAAACAGGGTCCAGACCCTCAGATCTGACTGAAGGGCCTGGTTCATCTAAAATCCCCCTGGAGTCTCTGTTCAGAGGTTAAATCTTGAGTCCTGCTTCAACAGCTGTCGCAGGGATATAGTTTATGACCAAATATCAGCAAAACTGATATTTGTATCAGCCTCACCTGTATGAGGTCCAAAGGTAAGTCCTCTAAGTACATGCTGAAGGAACATGGTGACCACAAAGTAACAGGACACACTGAACATCGTGGTGTCAGCGTTTTTATTGTCTGAGCGTTGGCAGGTTGACGTCAGCTGTCAGCACAGTCAAAGACTCAAACGCTGCTCGAGTTTATCATTATCTGCACTTTCAGGGAGAAATTTCACATTTTAATCACAAATTCTGGTATTAAGACCTGCTACACCCAAGGTGCCGACCCTTAAAGGCTCTACGTGACCTATTAGGATTACAAGTACAACAAAGTTGGAATACCTCCTTCTGTGTTAATCGTGGTGCTGCTATTATTTTATTACTAGCTATAAATGGTTAAATGATTCTTGTCCAGGTGTCACACCTGTAGATTGTTCCTACAGTCTTGTTGTAGTCTAGGCACAGAGCTAGAGTGGTCAGTCGATGACTAAGCCACGTCGTGGGCCCCTTTTTCATCAACATGCTGACACCACACTGCCCTCAGAGACCTGATGGGCTGTCACTGTGATTGTAAACCAGGATGGAAGATCCTGATAACTAGTCAGTTTTGGTCATATCCACTCCTCATTGTGTTCCCTCTCATCACAATGGTGTAAATTGATGGTGGCGGTTGACTCGCTGACATGCCGCTCGACTATACTGGTGGATTCCTTTTTCATTTTTCACCTTAAATGTGATCATTGTCTTGCCAGGACGGAGCTGTAAGAGTGTTGGGATGCTCAGGCTCACATCTGTATTTTCCTAGGACCATCTTCCGCTCAGTCACTTTTGAAATATCTCAAAATGACTTCTTCTATGGTGGTTTTATTGGAGAGTAGCAAAACACATGGCACATTACTGCCAAGGAGTGTGGTCAGGACAGCCAACTAAAAAAAACTATCTCCACATAGATGACATGGCTTTTCTCACCTGACTGCTCAACTGAGGGATGAACGTCACGCTACCTTAAAGTGGTGCCCGTACTGTAGTATCAGAACATTTTTTACAAGTACTGGTACATGCACACAGTATTGGATAATACCCAAAGGTGTATTAACATTGGTGCATTTCTACTTGGGGACTAGTTAGTGATGCAAAATTGTGACAAAAGACACATTTTCACTTGGAATAACAATTCCCAGCAAATATAGCACAAATATGTAGAGTTTGCTACACTTAATTTATTTATTAATCCTTATTTACAGGAAAATCCCACTGGGATCACAGGTTTCTTTTGCAAAGGCCTGCGGGCGGCTTAACACGCTTGTTTTTGGACTGTGGGAGGAAACCAGTGTATCCAGAGAAAACCCACGCAAATGCATAGGGAACATCTAAACTCCACTCAATCCCCAGGTCCCAACCGGGTATTGAACCCAGTACCTTCTTGCTGTGAGGAGACAGTGCTAACCACTAAACCATCGTGCTGCTCAAATATTGGCAAGTAAATAGTTCCAGAGACTCACAACAACTACTCTGTGACTATTCTGAGATCAAGTTTGACACAAGTGTAAAGCCATGCACCCCATTCCTATCTGAAGGTATTATTCTGAATAAGGATAAGAGGGCCGCGCTTATAGCAGCAGCTTCGTGCACTACGTCCATCTTCCGGACGACTGTACGTACATGTTCTCGTTGTATCTCGGTGCAATGATAATAAAGCTTATTCTGATTCTGATTCAAGGAAAATGAGAACCCTCAGGCATTTTCGGCACCCACGAATGCTGTATGCACCGGTAATTTATCGCCCGCAGTGAGGGACTAGTTTACCAATTTCACGCCATGTTTCTTATAATCTGAGGTACAACTGCTTCATTCGGTTTAGCGTCAAGAAAACAAGACTCCCTTTCTGGCTCCTATTGACCACCTGCTCAGTCTCGGCCAAACGGGTTGATAATTAATGACTCAATGACATCAATGGTTAAACAAGGGTCAAAGATAGAAGTTCAGGGGAGGTTTGGACCCTGAACCGTTCCCAGCTCTTTGCCTTCACACATGTCAAGATTCACACTTTGTCACTGTCAGTCTAATCACTTTGCACAATCAGACCAGGAATATGTGTGTATCTGCATAAAGTACGTGATGTTTGTACAGTGGTTCCTGTTGGGAACCACGTGACTCAACCATGGCGTCGGACTTTGAGGCATCAATCAAAGTGAACAAGTCTGACTTGTACTGCCTGTCGAACTGGACACTTCTTAAAGTTTATACTGTATAATGGCGTCTTGTGTGGAAATCAGGATTTCAAAGCATTTTCCACAGTAGATAAAAAACATTTTAGTTTGTTTGGCAGGATAATTGCTGTCAACAGGCAGGGAACTCAAACACAAACGCACGTAGGCTTGTGTGTAGCCAGTAAACATTGCAACGTCTCGCTGGTGACTATTTTCCTGTTAACAAACAAAAGACTGTCTCTGTTTAAGCCCAGAAGTCACGGTGAAACTTTCGATTTGTGCATGGCATGCCCGGTTGTATTCCATAAGTTAACTAATATCTTGGACTTGATTTCAAAGCATACTGTATATCCTCTATCCTCTTATTTCCTCCTGTAAAAGATTGAAGACTCTTCACGTTGTCCTTTTTTTGTTCAGGCAAGGATGTGTTGGGACAAGTGTCGGGGTCCGATCCCTGGCCTCTATCCCCTCACTTCCGCCGGCGGTGGCTGACTTTGTGAAGGGAGCGGTGGATGAGTGTAAACCCACCAACGTCCACGTGGTGACTGGGACTCCGGATGAAACGACCAACATCCTCGCCGGTCTAGAGAGGGACGGAATGATCAAGAGGCTTCCCAAATACGAGAACTGGTAAGAACCTTGCAACAGCAGGCGCACATCATTCGCCCATGAAGTCTATCTGCGATTGATTCTTCTTTTTTGTTTTTGGCAGCTGGTTGGCACGCACAGACCCAAAGGACGTGGCCCGAGTGGAGAGCAAAACTGTGATTGTAACCAAGAACCAGAGAGACACAATCCCCATCCCAGCTGACGGGGCGAAGAGCCAGCTGGGTAACTGGATGAGCGAGTCGGATTGGCAACGAGCCAGACAGGATCGCTTCCCCGGCTGCATGTCAGGTAGGTTTGACAAAAAGAAGGAACGTGTTCTTCTTTTGTTGCCTTAAGCGTGTACCTGCCCTCCTCTTATCAGACACTGTTAGCTGTAACTTTCATTCATTCAACCTTTACTTATACAGGTTGGTGTCGTTGAGTCACGAGGACTCATTTTCAAGAGAGACCTGTTTAAAACAACGAACACAGTTGAGGTTCAGACAACAATAAACTACCCTGGACATTTGCGTAAAGACAATCTGTCCCGTGAAGTGATTCTTCACTTCATAAATTTTGCACTACGGCCTTTTTTTTTAATTAAAGAAGCCGCGTTTCATTGCTGCTTGTGATTAAACATTTTTGAACCAGTTTAACCACAATCCGTTTTTCCGATGTGCGTTTGTTTAAGATTTACACCCTTCAGCGATGCCACGTAGTCCAGAGCTGCAGCTGTCTTAAAAGTTAAAGCTCTTCTCTGGACAAGAAGTTCAGTTTGTCAAAAACTTGTAGGTTTTCCGACCAGTGAACAGAATCAGCTGCAGGAATTGAAGCTGCAACAATAGAAAGATGATTTGACGGTTGCTCCAAGCAAGCAGAACAAAGGTGACAGTGTATGGCATGCCGATTGTGTCATTAATAGCCACTTTTTACCTATTATATGACACAACGGCATGCCATACAACTTGAGTGCCATCTAGCGGCGGAAAATGGTAGTGTTCAATATTTTCAGTCAGAAGGAATGAAAACGGTCATATCTCCGCCAAAAATTGGTTTATAAATATGAGAAAAAAATCCATAAATAAGTCGCAGGTCATGCAAATTATGCAAAAAACTGCGACTTATAGGCCGAAAAATACGGTACCTAATTCTGTCTCAGCACAAACCCTTACAACTCCACGGAGTGCTGTGTTGAACTAGGTGAATATAATGAGACGTAACGCTGCTCAGACTCTTGTTCTCGGATTAACATGGACATTATAGTTTACGGTGACCACAGCGGGTCCAAAAACATCCAGAACAAACATTAAACCAAAGAGGAACTCACCCATACAACATTTATCTACTCTGAGTCATAAAGTACAGACAAAATGGATTTTTATATTAAGAAGGATGTTCAAATTATTTCCCAAGATTTCTGTTTAATTATCTTTAATCAGCCAGCAGCTGACATAAATAATTTTTTACTCCGAGACGTCCATGTATTAACTCTGAGGTCAGTACTAGAGCTTGACTCTGGACAGATTGTGTTCAGACTACCAAGCGTATACAGACTAAACGGGTCCAGACCACCTCCGACGGTGATTTGAGGCAAAACGTGCACATCGAGGCAGGTCAGAACTTTATTTAGCGCTTTTATTTTGCTGTTGTTTCTGTTATCAATGTTCTGTTTTTGCTGGATGAATTAAAAAAAAAAAAAAAACCTTATTTAGCGCTATCCAAACACAATTTATTAGACAACCCTTTAGTGGATAAACCATAACTCTGACTTTTTGTTGGATCTGGATGGAAACATTGGCAGCCAAAACACCAACGTTCAGACTGTTCAGTGTTTTATAAAAGCTAACCCTGTCCCACCTGGCTGCAACTGTGGGCGACAGTTTACAAACAACACAAGGGAGCTTTAAATGTCTTGAAATGTTCTTGGAGGTTTTCAGTTTCTTTACATGAGCTGCAGGGTTGAGCTGTTTTGTCGCAGGAATTTGATCACAGCCATCATGGGTATCTGGAACCATTGATGGGTCTTGACCCGTCAAAGTGACAAGAGTCGTAACTTATTATTAGGCCTGTCACGATAACGAATCTTGCTGGGCGATTAATTGTCTCAGAAATTATTGCGATAAACGATAATATTGTTTGAAATTTGACAATAATTAGTTATTATTGTCAATTTTAAAAAGAAATGTTGGTTAATTTGTGAGTGGTATCTTTTTTCAACCACCTGATGGCAGTATAAAACCATTTGAACTGAAGGATGGATAGTGAGGGAGCAAGCAGCGTGTCTCTTTAAGAAAATGGGAGGGAGGCCCCTTGACGTGACATGGGCTGTGTCTCCTTCCCTTTTTTTCAATTCTCAAAATGGTGGACACTCGGTGTGGTTTGAGCTTTTTAGCATCAGTGAACAAGTTCTCAGCTTCTTTTTGCAGAGAAAAACAACTTTTTACACGAAGGCACGGGTTTCAACCGTGAATTTTGGAGCTTCGACAAGACAAAGTTTTTTCCCGAGGTTGGCATGTTAGCTTAGCTCGTAACTTAGCTTCTCAGCTGCTTTTAATGATCCAAAAACACGATTTTGGACGGTTAAAATCGATTTTAAAGAGAAAGGGAGGGGTCAGTGAAGAGCACCGGAGTTTTGTCGTCCAGTGTCTTCAGTAGAAAGAGAGCGACACGACGATGAAACTGATAAATGAAAACTAGGTCGATAATTTTAATTTATCGCGCGATTAATTGATTTATTGTTTATCGTGACAGGCCTACTTATGGTGTCAGCGCTTGTCTTTAGATCTCAGGACTTCTCACTTGGTGGGGTTTTACGTGCACTAAGCAGCACTGCAGGCGTCATTTAGCTCGTTTTCCACACGTCGACATTGTTCCGTGGATCAGCATGGAAACAGCTGCAGCACTGTGCGTCACGTTATGCGTATCTTTGTGTTTTTGGAAACAAAATTAGTTTACGAACAGGTTGCTTCAGGGTTGCAGGAGATTCATAAAGTTTGTTTATCTCCGTGTTGTCCCTCCAGGTCGGACCATGTACGTGATTCCCTTCAGCATGGGTCCGGTCGGCTCCATGCTCAGTAAATATGGTGTCCAGGTGAGTTGCTGTGGTGTTTTCTGGTTCGCCTGAGGTTGTAGGTCAGGGTGGTCAGCGTGTTGTGCGTCCTCCAGGTGACGGACTCGCCGTACGTTGTGGCCAGTATGGGCATCATGACGCGTATGGGCGCTCCTGTTCTGAAGAAGCTATCTGAAGGAGTGGAGTTTGTTCGCTGCCAGCACTCTGTGGGACGACCTTTACCTCTCCAAGGTACAGATTTCAGCTCTGCCTGAGTTCCTGTGTCACTTTTGTTTTATTGGATTCCTGATTTTTCTGCAATTGTTTACTTTTACCTTTTTGTGCTATTTTAGCCGTTCGTATATCAAAACGTTCACCTCGTTCTGGAGAGTTTGTTACTTTTATACTTTTCAAATTATTTAACTTTATTTACATAATTTTGCCCATACACATTCATTGAAATCTCTTTAATTGTTACATAAAAATTTTCTGTTTAAAATCTGCTTCAGCAAACTTTTTTTCTTCTTATGCAACTTTTGGCTAGCCTGTCAGCACTTTTGCTTTTAGCTAATATATTGTAATTTTAACTAACAGTTTGCTACTTTAGCTTTTAGCTAGCCTTTTGCTAGTATTACCTTTTATTACTTTTACCTTCTAGCTTCCATTTTGATATTTTTAGCTTGATTTTTACTACTTTTAGCTCACATTTAGCTACTTTAACTTTTAGGTAATCTTTAGCTACTTTTCTCTACCTTTTTCTACTTTAGCTTTTAAGAAATCATTTGCCACTTTTAGCTTGCCTTTCACTAACTTTAGTTTTTTTTACTTCTACCTTTTAGCTACCATGTTGATACTTTTAGTTTTAAGCTAGCGTTTTTGCTACTTTAGCTTTACTGAACGTTTTGCTACTTTTAACTTTAAGCTAACATTTTCTTGTTTTTAGCTTGCTGCTATAGCTTTTAGCTAGCCTTTTCTTAATTTTAGCTTTAGGCTAACCCTATGCTGTTTTAATCTAGTGTTTACAGCTTTAACCTTAAACGTTTCTAACTTTTGTTACCTTTAGCTTTTAGCTAATCTATTGTTACATTTAGCTTTTACCTAATGTTTTTCACTGTCACTCAGTTTCAGCGTAGTTTTCTTGTTGATTCTCGTTTCTTGTCCCCCCCATCAGCTCCTCTGGTCAACTCTTGGCCCTGCAACCCCGACAAGGTCCTGATATCTCACCTGCCAGACACCAGGCAGATTCTGTCCTTCGGCAGCGGTTATGGAGGAAACTCGCTCCTCGGGAAGAAGTGCTTCGCCCTCCGAATCGCCTCACGAATCGCCAAGGATGAAGGCTGGCTGGCTGAGCACATGCTGGTGAGAACAGAAACCAGATAACAGGTCCAGCATACTGTAGCTTCCCCCTGCTGCCGTTCCTGTCAGAGTTTAACAGTAGAGATGCACGATATTGGATTTTTTGCCGATATCTGATATGCCGATATGTTAAAACTTATTTGGCCGATACCAATACCGATATTTTTCCCCCTAGACCTGCTTACAGAGACTACATAGCTTTCTCTGCTGTGGAATTAAAATACCACATTATTCTCATGGTCTTTGTCAGTTTGGCTGCTAACAAATGCAGATGCTAAAAAGGGGCTGAAAATTATGTAACACCTCAACTTGGATTATGTTTAATGTCAAAAGTTGTCACTGGGTTGTCATACAAAAACAGCGCCTTTCATATATATATATATATATATATATATATATATATATATATGGGGGGGGTGGGTCTTAAAACAGCGCCTTTTATATCGGTGAGTTATTTTGATGCAATGGCCGATATCCGATATTTAACTTTAACACAAATATCGTCCGATACCGATACCGTGCCGATAATATCGTGCATCCCTATTTAACACCAAGATCGTCTCGTGTTGAGAAATGTCAGAGCTGTAGCCATTTTGGTCTCTTTCATGTGTCTTCTGTCCTCAGATCCTGGGAATCACCAACCCTCAGGGAGTGAAACGTTACGTAGCGGCAGCCTTCCCCAGCGCCTGCGGTAAAACCAACCTGGCCATGATGAAACCGTCCCTGCCAGGCTGGAAGGTGGAGTGCGTGGGCGACGACATCGCGTGGATGAAGTTTGACAGCCAAGGTGAGCGAAGTGCTTGCACGCGTTAGCTTTGCCTCCCTTGTGTACTAAACGTCACCTGTCTGTAGGTAAACTCAGGGCCATCAACCCGGAGAACGGCTTCTTCGGCGTCGCTCCGGGCACCTCGGACAAAACCAACCCTTACGCCATGGCCACCATTTCCAGAAACACGGTGTTCACCAACGTTGGGGAGACGAGTGACGGCGGTGTGTGGTGGGAGGGGCTTGACGCACCCAGCTCTGGAATATCACTCACAGACTGGCACGGCAAAACCTGGAAAGCAGGTAACACCTTCAGTTTCTCTGAGCACAGACTTCTTGTTCTGAACATCGAGTTCAACAGTTAGAGTGTACAGCGCCATCTAGTGAAACAAAAGGTACGGATAAAAAGCATTTTAGTCCCCCAGGACACCAATTTGGACTTCTGTCCTAAAAATACCAGCAGTGGACGTGACCTCAACATCTGGTGGGTGAACCATCCTAACAATGTTTATTAATCAATTAAAGTGTGATACCGTAGTAAAAAAGTATGCTGATATGAATAACTCTAAAATAAATGTTGATTTCTGAGGATCTCCTCAATTCCCCTCAAAGTGGTGTTTCAGAAGCCCTACTCTGGGTACCACTAGACCAGGGGTGCCCAACGTGGGGCCCTCGGGCCAAAGTTGGCCCAACAAGCTGTCCTCATTAATATATTAAAATTTCCTTTGAAGTGTCATTGTGTTTACACTCAGTCATTCTGACTTTAATGTTAAATGGAAAGTCAGCCCAATGTCTACCTTAATGGCACTATACAGCTGGAGTGGCTATTTTGTGCATTAAATTATTTAATTTTACTCATTTGTATTTTATTTTGACAGACTTCCTACAGCTTCCTGCCACTGAGAAACAGTTTCCTTTGATCCTGCACTAATACACTTATAAATCACACATAAAGTGTTTAAGAATAACCTAAATTATAAATATGAACTGGCTTCAGTAGTGATTTTAGCCTCTTTTAGGGGCTGCTCAAGCACCCCCTAAATTTAAACTCAGCACCCCTGAAAAATAAAACATTAGGATTTTGTAAGGAAACAGTTCTCAAACCTTAGATTCACCAAAATATTGAATATGGAATAAATGACAACCGTCTCAAACGGGCCAGTAAAATCTATTTTTTTTGCATGAGTCCCGCCACCTGTCAATCAATCCAGCACGTCAGCAACTGACCAATCAGCAACCTCAATTTGTCCTGGAGTGAACGCCCCTTACCTGCAGAGCTGCAGCTTTGCAGTCAGTGATTTCAATGAGTTTACATCTTTTGTTTCATGTTAATCTACTGTAATAAACCGTTGTAAAATACACCAAAACGCAGGAAATGTCATCTATTTTATTCAGAATTCTCTGGGGGAGGACCCCCAGATCCCCCACCACCTCCAACACAGCCTGTGCTGTAATGTTCTTTATACAGAATTGAAGGTTAAATAACTGTATAATAAATAAATGGACTTTACTTAAAGAAGTATTTGCATTTCATGTATTATTGCATTTGGCCCGCAACCCTCTGATAAATTTTAAATTTGGGCCTCAGGGAAAATGTTTGGGCACACCTGCACTAGATAAATGTTAGGGTACAATGTCTATATTTGAGGTCAGCAACTGATTATCATTTGAGATCATCCCAATTCAAGATGGCCGCCACAGCTAATCGATCTGTCCCTCAAGGAGCAGTAAGCCTTTAACGTGTGTACGTGTATATGCATGAATAAATTAAAAGAAGTCTTGAGTCTTGGTCTGGAAAACCGTGGTACACAGTGACTGGAAGACGTACCTGTGGTCTCTTGTTGGTTTTCCCTCTGCAAGGTCCAGGCTTGATTATGTCCTGAAAATACAAACTCCTATTGAAGCCATGTTTGTACTGGTCAGCCACCAGAGGTGCAAGACTGCTCTCTAAAATGTACAAACATGGGTACCAATAGGTTCCCACTGCTGAGGGTACCAGAACAGTACCTTTGACGGTACCCCCTCAACCTGCACCCCTCAAAGTTCATTCTTGTTCTAGGACATTACCAAACGCTGAAGACGCAGAGTGTAAACCGAACTGTTGTTCCCTGTTTGTCCACAGGAAGTTCGACGCCTTGCGCCCACCCCAACTCCCGCTTCTGCGCCCCAGCGGCCCAGTGTCCCATCATTGACCCCCAATGGGAGAGCGAGGAGGGAGTTCCCATTGACGCCATCATCTTCGGAGGCAGGAGGCCTGAAGGTTTGTGGTCCAAAGTCCAAAGTGAAGATATTTAAGCTGCTTGTAGAACGTTTAAAAGCTGTGCAGTAACCAGGACGACACGTTGATGTTTTCAGGAGTTCCTCTGGTCTACGAGTCTTTCAACTGGCAGCACGGAGTGTTTGTCGGAGCTGCAATGAGGTCCGAGGCCACGGCAGCTGCGGAACATAAAGGTATAAATCCTTAAACGGGATCCCTTTGGTTCAGGTGCTATAGGAGGAATGGTCTGACCACGAGCTTCCTTTTTGTTTTCCGTCCAGGCAAAGTGATCATGCATGACCCCTTCGCCATGCGGCCGTTCTTCGGCTACAACTTCGGCGACTACCTCGCTCACTGGCTGAGCATGCAGAGCCGAAAGGCCCCCACGCATCTGCCCAAGATCTTCCACGTCAACTGGTTCAGAAAGGACCCGTCCACCGGCGCCTTCCTCTGGCCCGGCTTCGGCGAAAACGCCCGCGTGCTGGAGTGGATCTTCAATCGCTGCAGCAGAGAGCGGGACGACGAGGCGGCCAAGAAGAGCATCATCGGCTGGGTGCCGCAAGACGGCGCCATCGACACTAAAGGCCTCAGTGGCAACGTGGATATGGGGGCCCTGTTTAACGTCCCCAAACCGTTCTGGCAGAACGAGGCCAAGGAGCTGAGAGCCTACTTCACTCAGCAGGTCGGAGCTGATCTGCCCGCTCCGGTGGAGGCCGAGCTGAAGGCGCTGGAGGACCGAGTGCACAGTTAGACGCCAGGAAGCTCATCAGGGTACAACCAGAACCACCGACTGGAGTTATACGCACAGAGAAGCGTCGTGAAAAGCAGGTTGAGATGACGGACCGGCCCGTCTTTACGGTCATCGAGAAACATTTAGCAATCGGAGCAAACAGAAACCTGTTTTTCTTATTCGGTGCCAAACTTCCTCTGTGCTTATAATCAGTCCGTGATCCTGGATCTGTTCTGTACGAAGGAAAAGTCTCGTAGCAACATTTTGAACACGTCGCACTAAAGCTGCGCCCCGGGAGCCACTGGTGGTTGGAGCGAGCCTCGACTCTCAGCGTGAAGATTAGATCTGATGACAGAAAAGCTAAAGTCGCTACCTCCATCCTTTCACCGTCAGCGTGCAAACAACCTTCTAGTGCCTTTTAAATAATCCAGGTCTGTTGGTGTTTACACGCTGAAGACCAAAGATCTCCAAGTCAGAGCCAACTTTTTACACTTTAGAAGCCTTAAAACAGTTTTAACGTTTAAACACTATCATCTCATGAAATTATTATTTTTTTTTATTGCGCTCTCCAGATTTTCGACTTCTGCGACGTTTGTAATTAAACTGTATAATTCCAGCTGATGTTTACACACAATTTGTGGAGAATTGGACCAATGCCAGCCACCGAGGTTATCAGGTGCTTTAAAAAAGTTTTTTTTTTAACGCGGTGCAATGAATGAATATGGTCAAACGTGGAAACAATGACTTGTTTTTACTGTAACTTGAATAATAAAAGGTGGTGCCTTCTGAAAGTTTCACCTTGGATTGGATTTTTATTAAAAAATGTCAACTTTATATTTCATTTATACCATATTTATATTTGATGATTGGAAAAGGAATATAGCAGTGACAAGAAATAAAACCATAAAACGTGTAATCATTAATACTTTTAAAGTTAAAGACTAAATGCTTCTATAATCTCAAAGATGTGCCTTCATAATCTCAGTAAATATGACTCTGTCATAGAAATGTAATAGAATAGGTCTAAACTTTATGGTTATGGCTCTGCAATTTAAGAAAATATGAGATCTCAAAATCTACATATCTATAATTTTAGGGATTATGTTTATATTATCACTGTAGGTATGACTATAGTCTTGGAAATTAAGGATTAAAATCTTTTAGGAATAAACCTAAAATCTCTCCGTGAGCACAGAAAATATGGCTCTATAGATTCAGAGATTATGGTTCTATAATTTAAAAAAATGTGGCTGTGTTATAACAAGGAGTATGGCTTTGTAATCTCAAGTAATATAACTATAATCTCCAAGATTAAGGTTCTACAATTTCAGTGATTACAGCTCCATCATTAAGATCATTTAGCTCCATAATAATTATGGACTATGGCTTTAAAATCTCAGGGAATATAAAATAAGAGATTACAAGGGGAATGGCTGTATAATCTCAGGAATTGTGGACTATAATCCCAGAAAATATGATTCTATAATCTAGTACTCAGCTTTCCAATTAAAGAGAAAAAATATTAAATAAAACAAAACTACCTTCGTAACACCAGGCTTGAAAAAGTAAAAACATTAAATCATTAAATCATGAGATAAGACATCGAGTTTAAGACTTTTAATCCAATTTTATATAAAAATTAATAACGTGTTTTAATAAATTTAAATTTATGAGAGAAAACAGGTGGAATATTGAACAACGTTAACACAAAGCATAAAAAAACTAAACCGTCAGTTTGTAATCCGATGGAATGTCAACAAATGAAGTTTAAAAATTTCAATAGAAAATTATGTTTTTTTATAAAAGTCAATGACGTTAATCCTCCACAGAAGCTCTTGGGTGTTTTCATTAAACACGTGTCTATGGACCATCTGCTCCAGGTCAAGGTCCTCCTCAGACCAGGTCGAGGTCCTTCTCAGACCAGATCGAGGTCCTCCTCAGACCAGGTCGAGGTCCTCCTCAGACAAGGTTGAGGTCCTCCTCAGACAAGGTCGAGGTCCTCCTCAGACCAGGTCGAGGTCCTCCTCAGACAAGGTCAAGGTCCTCCTCAGACAAGGTCGAGGTCCTCCTCAGACCAGGTTGAGGTCCTCCTCAGACCAGGTTGAGGTCCTCCTCAGACCAGGTCGAGGTCCTCCTCAAACCAGCCAGGCCCACAGAGCTTTCTTCAGTCCAACATGTCCACTTCGACCCACTTCCCATCTGCTGGATCTTGAGGTCCAACAGCTGTTTGGGGTGTGAGGGGGCCACGCCCTTCTGAAACAGGACCAGCAGAGTTCCTGTTCTACTGGATCTGATGTTGTGATCTTTGCCGTTCAGTCACATGACCTTTCAGCAGAGAAGTTTAACTCACACACTGGTATGAATGGTGCTTCATCTTGTTTTACTGGTTCAAACCTTCAACAAATTCCATCCATCCATCCATCTGTCCATCCTTCCATCCATCTGTCCATCCTTCCATCCATCCATCCATCCATCCATCCATCCATCTGTCCATCCTTCCATCCATCTGTCCATCCATCCATTCATCCATCCATCCATCCATCCCTTCATTCATTCATCCATCCATCTATCCGTCCATCCATCCACCAATCTGTCCGTCCATCCATCCATTCATTCATCCATCATCATCCATCCATCCATCTATCTGGCCATCCATCCATCCGTCCATTATCCATCCATGCATTCATCCATCCATCTATTCATCTGTCCATCCATCCATCTGTCTGTCTGTCCATCCATCCATCCATCTGTCCATCCATCCATACATCCGTCCATCTATCTGTCCATCTATCCTTCCATCCATCCGTCCGTCCATCCATCCATCTATCCCTCTGTCCGTCCGTCCATCCATCATCCATCCATCCATCCATCCATCCATCCATCCATCTGTCCATCCATCCATCTGTCCATCATCTACCTCTTGTCTGGTCATGGGGGCACCAACTTGAGCAGGGAGGTCCAGACATCTCTCTCTCTCATCTCCAGCTCTTCTGGGAGGACGCCAAAGTGTCCCCAGTCCAGCTGAGAGACATGGTCTTTCCATTGTGTCCTGGTCTTCCTCAAAGTCTCCTTCCAGTTGGACATTCCCAGATAACCTCCCTAGGGAGGCGTCCAGGGTCCATCCTTACCAGATGCTTTAACCTCAACTGGCTCCTCTGGATGTGGAGGAGGAGCAGCTCTACTCCGAGTCTCTCCTGGATATCTGAACATCTCACCCCGTCTCTGAGGGAGAGTCCAGCTTCCCTGCAGAGAAAACTCATTTCCAGCACTTGTATCTTGTTCTTTTGTGACCATAGGTGAGGGTAGGAAGGTAGACCGGCCAGACTCAGCTCCCTCTTCACCACAACGGACCAGCACAGAGACCAGTAAAACACTTTCTTCCCTTTAACTGTTAAATGAAAAGGATCAGCACAAGCTGTGGCTCTGACCGGCCTCTTCTCTAATCTGAAGTCCTATCTGAGTTCTTCATGCTCAAATTAGGAAACAGTGATGTAATCCTTCTGACTCAGGTTCCCAGAGATATTCATAGGTTGGGTGCTAACTGACCCACTCACTACTGGTGAAGACAACAACACCCGGTTTGAAAATGGAAATTATTTCTCATCCAGACAGCAAACATTGGTCGTCTGGTGTCGAATCTCGTGTCTGTTGGATCTGCACGGGACTTGCAGACGAGCTTCCATGGTCTGCAGTGCAGTGAAGAAGAGGTGAACCTGTTCTGTAACACACTGATGTGAAACACCTGAAAAACAGGACAGAAGGTGAACAAAACAAAACGGCTTGAGGAGACGAATGCATGAACACTGAACTAACACACACAATTACATGATCGCCCAGCTTTTTTGGTGGACGTTCAACAGAAACTCACCTGGAAGAAAGAAGACTCAGAAACATGTCAACTCTCACCAGAGCTGCCGTCTAACTGCAAACAACACATGGATTTTTCAAAATAAAAGCTTTTAAGGTAATGTTTGAGCACAACTAGATTTTACAGTCAAAAGCAGAAATAATAGAAGTCTGCAGAATTTGTCTTTACAAAAAACTTTGTGTTTTTTTTTTTTTTACCACATATGTGCAGAAAAATAAGTTAAAAAAGCCATAAAAGCTGTTTTTATACCATCTAGCAGTGCCTGTTAAAAGTTACGTTAAAGCAAACAAACTTCAAAATGTTTTCATCCTTCCTTTTTCTTTGAGAGACTCTTCATCTCTCAGACAGGAAATAAAATAAAAACAATGTTGCAGTATTTTAATAAAACAAGGATAGTATTTTATTTTAAATTAAACATTTTCTGGCTTTTAAAGCAATAAATTCAGTAATCAGACGTCTGTCATACACTTATTCTGTAACAACTGGGGATAATAATGGGTATCCAGTAAGTACTAAGTATCAGGTACTTCCCCACAAAAACAAAGTACATAAGTATTCACCCCAGGAGTACCCAGTCAGTACCCAGTTGTCCATGAAGAAGCAGGATTTGATTCCCACTCATTGATAAACTCAAGAAGACTCTGTAAGAACACGAGAAAACAACATTTCTGAGCTGGTATTCGAACAAGTAGATGTTTCTACTTAATGAAGGTGCAACTTTATTCATAAATAAATAGAAGGTGTTGATTTTCATGCAACCTTTTTGTGGTTACTCTCCTTGTCTGAGTGGAGGCGTTTGCACCAAGATGTGGTCGCGGTGATAGACACGTTGCCACAGGTGTGTAAATGTTCATGTGAATGCACCTGCATGACCTTTTATGTGTTCTAGACTTGGCGAGACCGTCCATCATCATCTAAGAAGAAGAGACAGACACAGAAACATGGCCGACATCTGGCAGCAAGTTTTTCACGTCCCCTTCTTTATTTGGGATTTCAGTGTTTGTGTGATGAGTTAGTCAAAATCTAATTAAGAGATACAACTGAGATGAAACTGAGTGTTTGTCATGTATGACTTTATTCAGAGTGGAAGAGGAGCTCAGATGCAGGACGAAGAAGACACACCCAGCTCGCCTTACTCTCACTTGGGCGGTTCTTCAAACTGGGATCCTCTACCAGAGGCCTGGGAGTTTGAGGGTTCTGTTCTGTAACTCAGCTGTTCCTTGACTGCGCTCTTCTGGACAGAGATCTCTGAGGTTGTTCCTGGGATCTGTTGGAGCCACTCTTCCAGTTTGGGGGTCACAGCACAAAGTGCTTTAAATGCCACTGGTACCACCGAGGCCTTGACTCGCCACATTTTCTGCATTTCCTTTTCCAAACCTTGGTATTCCTCCAGCTGCTCCTTCTTCCTGATTTAGTCACTTGGGATTGCTACATTTATCATTACTCTCATTTGGCCACCACCACAATATCCGGTTGGTTAGCCATCACCTGTTTGTTGGTCTGGATCTGGAAGTCCCACAGTATTTTAGCCCTTCCATTCTCCACCACCCTTGGTGGTGTCTCTCACTTTGACTGTGGGACCTCCAGTCCATACTCTGCACAGATGTTCCTGTACATTATTACAGCCACTTGGTTATGGCGTTCCATGTATGCGTTGCCTGCCTGGATCGATTTTGTAATAGTGTCGTCAGACCTGTGCCCCGGACACTGGGAGAAGTGAACGCAGAGCTGATAACTAATCATTGTGGTGAGTTTGGTCTGGTGACCAAGGAAACTGCTGAATAGACCTGGTAAACCCAAGCCAGTTGAACTGGAAACATCTAGTGGAGTCCTCTGTATTATCTTGAACTCACCTTCGGCAGAGTTTTTCCACATGTCCTGGGGGAGGTCAGGGACATGGAATCCAAATGGACCATGTTTGGGACTTCTATGGCAATTGTTGCTTTCAAGGTCATTAGGGCCTGTTGTGGCACCGACTGAAGGACCCGCTGGTATACGCTACTGAGCTGGAAGCTGTCAAGCTAAAGAAGGTCTTCAAGACTTGGCTGTCCTGGAGGACTCCTGAAGCCGCTGACAGGGGTGACCAGAAGAGCTGTGACTTCAATGGTTGTGGATGGTACTGGTTGTCCTTGCGGTTGGCCTCAAGAAGGCTCTGACAAA
Organism: Nematolebias whitei; assembly: GCF_014905685.2. Classification (NCBI taxonomy): domain Eukaryota; kingdom Metazoa; phylum Chordata; class Actinopteri; order Cyprinodontiformes; family Rivulidae; genus Nematolebias; species Nematolebias whitei. The sequence goes on from NC_056517.1 coordinate 35,277,404, forward strand.
CTGTTGTGCAACTTAGAAAAGGAAAACTGACTCTGCATCAAAAGGAGTCAGTTGAGGTTCAGGTATTTGATTGGGATGCCTCGTTGGCGCTTCTCTTTGGAGACGTTGGAGAATGTTCAACTGGGAAAAGGCCGAAGGACAGACCCAGAACTTGCTGGAGGGATTATGTATTCTCTCTCTGGTCTGAGGGTTCCTTGGGATCCTCCAAGAGGAGCTGGAGAGTCTCTGGAGAGAGGGATCTCTGGGTCTCTCAGTGGTGGGGTCGCAGATGGATAAGCAGTAGATGGAAATGGAGAATCTTTCAATATTAGGTGGAAACCAATTACATTTTTATTTAATTGGTATTACTTTTTTAATAATGTTTTATTTTATTTTTGTTTAAAGGCCATTTTATATTGACCGTGACTGATTACTATTTGGCAATAAAAGGGTACAAGGATACAGGGATACAAGGATTTTTATTCTCATCACGTGTGGTACATGGGAGGAACAAAATTATGTACACAGGGTCCCATCCAACAAAAATACAAACTGTAAAGAAAACATTAGTAAGATTCGAGTCATGAACTAAGAATATACTGAATATACATTCACTGGAGGTTTCTTCCTTTTAAAAGGGAGTTTTTCCTTTCCACTGTTGCCACTGTGCTTGCTCAGGATGGAAGACTGCAACGAAGCCAAGACTCAACTTGTCTGCTGGATTCCTTAGATAGAGAACTTTACTAATTGGCTTTTATGTATGTGAATATTTCTGTAAAGTGCCCTGAGACAACTTTGCTGTGATTTGGCGCTATAGAAATAAACTGAATTGAATTGAACTAAACTGAGAATACACTAAGCCCTAATAGTACAAAAACAACGCACCATCTGAGGGCGTGAATACTTTTTATAGGCTCTGTATGTTATTCTAAGGATTCTGCTTTGTTTCATAGTTTTTCCCCTTAGCATGTTTACTTTTTTAAAGGTGCTCATTGCAAAATATAAAATAAAAACAGCTTACTGCTTCTGGCAGCTCCCACTCATCTGTGTCATCTGTGAGCTGATTACCAGGACACATAAGGCTGAGCTGAGGAAAAATTCATCACTGGTTCGTTCTGAGCCACTTATCTGTTGATTTTTTAATTTTATTTCGAAAAGTGTGAGTTTATGAATAAAGTAGTGATGGGAAGCTTCAAGGATTTTGTGATGGGGACATCTGGAGGACAACTGGAGCCACAACAAGGGCAGGACTGGAAACACTGTTTGAGTCCCGTATCAGCGATAAAGGTTCAGAAAAGACTGCTGATTCATGTGTTTGGTTAATTTGTACTGAATAATGATTGCACAATAAATCATGCTTCTTAGACCTTGAAGTACAACAAAGTTCTTTGTTAATGAGTACAACATAATGTTGTGCAGACAGTCATGCTCTAAAACACTTATTTGTTTGTTGGGGACACATAAAGCTGTCTACATCTGAATCTGAGTTAAAGGCACGTGGCTGTCCAGTTAAAATACACGTAAGCTGATCAGGTGAGTACATACATGTGTAGAAATGAACATATTTTTACAAAACAGTATTTAAGTGCAGGAGATAATGTGACAAAAATAGTGTGTGCATGGTGGAGCAGACTCCAGAACAGTAAGAGTTAGCTGATTGTTCTTGAGATGGATTGTGGGGAACAGCCCTGAAGGCACCGGACCAGGGGGTCCTGGGTTTGAGGGGTCACAGTGGATGTTCTCAGTCCATTTCCTCGCTGGTGAAAAGCTCAGATCCCACTCAGCAGTCCGAGCTGCTCGTCGCAGCACACAAAGATCAGGTTTAGAACTAAACTTGAACGTAGAGATCCTTTGGAGCAGCAGATCTATTTCCTGGCTTGGACACCTTGACCTGAGAGTACACCGTCTCCTGTCCTTCGTCCTGCTCTGGAACAGAGGAAGCTTCAGGACTCCTCTTGAAGGTCACCTCTCCATAATGGAGTTCTTCTTCTTGTTGTGGAGATGAACGTTTGGACCTGAAGCACCTGGAAGACATCAGAATGAATATACTGTGTTTCAGATGAAAGAATAAACTTATATAAAATATATTTATATAAAATATATTTATATATATATATATATATATATATATATATTAGTGGATGAAGATCAATAAAATCACACTAATTGGTGGAAACTGTTAATGAAACTAAAATGTGATTAAATAAATGAACCAGAACTAAATTTGTTTTTATTTCTGATACTCACCAAACAGAAAGAGCCAAACAGATGAGAACTAAAGGAACTACCACCCAGAGAACCAGTAGATGCTTATCTGGATTTTTTTTTAAAAAGAGTCTTTATTCACAGCACAATGAAAATTAACTTAACTTACTTTGAAATAATCAAAGTTTTTAGATTCACTTCAGTGAACAATTTACCTTCAACAGTAAGAAGAACCACAGGTGACATCTGGTTCCCCAGATCATTTAGAGCCACACAGTAAAACTCTCCTCTCTCAGAGACGTTGAACCTGTAAACCTGACCTTCAGAAACAAGAACAGGTCCATGTTTGCTGTTCCTGAACCAGGTGAAGGTTCTGGCAGGAGGCTTGGCTCTGCTGGAGCAGCTCAGCTCCACCCAGGTACCTGCTGACACCATGGATGCTGAGGTGTTTTTAGGAGCATCTGAGGAGAACGGGTCACACATTAACTCCATTCATCAGAACCAGCTGAACCGTGACGGGTCGACAGGATCACTTACAGGAAACACTGAGAGTCAGATTTGTTTCTGCTGTCTTCTTACGTTGCCCTCCATCCACAGGATATCTGACAGAACATGTGATGTTGTCTCCATCATGTGTGTCTGACAGAATCATGTTCTCCTGGATTTTAGTTGTAAACGTTCCATCTGGGTTCTTCTCTGTTCTCTGAGAGTCTTGATGGAGACTCCAGGTGAGTTCAGGAGGTGAGTGTGGACAGGGAGTCTGAGCTGAGCAGGTGATGGAGACAGACTCCTCCTCCTTCAGATCCTTCAGATCACCTGAGACTTTAATGTTAGGGCTCCAGGCAGAATCTGAGATTTACAGACACCAGAACAGATTAAATACAATCTGTCAAACTGTCTCACTCGTTCATTCATTTCCTGTTCCCACACCTGAACAGGTGACAGGTAAGGTACACCCCAGACAGGTCACCAGTTCATCCAACATTAAAGCACAACACACACACACACACACACACTACCAAGGTTACCTTATATTCACCTGCTAGCCTATCACATGTTTTTGGACTATAGGAGTTTCTTTATAAACCCAATGTGAGTACAGAGAGAACATAAAACTAAACAGAAAAGTCAAATAGGAGCCCTTGATGTCAAGCAGCCGAACTCTGAACTGAAATGTAGCTAACGCTTCAAAATGTAAAGTAGAGCTGGTCATTTCTAACCTGGGCCTGAAGCTCGGCCCGACCCAACCCAATTTAGGTCAGCCAAGCCATAATAATGTGCTGGATGGGCGGGCTGGATTGGTGTTTTGATTGTGTCAGTGGATCAGCCGCGATCCAATTATATGGCAACATGGCTTGCCATACAATCACCGGCCACACGTGGCCATTTCACTGTGAGCTGACCATCCTTGAAAGAGCTAAAATAAAGTTCAGTTGAGCTTCTGATGAGACTATACTGCCAGGAAGTGCTCCATCGCCCAAATGGATGTTCAGGTGCTGCGCTCAGCAGACGTGCGTGGCCGACGACCCAAACAGGTGAGATCCCAAAGCAGACATGTCAGAGCAGGGTCCGTGTCTGAATAATGCAGAATGCAGGGATTTAATGCTTTGACGGCCATGAAAGGACAAACACCCCCTGAGCTCCGATCTTCTGCCCCTTTTATTCAGCCGTGCGCGTCCACCGACCGTTAATAACTATGTAAGCAGTCAAAGCTTGATTAAAAATGTCGGGGGTATTTTCGGGTTTGGACCTGTAATTACTGTTAATTTGTCGGGTCGGGTGGGGTTCGGAAATTATGGCTATGGGCTGGGTCGGGTCGAATTTTTAGGGCTCGAATGCAACTCTAATGTAAAGACAATAAATCTAAAACATCATTAGTGCAGCAGCAGTTCATTTAAAATAACTTCAAATAATTTCACATTCGTCCACCAACTGAATTCATTTAGAACGAAACAGCTGCTGATCATCTTCAGAACAGTTGATGTTTGTGTCTAAATGTTGGTAAAGCTGTGACGAGTTTTATGGAGAGTTGAGGAGAAAGTTCTTACCTTTAACTGATATTTGAAGAGAATCAGCACAAGCTGAAGCCTTGAAAAGTGCGTTCTCAATTCTGAAGAAGTATTTGCCTGAATAACTTGTTTGTAGATCAGGAAACAGAGTGGTGCAGTCTTTGTCCTTCAGGTTTCCAGCGATGCTCAATTTATTGATGTTAACTGATCCATCGCTGTGAATATTATCGTTTGAAGGGTACCACACATTTTTCATCCAAACTCCATAGATTGTTTTGCTTCTGTCATATGATGAATCTTTT
>NC_056517.1:35281908-35340097 GCF_014905685.2 Nematolebias whitei
GCCATCACACTCTTCATCATCACTCTGGAGACTAGAGGAAAACAATGGTGTGTTGCAGTATTTTAATAAAATTATATATGTTGGATGACTTATATATAATTTTCACTGGCGTCTTCAAAGTCACTCAAACACACAAAGAATTTATCGTGTTAGAAATGAGGAATATTACAGAGTTGCTCCGAAATAAACTTAAAGTCAAGAAAAAAAAAATACATCTTTTAAAATTATACTTAATAACTGCTCCCCCCAAAAAATTAAAAAATCAGACAAAACAATCAATCAATAAATGTAAAGACGTCACTTACCAAATAATCTGCAGCCAAAACAACAAGTTTAGTTTTAAATCCAGTTCTTTTGTTAATTCTAGCCGATCAGCAGGAAATGGATCAACACTCTCCTCTGTTTCAAAGAAAATGAGACGCAAAGGCGTCATTTTATTATTTTAGAAACCGACCTCATCTTCAGCCAACTTCCTGACAACCTGAAAGAGGAAATCTATTTATTCTTATCATTTTTTACATCATTAAGTCAAACTACAGAGGAGGACTTTCAAAACTCGTCTGTTGAACAGTAAGTTTAAGAAACAAACATTAATTTTACACCTGGATTCATCAGTGGACTGGACGGTTTCTGCAGGTGCAAATAAGGATTTGCAGTTTGCTATTTTATGCTACATTTAATCCAACCATAACTGTAGATTACTGCAAGGTCTGAATCAGTTTGTTTGTGTTAATAATGAATCTTCTTCTTCATTAGTCATGGAGTTCCTCAGGGTTCTGTACTTGGACCAATATCCTTTACATCATATGTTTATATACTATTATTTTATTAAAGTTATTAAACAGTATAGGATAATGTTTAATTGCTAAGCTGATAATGTTCTGTTATATTTGTCCATGAAACATGATTAATCCAATCAATTCCATAGATTACAAGCATGTCTTAGAGACCTAAAAACCTGGGTGACCCTGAATTTTCTTCAACACTCAGACAAGACCGATGTTGTGGGTTTTGGACCTAAGAATCTTAGGAACAAACTTTGCAACCCTTCACTTCCTCTAGATAGCATTAATCTGGCCTCCAGCTCTAATGTAACAAAACCTTGATGTTATTTTTGATCAGGATATGTCTTTAACCCCCACATTAAAACAGTTACCAGGACCACTTTCCTCCGCCTGAACAATATCACTATAATAAGAAACATATTGTCCAAAAATGATGCAGAAAAATGATTCATGCATTTCTCACGTCTAAGCTGGACCATTTGTCATGTTCCCAGACTGCAGGTTTACATGTGGTTCCTAGGGTTTCTAAAAGTAGAATGGGAGGAAGAGCTCTCAGTTATCAGGCTCCTCTTCTGTGGAACCAGCTTCCAGTTTCTGTCCTTGAGGCTGACACAGTGTCTACCATTAAGGCTAGGCTTAAGACGTTCCTTTGATAAATCTCATAGTGTACTTGGGTTTCCTGAGCTTTCCTTTAGTTCTGCTGCTTTAGACTTCGGCTGCTGGAGGACAAATTGACCACATTGCCTCACACTGCTGCTGTCTTTACTCTACTCATCAGGTTTGTATTTCTACTTATTTCTATCATTAACATGGGGTTTTCATTTCCTTTCTTCCCATGGAAACTACACCTGGACCATTAAAACTGCACCTGAAACACAAAACCAACACCTGGATCATAGAAACTACATCTGGACCAGCCGTTCTGTATTTGTCTGTCACTTTCTTGTTCTCTTTTACCCCAGCTGGTCGAGGAAGATGGCTGCCTTTCCAGAGCTCCGTTCTGCTGGAGATTTCTTTCTGTTGAAGGGGAGTCATTTCTTACCACTGTCGCCAATGTGCTACAAACTCTGCTGATGTACTCACCTTCCAGAAATCCGCTTCTGAATTGTATATATGGACTTTTAACTCTAAGATCTTTTTTTACTAAAGAATATATGGTGGGCCCGTAACAGCGAGTAGAAATAATACTTGGTGTGTTTTTCTGCACAGAGTTTTTTTATTCGTAACAAGATGAATCTTGTGACATGGATTAAAAAGAAGCTAACAACTCTTTATACACAGCAGCAAGTTATTTTTCATTTATAGTTTTTTCTTACAAAAATAATAATAAAAAAAAACTAGAGAAATTATGGATTGTGGTACCTTGAGGTTATGAAGGTAAAACTCTGTAAGTACAGTGTAACAAGTCAATACATGTTACAGCCCAGTTCCTGTAGATGATCAGAAAGTATTCGGTATCAGCTTTGTTCCCAATAGGTACCAGGTATGTATCAGGTACAAACAGTAGATACCAGGTATTTATCCCACATGCACTGGGTATATATACCCCAAAAATATAATGTAACAATTCACTGCATAATACAGCTTAGTACCTTTAATAGGTACCCAGTAAGTACATGGTATGTATCAGATTTTTACCCATTAAGTCCTTGTAAATACCAGGTCATACCTCAGATGAACTGGTTGTGTACCCTGAAAGTACAATGTAAGAATTCACTGCATAATATAACTTAGTTCCTCTAACTACCCAAAAAGTAACTGGTAAATACCAGGTATGTTCATTAGGTACCCAGTAAATATCAGGTACATACTCATCAAATTCTTCTAAATAGATTAAAACACCCGGTCGGTCTTTCTGGTACTGTTCTTCTGTGGTTCAGCTCCTATCTCACAGATAGAACCTTTATGGTAAGTATGGATACATGCACCTCGCAGATCCATGAAGCCAACTATGGCGTCCCCCAAGGCTCTATTTTAGGCCCCCTGCTTTTTAATTCATACATGTTGCTGCTTGGTGGAGTCATCAGGAGCCATGGGATAAGTTTCCACAGTTATGCTGATGACACACAGCTATACATCTCATTATCTCATGATGACCCCCGGCCAATCACTGCACTTTTTAATTGCATTTCAGACATAAAGTCCTGGATGGCACAGAACTTTCTCCAGCTAAACCAGGACAAAACAGAAGTTTTAATCATTGGACCGGAGGTTCAAAAAGAAAATACAATTCAGAAATTACAATCTCTGTCTTTAAAACCTTACAAAAAAGTAAGAAGCCTGGGGTTCTTTTTGACTCTGAGCTTACTTTTATTCCACATATAAAACATATAGTCAAAACAGGATTTTACCATCTAAAAATAGAGCCAGAGTCCGCCCTCTTCTCTCTTTCACTAATACTGAGACTTTGACGCACGCTTTTATATCTAGCCGTTTAGACTACTGTAATGCACTGCTTTCTGGTCTCCCTAAGAAAAATGTATCCAGCCTTCAGCTGTTACAAAACTCTGCTGCTCGTGTGTTAACCAAGACCAGAAGGCAGGCTCATATTACACCTGTTTTAAAATCATTGCATTGGCTCCCTGTGCATCTCAGGGTTGATTTTAAGATTCTTTTAATGGTTTTTAAATGTCTCAATGGTCTCGCACCATCTTATCTTGCAGAGCTGCTATTACCCTATGAACCCCCGCAGACACTAAGGTCCTCTGGCACTGGACTACTAACAGTTCCAATAGTCAGAATTCACACTTACGGTGAGGCTTCTTTCCAGTACTATGGCCCCCGTCTGTGGAATAGTCTGCCGGAGAACCTGAGGGCCGCACAGAATGTTGTTGTTTTTAAGAGCAGGCTCAAGACCCAACTTTTTAACTGTATTTCCTGAACTGGTTCATTTCTGTTCAGTCTATACATTTTCCATACAATTTTATTTTATTTTATTTTATGTGTGTGTTGTTTGCTTTTATTTTGTGGGTTTATTGTTTATAATTCTGTACAGCACTTTGAGCTGCTTTTAGTATGAAGGGTGCTTTATAAATAAAATTGATTGATTGAATTACTATCAGGTACTTACCCCAAAAGTACTAGGCATATAGCTCGTAAGTGCCAAGAACTTACATCATGGGTATTCAGTAAGTAGCAAGTTTATACCCTGTAATTAACATATAAGTACCACATGCACGACCCGTTAGGACCAGGTAGGTGCACTGTAAGTACAATGTAACAAGCCATTGTAAAATACAGTCCAGTCCATGCAGGTATCATGTAAGCACCAAGTAAGTACCCTGAAAATACAAGGTACATACCCTGTCAGAACCAGTAAGTACGCAGTAAATACCAGGTGTATACCCTATTAGCTCCAGGTACGTACCCAATGTGTACCATTTTTATACCCTGTAGCTACCCTGTAAGTACAGTATGTACCCAGTCAGTATAAGGCTGTATTATGTAATTCTACTCACGTTTTTATTCCTTTGTGGGGTTTTTTCTGTTTTGTTCAACACAATAATAACAACATGATTCTCTGACAAAAGTTCTAAACATTTAATAAACTATGTTTATGCAACAAATTGATTTTAAAGGTTAAATGCAAATAAAACTTGACGTCCTCTCTTGTAGCGTTGATTGTTATAAAGTATTGGTCACAAAGCTGATGTTCCAGTGGGATGTCAGCAGTGCAACTGGTATTCTGGTGCCATCCCAGTAAATGAACGTGCATTATAATTCACTGCTTAAACGATGCCTGTATGCGCTCGTAGAAGGCTGGTCGAACCATGGTTCTAGGAGCAAAGAGTCCGGTAAGATGTCCTGAGCCATCTCCAAACGTCTGAGAGCCATCTTCCCTTCATCACCTGCTCCACGAGAAAAACAAAACAGAGGTGTTTTAACTGAGTTAAGCTCTGAAAAATACTTTGTTTTAATTAAGTCTAAACCAGTTTAATTGTATGATTTTATCCTGGTTCTTTGCATTATTAACAGAAATATGACGGTTATTGTTACCCAGCTCTAGCAGCGTTTGCATGGCGGCTTTTTTAACTTCCTCACTGTCCGTCTCACAGAGATACGTCAGCTGTTCGATGCTTTCTGTAGCCTGGAGTGAAAAAGATCAACACAAAAATAAAGAAGACAAGTTGACGAGGTGTTACTAGGATTTAGACAACACAGTTTGTGACTCAGAAGTTGGAGAAAGTTTGGTAATTTTCCATTTTCTCTGAGTTTTTGCAACCAAGTGACCAGTGAGCCGTGCGGACGCATTTTGACCAAAAAAATCTTTTCCAGTTACAACCTCATTTAGAGCGCACAACTCTGTTCTAGGTTGTGCAACTTATTTTGTTGTCCGCTTCTGCCCACGTTGTATCCACCCTGACAACCGCCCAATATTCCCTTCCATGAAACTAAACAGTCATGTAAACATGATTACATTTGTATGCCTATTTTATGACTGTCTATTGTTGTCGTTGTTGTCCATTGTTGTCGTCACTCTTTGTTAAAATCAGATCTCTCTTGTAAATGAGTCCCCGAGGCTCAATGGGAGTAACCTGCATAAATAAAGGTTGAATGAATGATTGTTAGATCCTGCTTTTTTCAGTTGAGGCAACTGTCTAAATTGAAGCCCATACTGTCCAAAAGTAATCTTGACACAGTAAAACTTGCATTCATAACATCCGGGCTTCATTACTGCAATGCACTTCTTTTTGGAATCAGTCAATCTGCCATTGCATATTTACATCTGGTACAAAATGCTGCAGCCTGATTTTTAACTGGTACAGGCAAAAGAGAACACATCATTCCCGTTCTGGCCTCCGTTCGCTGGCTCCTGGTTCACTTTCAGATTCATTTTAAAATCCTTCTGTATGTTTTTTTAATTGCTTAATAGTTCTGCCCCCTCTTATCTCACTGATCTGCTGCAGCCATATGTCCCACAGCGCTCTCTGAGGTCAGCAGACCAGATGCTTTTATTGGTTCCAGGCACTCGTTTTAAGCTCAGAGGTGACAAGACCTTCTCTGTTGCAGGTCCAAAACTGTGGAATGAGTTACCACTGCATGTCAGACAGGCTCCCTGTCACTGTTTTAAGACTTGTTTAAAAACTCACTTTTATTCCCTGACTTTTGACACTGTGTGATCTGATTTTAATTTGTCTGCATTCTACAGTCATTTAGTTTCTTATCTTTACCTCTGTGGATCTATTTATCCTGTGTCCTTTGCTTGTTTGTTTTTTCTGTATCACTTTGGTTGGCCTTGTTGCTGTTTTTAAGTGCTTCATAAATAAAGTGGTGTGGTAATATTCCAGAGTACACTTTAGAATGAAAATAGGTGGATAGGCATTTTGAAGTTATTTTTGTTCATCTATGTGGTTTTTAGATCTGGACTTTCAGGGCTGTGGCCTCGGATGTTTTCTGTCAGAGAATAGCTCACATGTGTTCAAAGCCAGATCTGGACCTCTAAAACCTACAGAGACTAAATTGAGATGGGTTTCAGAACCTTTCCAAAAAAAAAAAAAAAAAAACACGACTACCCAGTATTTTGAGAGAAACATGTTCAAAAACGTCTTGGTTTCAAACATTTTAAATTTTGGAGTTTGCCAACTACAGTAGTTCACCCACAGCAGTCACAGCCCAGTCAGATACAACCTTTAGACTTCTCTCATCTGCTGTTTTTCTATAGTGCATCAAGGCCTCTTTTAGGCTCAGTTTTATGTGGTAGATCCTGGACAAGTTCCCCGTCTGTTGAATGATTTCATAAATATTTTATTTCTGATGTTAATTGAGTTGTATAGCTGCCAATGAAAATTTAACTGATGTGGGTTTTTGAGTTTCAGACATCAAAATCTATACCCTCAAGCAACGATGTCACGTTTTGCTTACATCCTCCTTGAATAGGAACACTCCTGAACCAATCAACAGGAACAACGGGTCTCATAAAACCTCTGTTTGTCCAGCTGGAGACGCTCTGGGTAGTTGGGCAAACTGACCTTGAGGCACGCCAAGGCTTTGCATCCACAAACTCTGGTGTCCACGTCGTTGTCTTCCAGCATCTCCAAACAGTTCACCAAAGCCTGAAGAAGTAAAGCACAACATATGCAGAGATTATTGTCTTCAGTACACCAAGTCCAAGGCTGATGCTGGTATCTACAGTATGTATGTGACGTGGAAGAGACCAATGTTTCTAAATAGGAGTCCATGCGTCCATCACCTGCTCTCTCTGCTTGTGCTGACCAGCCAGGATTCTCAGCACCGAGCTGGCGGAGGCCAACACTTTTTGTCGTGGATCTGTCAGTAATTTTGCCATGGTTTGCATCCCTTCTCTCTGAAGGCTGCACTCTGAAGGAAGGTGCAGAGTCTCTACGATCACATCCTGGTCCCTCGACAAAAGGTTCTGCACCAATTCCACTGTTGGACAATTACGAATGAAAGAAAAACACTCAAAATAATTCAATAATATATTTTTTTCTTTTCCAGAACTGGAATATTTTCTTCTGGTGTTTGAATTTCTGTACTAAAACCTTAGGGATGCATAAATTCTGACAAGCACTGTCGTTTTCTAGCGCGTATTTTCCTGTTTTTACCTTCTTCTGTAAGAGCAATGATGTGAAACTCCATATCGCTGATGCCGTTGGACTCCAAGTAACTCCACAGCTGGAACAGAGTCACAACCGGCCCGTCTCTGTTGCCTCGCTGTGGAAACCTCTGATCTAGAACTCGCTCAACCAGACACGAAAGCACTGGAAAAACACAAGTATTAACCTGCCGCATACACACCATCGTGAACCGTGCGCACACACGTGTTTTACCTGTGTCTGCTCTCTCACTCAGCATACCGGAGTAAAGTGTACACAGCGTACTCATGAACGTTTTAGCAGAGACGCAGTACAGACAGCTATCCCCCACACACCGTTCCCATAGCGGCACGGCTCCACCACACAGGTCCAGTTCTGGTATCACTGTAAGAGCAGGTAAAGGACATCAAAGGACAAAGCAGGTAGCAATAATATATATATGTATATTTTTATTGTACAAGTGGCTAAGTTACAAGAAAATTAGTTGCTCAGTTATAACTGGCTTTTGCTGCGCTTTTATTTTGAAGGTGAGTAGGTGTTTACGTCAGGAGCCTCCTGTGTGCGCGCACTAGCAGCCGAGTCTCCCTGAAAAATTACTGGTTTACCGTCATGTTGGCACCAAGAAAACACCTAAAGAGTGCTACATTTTTAACAAGATATGAGCTGTTACGTGTTTATTTACAAGAGCAGTGAGCGTAATAAAATAAAAATTAAAACGCTCTCAAACAAACACACATGGAATACATGGGAGTTAACTATCAGCTCAAATGCATCTTCCTTAAGGCTCCATTCTACTTTTCTTTGTTTTTGTTGCCTTTGGGGTCAAGTTTTCAAGAAATTGTTTTCACTACTTAGCATTTTATATTGAAGTATAGTATTTATAAATCTTAAAAAAGGTTTAGAAATCATTGAAAGTGTGCATATTGCTGTGGAGGCCATCTTGAATAAGGTTGACTCCAATAGTTTTCATTCAACTCTATCCAATAGTTCATGAGATATTTGGCTAACACGTCTGACAAGCACATTATTGTACCTTGGGCAGGATGTTTGAGGCGGTGTGGGTCATCCCTGATGATGTGATGGATGATTTTAAAGACGCGAGCCTCTCTCAGCAGTTTGTCCAAGGCGTACGTGGCTCGGCATTGCAGAGGACCAGACACACCCAGGTGCTGCGCACAGAATGAGACGTGTCACCAACCAGGAGCCTTAAAGTCTTCGTCCTAACAACAGTGTTTACGATGTCTCAACACCTTTAACAAAACGAAACCTAGTTTTTACTTTTGCAAAGAAGCAAACGGTCTCATTTTGAGTTTAAAACAATTCTCTGTGTCCAAACTCATAAATAGAAACTTGTGCTTTTATGTTGATAGAATCGTTTCTGTCCAAAACTCCATTTATGCTCATTTGGATCTCTGATGGCCTGAATGTGCTGCTGAGAAGACCATAATAATCATAATCACTTTAAAAATGATTGTCAGCTGCATATTTAGACTTTAATTAACACAAACTAGTGGTCATTAATGGATAAATATAAGGTATTGGTAGATGAGGCTTTCGTTAAATGGATTAAAAGCAACGTGGGTCTACTTTACCACCAACAGTCAGAGTTACGAGTCTCTGCAGCTTTTAGTGCGTGGATCAAAAGCTGAGAAGTTTGGGAACCGCTGCTTCATTGAAGGTAAAATTAGAGTCTGAAAGTGATGCACTGTTTCACTCTCCTGCTGTCTTTGGTTCAAAATGACCTCTGAGGCCTGAGGGTAAAGAGCGGTGCAGAAATCCTACCAACAGCTGTGCACTGCAGTTCTGCAGGTGGATGACCAGAGAGTTGTCCAGTCTGGTGCAGCCGGTGGTGAGGGGCGAGGAGGAGCCGGCCCGGCCTCGATGTAGAGGGGGTGTATCGAGGGGGGGTGTCTGATGGTGAAGATACCCGTTGGTGAACCCTGCAGGGTCTCTGCAGACATTTTCACCAAAAAAAAAGCTCACGTCAGACCACATCGTAAGTCCAATACTTTGATTGATATCTCTGGAATTTTATTTTACTTAAGGTTTTTCTGGAAAAACTTTTCATAAATGAACGTTCCTGAGAGCAGGTTGTCAGTGTCAGTCTATGTTAGAGTTTGTTTTAAACAAATGGTTATAACCATAAATAACATCCTTTTTTTTTTTTGCTTGAAAAACATTGAAACAGATGTTTAACAAAACATTTTTCTCAACCTTCTGCTCGCCACGGTTCAAGCGTAAAGATAACATTTCTAAAAGGTGCTTTTTAAAACTCTTATAACAAATAAAAAATAATAGCTTATCAAAAGGTTTATATTGATTCACCAAGAAAACCTGGTTAGAAACTCAATGCTACAAAGCATTTTATTGAAAGAAAAGCAGAAAGAGGGCTGAAACTAACACAAAATGACATATTAGTCACATATTTTGTGAAATGTCTGACAATGTGCTAAAATCTAGAATGATATATGTTTCTGAATGTTGTGTTAGTCACGTCAAGTCAGATTTATTTATAGAGCACATTTAACTGAAACTGTTGCGAAAGTGCTTAATCACAGCATCAAATTAAAATATATAAATACAGCATCTGGAATAAAAAACATAAAAAAACAAAACATCATAAACAATGAAATACTACATCTAAATCCGATCACGCTAACATCAGTGAGTACAGATGCATTTTCAGGAGAGTTTTAAAAGCAGAGACTGAAGCGGCCTGTCTGAGGTTGATGGACAGATTGTTCCAGAGTTTAGGGTCCATGACTGAAAAGGCTCGATCTCCTCTGAGCTTCATCCAAAAGCAGATGGTCAGATGATCTCAGAGCCTGAGAAGGAACATCTGGTTGAAATAGGTCAGAGATGTATGAGGGTGCGAGGCCATGAATGCACTTAAATGTCAGCAGGAGAATTTTAAAATCAATTCTGACACGCACAGGAAGCCAGTGAAGGGAGGACAGAACCGGTGAAATGTGCTCAAATCTATGAGTTCCTAATAGCCAGGCTGCCCTGGTGAAAATTTAATGTACTTAAGTATATTTTAAGTAGGTTTAATTTTCAAAAAATACATTAAAATATGTTCTCAATTAAATGCACTTATTAGGATTATATTGAAAACGTAAAATAAACAGAGTTATCTAAATATACTTCAAGTACATTGTTATAAAATACATTTTGTTACACTTTATGAAGTACCATTTTTTGCAAAATATAAAAGATTTATAAAATTAAACTTCATATAAACTTTTGTAAAATGCACTTTGAATATATTTGTAAAATTTTCTTTTTAAACCATACTTTAAAAATATATTACAAATACATGTATCCAATACTTTTCAGCAGTTAATTAAGTTAAAAAACATATGTATTTGAAAATGTTAATGTTACTAATGTTCCAAATTGTACTTTAGTAACTTTTTGTACTATCTCTTGGATTTATGTAAGCATTTTGGGTGTATTTAACACAACTGCCCCATGTTTTAAACTTTTTAAAACTAGAGTTAAACACAATGACCTCGGTTTTCTGATCGTTAAAACTCAAGAAGTTCGTAGCCATCCAAGTCTTGATGTCGTCAAGACATTTTAGCAAAGGGCGAATGGAGCAGGAACTGTTAGGTTTGAAGGGCAGATAAATCTGAGAATCAGCATAATAATGAAACAAAAGACCATGTTTCCTCAGGATAGACCCGAAGGGGAGCAGATACAGTGAAAACAGAAGGGGTCCAAGAATGGAGCCTTGCGGGACCCCACAGGAAAAAGGCACAAAAGCAGACAAACGTGTTAATTTAAAATGGTGTAGCTCAGTGTTCAGTCCTAATCCTGGATGCTTTACTTGTTTTTCTGCTCCAACACACCTGATTCAGTGTCTGAATTACCTCTTCATGAAGCCTGTTGATCCTTTCATTCAAACCAGGTGTGTTGGAGCAGAGAAGCATCTAAAACCTGCAAGATAGTGGCCCTTTAAGACCAGGAATGGACACCTCTTGTCCAGATCAATGGTTCTTCAAGCTTTTTGAAGGTCTTTTAAAATTCTTCTTGGACATTGACTGTGTTTTCTTAATTTCAGCACAAGACCTGAACATTTATGGATGTTTTTTTTTTTGTTTATGAAGCAACCATCATTCAGGAATGAAAAGTCCCCTAAACCAGGAAATGAACCAGTGACGTGTCAACACAGACGACATAGTTAGAAATCTTTAGGATCTTTGTTTCCAGCTGCCTGCCACAAAGACACGATCTGTTCTGATAAAAATACCAAAGATAACACATCCTGATGCATGCTCAGGATGTGTTATCTGTGTTATCAAAGATAACACAGTTTGACAGGATTTCAAAACGTATTTTAGCAACAAGCTGATTCTCAAAGAACAATCAGATGAACACTTGCCAAAGAAAAAAATGTAAAGACTTTAAGAAAGTCAGAAAACAAGGTAAATATCACTTTAAAAGATTAAAAGCTAAGTCTGGCTCCTTGGAGGCAAAAACATGAAAGAAACTGAGTCATTTGTCCACGATGATCTGCCATTTTGGCTCCAATGAAACTCGTCTCTTACCCCACTTCTTCGTAGATTCGTGTGTCGATTGAGCTGCCCGATGCCCTGCTGGGTGGGGGGCTGGTCCTGCAGCCCTGCAGCGACACACAAAGGTACAGTCAGACCACAGGTAAGAAGGATCATTGCAGTAAACCGTATATTTGTGGACATGCTAAAAACAAAAGCGTGCGTCACATGTGCAACAGTAAACACAATAAATTTTATCTTCAGTGAAGTACTCGTCTTGTTCCTCAGCTTTACCCTCAGTGTCTGCTGCAGCAGCTTTAGCTCGTCTTCCAGCATCTTCAAATCGGCAAAATGTCCCGTGTATTCGTCTAGAGAGAAAATGAGAATTTCCAGAGCGTCCTGCAGCCCGTTGTCCACCAAGACACCGTCTCTGGGCCAACAGTTTGGTTTCACATGTGCCGGGGGATCCACTGGCTGAATGCCCAGGTCCAGTTTCATTCATAGAATAAAATAAAACATGTTCAGATAATTGTGAAGAACGTCCTACAGGGTGGAAATAAAGGTCTGTTTTGTGTTACATTCTCAGACAGAGGGATGCCTTGCAGAGGTGTGCACACTTCTTTAGGAGATCTTGAGAAAAGGACCGGTTCCAACGAAACAGACGAGCCTGAGCCTCCGGATGGATCCGGGCTCTGAAGGAGAACAGCAAAGTTTTAAAAGCTGTTGTTTGTTAAAGCCAGACAGGAAGCAAGAAAGTGTGCACAGTGACTTCTGCTTACTCAGAATAAACAGAAAAACAGAACTGTCGTTAAAGAAGTCAACAATGAATCTGCTGTTTGCGTTGAAGCTGTGAGGAACCAGTTGTTCGACGCAGTAACTCAAAATGTTCATTTCTAGTCTTAAAGAGGACCTTTCAGGTTGTTTCTTTTAGACGCTTTATTTACGTTTGACACAGGAAGTCTGTCAGACCAGAAATCCAAAAACTGAAGAAACCGCATTTCTGTAACAGTCCGTGCAGACACTAACCACTGTTATGTTGTTTATTTGTCATATGCAGGTTAACACAAAGGCAACGATGCAGTGAAATGTTCAGGATGAAACGATTCGACTCGCTAAGAAAAAAACTAACAAACAAGAAACACTAAAGCATGCAAGAGAGTACAAAATAAAGTGCCAAAAAGTGAAAAAGAAATATCATATTTCAAGGTCCAACATAAATATAGTAAAAGACAACATGGTAGAATAGTGTAATGGTGAAAGTGGGATGAATTAGTATAAATAAGTATTTCACAGGTAGTATTAGCTTAAATGTACATGATGCACATAATAACTACAAATGTTGTGTGACAGATTATTGCACACAGGTACCAGTGAGATGAACTGAAGTCACAACTGACTTTGTTAAAATTTGATGAAGAAGCTAATCTCAGGGAAAAAAGTAACTAAAAGTTACAAAGTGCAGCTGAAACTGAAAAGCAGCAAACAGCTAATTAAAATTAAAAGTAGAAAAATGGCTACTTCAGCAAAACATTAGTATGAAGTAAAAAGTAGCAAAAGGCAAGCTAAAAAGTAAAAGTAACACTATGTTAGCTAAAAGCAGCAAAAGATTAGCTAAAAACAACGGGTTTTTTTCTTCCTCACTGGCTCTGTAATGAGGCGCACGCGCTTCTCCCTGTTCTCCTCCTGCTTTTTTTGCTCTGTCTTTGTATCAGAGCAGCTCCTCTTTTTACACATCTTCCGAAATGGAAACTACTGTTTTGGATCAGACCAATTGGACTTTCAACGTATATTACAAATTCTTTTCAACAAAGTGACAGGGTCCTGGAGAACCTTCATCTGCTCGGACGACACACATGCAGCTGGATAAATCTCTGGGAGTGATGTGTCTACCTCTGCTATCAATCGAGGACGCCAAAATTGCATACAATTCAAGTTATGACAACAGGTTTTCTGTTTTTGGAATAGTCTGGATCCTGGTTTATCAACGTACAAAGAAGATGGCCGCAGCTAATCTGGCCTGGTCGGGCTGCTGCCCATGTGAAGGTTGGTTCGTGCTTTGAGGACTCAAAATCAGCTGATTTACGAGCGAAACCGTAAGTTGGAAGCGATTTGAATCGCAGGCCACCTGCGGCTTTGGGACTCATCCGCATGAAAACGACCTTGAAGAGACTCGTAAGCACGGACCAGTAGAATGCACCCTAATCTGGCCATTTTGGACCTTGGAAGTATCAGTACAGACTCAAGGCTGACAAGGAAAAATAGTCTGCCTGAATAAATCAACAATTGTGGATTATCTGAATCCCCGGTTGGCCTCGAAACAGGCCGACTTATCAATTTCTCCTGGGAAATGTGTAAACTAAGGAAAAGCTTTGTCTATCGCACCTGTGGAGGCTTATCAGAACTCTGTTTGCTAACCACCATCTTATCAGGACAATGGACTATCTGTTAGTGCTTCATGGACCACCTCATTTTAAATGCATATGTAACGTGTTCATAAATTTGCTTAGCTGGCAGAGGTTTTTTTTGATGTCTTAAATTGTGTCCTGTTAGGACAAAGTTTGAAGAGATCTTTTTATGTCACTATATCCTCTCCTCATGGCTTTGTCTCTTTTTCTATCTAAAAAAATGTATTCTATAAAGGATAAGAAGGCCGCGCTTTATAGCAGCAGCTGTGTGCACTCCGTCCATCTTTCGGACGACTGTACGGACATATTCTCGTTGTACCTCGGTGCAATGATAATAAAGCTTATTCTGATTCTGATCCTAAACGTTTAAATTAGCAAAAGCTTAGCTAAAAGCTAAAAGTAGCACACACCAGTTAAAATACCAAAATGGTAGTGTGAAGCTTAATTTATCAAAACGTTAGTTAAAAGATGCACAAGACTAACTAAAAGCTAAAAGTAGAAAAATCTAGCTAAAAGTAGCAAAAGGCTAGCTTAAAGCTAAAAGTACAAAACTAAAAGTGAAAAAAAAAAAGCTTAAAGTTAGATGAAAGTTAAAATTAAAGCTAGATAAACATAGCAAAAGCTAGGCTAAAACTAGCAACGCCTAGCTAAAAGTTAAAAGTATGAAAAGATGACATTATACAACATTAGCTAAAACCTAAAAGCAGAAAAAGATAAATGACATAAAAGGTTAGCTTAAAGCCAAAAGTAGCAATGCCTAGACAAAAGATAAAAGTAGCAAAAAGCTAGCTAAAAGTATCAGAAGTCTGGCTAAAATGTTAACATAGCAAAGCAGTAGCTAAAAGCTAAAGTTAGCGTAAGAATGGCTAACAGTTAACGATAGCAGAACTGTAGCTAAAAACTAAAAAAGGAACAAGACAAAAACTGAACAATATGATGAAGCAAATGACAAAGAGAACAGTTTTTGAAGGAATTGAAGGGATCTCTGTGTATTTCTACAGGGAGGAAATATTTATAAATAAAGTTTAAAAAGTGACTAAAACCAATTCACAGCACCCATCTCCTGAACAAGCTGAAGGTTTTAACATATAAAGAGCTACAATTGAAGAAAAAAAAAAAGCAGAAGTAGTTAAAATGCAAAAAACAATACAATAAAATAAATTAAAATGCTTCCACTGGTTTTCTATAAGGAGTTTCAGACAAACAATATATTTGGAGGTTTACACATTAAGTATAGACACAAACTTACAGGTGAGAATGAAGGTGGACTTGGTGGTCGACTTGCTGGTGGACTTGGTGGTAGACTTGGTGGTGAACCTGGTGGTAGACTTTGTGATGAACCTGGTGGTAAAGTTGGGCAGGGACCCGAAACTGGACTAGGGGTTGGATTACGTTTGGAGATTAATCCCAGGTTGTGTTTAGGAAGTGGAGGAAGAAAAAAAACAAATGGGTACAGGAAAGACAGATGGTAAAAATCGTATAAAGAATGTCTTTGTGTAGATTCAAAAATGGACTGGATTAAAGGAGTCTACAAGGCATCTTATCAGGTCTCGACTAGAACAGGTTGCAAAACTTACTTCCAGGTGACTTCAAGAACCAGTTTAATCGTTCCGGACTCATTAACATTCACAGCAACCGTCCTGGGTAGTGGAGTAAACAGGTCTACGGGTTCACAGAAAATATTTCCTATGACCACATGATTGGCTACGCTCTTTAGCTCCGTCACCTGAGAAACCGCAAAGATCTTTGTTAAAGCCAACCATAAATACTGTAAGTCCAAAGTCGTTAGAAGAGATCGCCAACGGACACTAACCTTCACGGAAATAAACTCTTGGATGATTGGGTAAAACACCGTCTGCTCATTGTCCCACGTTTGTTTGGCGTTGACTTCTAGACTTCCATGCATCTTCCATCGCTGCCGACCGTACTTTATAAGGATCTAAATGCAGACACAATTAATGATTCTTAATAAACACAAACGTATGTGTTTGCACAGATATTTGCTCTGTTTTTATGTAAAATCTCATCCAACGATGGGAAACATCACACTTTGTGATGCATAGCTCATCTGTGAAACTGAGTTGTGGCCATTTTTGTGTTGGTTGATGTTGACTAGCTGTAGCAGTCATCTCGAACTGAACTGACTCCAAAAGTTAATCTGTTGTAGTTGTACATCTAATCATTATTCTCCTGAAAGTTTCATGCAGATCTGCCTACTGGTTCATGAGATATTTAATGAGAAAAAAAGACCAACCAGGTTCGTGAAAACGACGGATGCTGCGTCTCCTCTGTGTGAACGACGCTAACAAACCATAGCAAATAACTCACTCAAGTTCTGGAGCTGTTTCTCCATGAAGACAATCTAACGTGGATGTTTTTAGACATTGTCAAACGTAACTTGAAAGGATAAAATTTCTAACGCCTTAAATGCCTTGTTTAGGGTTTGATCTACTTTACTTACGCTCACTTCTCCTAAAAAGAACCTAAGGCCATGTTTACATGACAACGATCCAATGAAAAAGATAATTTTCTCTATTTCTATTAACACATTTACATGAAAACGTTCTAATTACAATCTCTGTTTACACAGCAACGGTAGACGTGGAAAAGGTGTAATTCCCTCGCCACGCTACAAGTTGGTGGTATGTTCTTTGAAACTTTGAAACTAAGTGCGCATGCGTAAAAAAAACGTTCTACCTGAAACGGTCGAGATGGCAGAGAATAAAACATTTCTATGGACAGATGACTTGGTGATTTATAAGAGTCAGAAGCACAAACAATACTCTGGTATTCGCCATTGTCGATAGTTTCTTCTTCTGTGGATTGTAGGAAGCGGTTATGTTTTGCGTCATACTGCGCACGAGCCAGGGATTCCGACAGAAAACATCTATTTTTTCTGTTTACATGGCAACGGACACCGGGACGTTTTTGAAACTTTGTACTCTGGAACGCGTTCTCAAATTGTGCCGTTGCCAGAGAAAACATGAGCTATTTTCGTGTTTACAGTACAAACGCAACGAAACTCTTCCATTTTCACCATAAATCGTTTTGGTGTAAACGAACTAAGAGCATCACAACTCACTGGACTGGAGGGAAATAGTGATAAATTGGAAATCAGCAGCTCCGCCTACATATTCAAGCTGGATTAGTGAGAACAATCTGGCTAACTTTGGTTTATAAGGCTGTATGATTCAAATAATTTCTTAACTTTTGCAGAATGTCAGATCAATCTGAACTGAGATTTATTTATTTGTTTTTTATTTCTTGTTTGTCCTTTATTACATCGTAAGAGTATGTACCCGGTGTTTGTTTGTCGTTTGATAATGTGAAAATTTAACAAAAAGAGTGCTAAAAAGAACAGCTTTGTGATTAAACACCTGACATATTTTTGTCTTTTTTTAATGTTTGCTGACTGCTCTGTTTCGTGACAATGTCAAGTTTATTTAACTTTACTACAAGGTTTTGCTGTAAATTATAAAACATTTAATGTCATTTTGGTTAACCTATGAGCAATAAGTTATCTGAATGTGAGAAAAGAAAGCAGAGACAAACCTCATACTGATCACCAGCACACAATCTGGCAAATCCAGCAAGTCCTGAGGAACAGGTGAAAAAACAAACAATGAAGTCACCTTTAGAGTCACTTCCACAGTCGAGTGTAAACAGAAAATAAAGGCCAGCACGTGATGGGGATGACTCCCGACCACTTTAACATCAAAATTTAGCTCAAATTCTGTCAAATTGACTGAGTTGTAACTATTTTGTTTTAGCTAAAGTGATGTGCTTTGGGTTGACTGGAAAAGTTAGTCAGTTGTAGATGTACACACAATTATTACTCTTAGTTTTATTGAAATTCCTCCAGTGGTTCATGAGTTTTTTTGCTAACAGACAAACACACTTACACGTTCAACTAAAATTGCATTCATTCATTCAGTCAACCTTTATTTATTTATTATTTATAGTAATGCCTTTCGCCCATGGGTCATAAAAATAGTCAGAATAAGTTGCCACACATTTACTAAAGCTGATACAAACACGATAAGTGATGGGAACAAAAAATACAATCATAAGGAAGTGGAACGTAGCGAAAAGTTTTCCACATACATGCCTGTTACCTCAAACACATCCATTACATACGTGGTACCTATGGTAAATGGGCTGTGTTTAGAAGTGACTTGACATAACTTTGTACTTACAGGGTAAATGGTGCATATGTACCCAGCATATACCCAACATGTACAAGACAAAAAACAAGTACCGGTACATACCAGAAATGTACCGTATCCAGATCGTACCAGGTATTTATGTGGTATGTACCAGGTTTGTGTGTGTAACTGTTATGTACCCAGTGCCCACAAAGTAAACACTATACTGCTTTTGATGCAGTTGATCATAATAGTCTACAGAGACTTGAATAAGCCAGGTCAGGACCCGAAAGTCCTAGGTTCAATCTCCGGTCATTGCATACCTCGTGGTGTCTCAGGGCAGCACACCTCATCCCCAAAATGCCCCCCTGGGCGCTTTCAATAGCTGCCCACTGCACCACCCGATGGTGGTTGGGTTAAATGCAGAAACTAATTTCGCCATTGTATGGAAACATACAGTGATGACAATGTGTAACATTATTATTATTAATAATAATATTATTATTATATGATACTGGAATTACAGGAACAGCTCTAAAATGGATTAAATCAAATTTATTTGAAAGATTCCAGTTCATAAATGTCACTAATGAATTTTCTTCATACACTAAAGTTAGTCATGGAGTTCCTCAGGGTTCAGTGCTTGGACCAATACTCTTGACTTCATACATGCTTCCATTAGATAATGTTATTAAATAGCATGGGATACATTTTCATTGTTACGCTGATGATGCTCAGTTATATTTGTCCATGAAACCCAATGAATCCAATCAGTTATTTAGACTACAAGCATGTCTTAAAGACATAAAAACCTTGATGACCCTTAATTTTCTGCTTTTAAACTCAAACAAGACAGAGGTTGTTGTTTTTGGACCAGAACATCTTATGACTAAACTTTGCAGCATTTCACTTCCTCTGGATGGCATTAATTTAGCCTCCAGTTCTAAAGTTAAAAACCTTGGTGTTATTTTAGATCAGGATGCATCTTAAACCCAACATTAAAAAAGTTGCCAGGACTGTATTGCTTTTATCTGCTTTTAAAATGTTTCTCTTTAATAATTGAGTTCTGAGGACCAACAAACAGTATTTATCTCTTACCTTTCATTTTAATGGAGAACTCTCCCAGCTGTTTCTGTAACTCTTTCTCCTTTACATAAATATACTACAGAGAGAATCAGAAACACAAACAGTTAGTCTTGTTACAGTTTTCAATTACAGTATAAAATCGATGCATATTATATGTTACGGTGCCACTAATTTTACTGTATATTTGTATTTTCTTACTTTTTCTACATCATGGTTTTTAGTAGATTGTCTGTCTTCTTTACTTGTTCAAATTAAAGTCTTTAATTTAAGTGCAAAGTTACAATCATAATATACACAACACTTTTAGGAGTCTTCTTCCTTTCTCAGTCCAGATAAGGTCCATCACCCGATTCCCTCAAGCGTTTTGCCATTGATAAGTGCTCTGTGGGCAGGATCGTCAATGCAGTGTTGGTGGTATTGTAACTGTAATTTGACTTCAGTTTTTTTAGCTTATCCCAGCATTGCTTAAGGGTCCGGGTGTAGTCATCCTGCACCATCATCTCCGATATCTCACAATAAATTTGCTTGTTTCTTGTAGCGCCCTCCAACTTATGGGGGCCAAGATGGGGTAGAGGCAGAGGCAGCCGACTCAGGACCCGAAAGTCCCAGGTTCGATCCCCAGTCATTGCACGTGAGGTCTCTGAGCAGCACACACCCCATCCCCAAATGCACCCCCAACAGCCTCCCACCACACCACCCAGTGGCGGATGGGTTAAATGCAGAGAGTCAATTTCACCATTGTATGGGAACATACAATGACAATACATAACACATTATCATTATTATTATTAACTTGCTCTGATTCTCTGATCTGCCAATAAAGACAGAAAGGTCTAGACCTCATCATTGGTCCATGGCACTGTTTTTAGAGCTTCCATCCTGAACTAGAAACAGGAAAACTAGGAAAACAAACCAAGAAAACTACATGATCAGGAGATGAAATGGTGATTCTGATGTAGTTTGCAATCAGGGGCGGGTCATCCAGTGGCGTAGCTCTGCTGACCAATCAACAGCTGTTTACTTCCAAATTGTCACCTCAGAGCAGTTCACTTGGAACCATGAACAAAATGGTCCCATAAACTGGGCTGAGTGGGGCTGGGTACCGGCAGTGAGCAGACCCTTAACTTGTGCAGTGCGGTGCAGAACCGATGAGTGTAGAGACAGTGGCAAAGCGCCATTACATCCCATCTTCTGCTTCTCAAATCACCCTCTACATTTCTGGTTACACCTCAAGTCCCAGGCAATACCCAACTTTCTTGATCAGTATTTCAGAGTAGCCATTGTACATTTCAGTCCTCTCTTGCTAAGATGATCTATGGAGTGCCACAAGGGTGTATACTCGATACTCTTCTTGTTACTTTTGAGCAGGATTCATACAATTAAAATGTCACAGCCCATTTGATATACCACCTTAAATATATAACTGACATTTTAACACCATATACTCCAAACTGAAGTGTGAGATCACCAGCTAAGGCATTGCTAATCATTCTAAAATCCTGCCTAAAAACCAATGGTGGCCATCTACTTGGGCTCCTTTTCCATTGAATAATCTATTGGTATAACTGTGTATTTGCGTTGTTACCATTGTGTTTATACATTGTTTTAATGGTTTTACTGTATTTCATAGCTGTTAAACACGTTTTTTTCATTTTGAAACGTTTTATATAATTAAAGGCTTATTAATAATATTACTATTAACAATCAAAGTCTTGGGAAAAGCTATAACGGAATTTTTGAGTTTTGTTCAACTCGAACCATTACCTTCAGATCCTATCTTTGAAGTAAATTGTGGCTAATTATCTTTATATTTTTGTGCACGTTATATTATAAGCACCAATCTCAATGTTGTTTACTCACTGTACTCAGTTGATCTCACCTCTGAGTATTTCTTGTGTTCATGATTAGCCTTCACCAAACTCTCTTTTGCCTCTTTGGTTCCTGGAGAGGCTTTGCATGCCTTTATCACGTTGCTGGCCTCGTCTCGCAGTTTCCTCTTCTCGCTGTAAGATTCATAAATCTGCTCAGTCTGAGAAAAAGAAAAAAAAGAAAAAATACTTGCATGATTATTAACTTTCTCCATAGAAAGCAGCTTTTACAGTAATCTGTCTCTTCTGGTATGTCTTGGTCCATCTACTCCTGGACTTCTTGTCCATTCTTTATTACCAAACTGCTGCAGCTGCTTCAGGCTGAATGGACACCATCTTTAAATCAAACCAAAGGTCTTGGATTTGACTGGATCATTCCAAGACTTTTTACAGTTTTTCCTTAAACTAGTGGAGTATTGCTTCACTGCTGTGTGTTTAGCTGGAAAGTGGATTTTCCATTCGTTCCTTTAACTCTGACCAGTTTCCCAATCTTTCTTTTTTTAAATCTCTAAAATTAACTCTTTAACTTCAGGTACATCAAGAGGACCCCCTACTAACACTGTCCATTTATCAATGACCACAGAGAAGTTCAACCATCCATCATCTTTACCCACTTCTTCCTTTTTGGGTTGCGGGGGTCACTAGTGCCCATATCCAGCCATCACTGTGCAAGGGGCGGGGGACACCCTGACAGGTCTCCAGTCCATCACAGGGACACATAGAGTCAAATGGGACAAACAACCATTCACTCTCTCATGCATGTTTTTGGCCTGTGGGAGGAAACTGGAGTACCAGGAGAAAACCCACGCGTGCACGGAAAGAATATGCAAGATAGAGAACTTTACTAATTGGCTTTTTTATGTATGTGAATGTTCCTGTAAAGTGCCCTGAGACAACTTTGTTGTGATTTGGCACTATATAAATAAACTGAATTGAATCTCCACCCAGAAAGGCCCCTGGACCGGGATTTGAACCAGCGACATGAACGTTGAGAGGTGGCAGCTCTACCAACTGCGCCACCGTGCCGCCCTGACACACGCAAATTTGATTTGACAAAAAATATTCCAAAACAAAATAAAAAGGGGAAGATGATGCTGACCAACTGGTATTACCTTGCAGAAGTGATCCTCCAATGTGCCTATGTACGTCTCAATCACCTTAGCTTGCTGTCAAAAGAAAAGTCAGAATTGTTCATGATATTCTTTCCCACTAGTCAGTAGACTATAGTTCTGCTCATCTGGTAACTGCTAATAAAGGAACACATTTTTTTGTTTAGCAGATGTTTTCACTAACATTGGAAACCGTTAGCAGAATTAAATTCCGCTAAATTAGGTTTCACCAATAAGTCCGCTAACAAAATTCACAAGACCATTCACAAGCTTGTTCCTGTCTGTTGTGGGCGTGTCTCAAAGAGTCCGTTAGGCATGCTATTGGCTGACTACGTGAACACGTGACAAGATGTGATTGGTCGATGCAGCTTCAACTGGAAGAAGACAAAGATATGTGACACAGACTGAGTGGCAGTTGTCTTAGCAGTTAGCGGTACAGCATTTGCTACAGCTAATTTGCTTTACCTGTTTGGTGGTTTAACGTTAGCAAAGCTAATTTTTTTAGTTAGCAAAATATGGGTTAGCTAAGCTAACTTTTAGGTGAGCTGTACCCACCACTGCCACTGGTCTACTTCATATTGTCTTGTTTCTACAAGTCTGGCTCATATCTTTAACAATCGTAATTCACAGTAGCTCACCTGGTCAAATTCATAAAGGAACCCCTGAGAAGAAAAACAAAACATCAAGTCGTCAGTGAAAACACCAACTTATTGTGAAGCCAACCTTAGAACTGCCACAACATACCAGTCTGGAGTTAAGTTTAGATTTTCTTATTTCTTTGTTGATGTTATCCAAGTCTGTCTGGTGAACTTGAAGGCAAGACCTGCAAAGTCAGAGAATAGTTTTGGTTTGAGGGGGGGTTGAGTATGAATTCAAAGTTAAAGATAAGTTGCTGTTTAGATGTTCAAATAGCAGTGGGTGAACTTACAGAAGGCCTTTCTTCAAGGCATTGTAGACTTCATCCACTCGCTCTGTTGGAGGAATTTTAGGGGGTAGGATGGACTTGGTAGACATCTTGAATAACTCACTGGGCTCTTTTGCTGAGACGATGGTAGCCAAACATTAGTTGGTTCCTGCAATTTTAGATTACCAAAACTGTAAAATATCCAAACACGAAATCATCTGTGAAAAGCTACAATGCTGTATCACAGCTCAGATCACACCAACAAGGATAGATTTGTTGAGTGGGAGCCAGTCATGTTCGTGGAGGAGTAAAGGCTACCGGATTCTAGCTTGTATAACAACCATGAAGTATCAAAGTAAATGGACCGATCAATCAAAAGTTTCATTGTATACCCAAAGCCCACCAGTGAATCTCTCGCTCCCTCCTGCCATCATTGATAAAGCAAAGACTCACCCCCCAACCAAGAGGGAGCATTCAAACTTGTCCAATTGAGAAACATGATATCAAAGTTGGAGGAGCTGACTCTCATGCTGAAGATCATGGCTTATGTCATCAGAACCAAATAATCTCCATCATTATCTGCTTTGGAAACAGCACCCATTAGGAATCTCTACTCTGTAATTGTGCCTTGAGATCATGACCATGGACACAACAGAGAGGTAGCTCTGGAGGATCTTGCCCTGGAAACAATCTCAACTTTGTGCCGAGAATATAGAATATAGTGCTATATATGTTGTAATTGTACGTTCCCAGGCAATGACGAAATTGGTTCTCTGCATTTAACCCATCGCACTTGGGATGTGCCCAGGTGGAGCAGTAGGCAGCTATGTAAGCACCCAGGGAGCAATTAGGGATTGGATGTCTTGCTCAGAGACACTGCAACATCTGGGAATGGCTGAGAGTCAAACTGCAACTTTCTGGTCCCAAGTCAGCTGCCCTATCTCTACCCCATCTTGGCCCAGAATATAGGCTTTGAGAATATAGACAAAGCACTTGCTTTGGTTATTCAGGGTATGGATAACCAAATGGACAACCATGGTAAATGTCACCTCAACACTCCATATCTCTTGAGGAACCTCCCACTAATAAGGGAACACAGTCAACAATACACACATGGACTGTCACTGGACGATTAACTCTTTGACCCCCTTTAGGATCTCTGCAAAGGGGAAGACCTGGTCCACTGGTCCACTGGTCCACTGGTCCACTGGTCCACTGTTCCATGACCCGGACAAAAGCTACCAAGGTTCAACAACTGGTCAGATCCTTCCTTTCAACACCCTGTAATGAACTTTCCCAGAGAAGCTGAGCAGTAAATGAGTAAAAGTGTATTTTGAAACCCCAGTATTGAAGTGAACTTTGGTAGTTTGTTCCTCTGTTGCACATTTACACTGTCATTTCTTAATAACATAACCAATTAGATTGATCTAACAGGTTCCTAATTTAAGGTGACACCTAAAGGCAACAGACAATTGTTCATCCTGTCAGTAAGAAACTCCTTCTTTGCTGCCTGTCTTCACATCCAGCCAAGTCATTTGCTGACTTATGAATGAGGAATGAACCCACTGGCATCTTATAACTATTCAAGTAAAACAAATAAAATGTAAAGAATGTACAACACCTGCCGTCTTGCATGCCAAAGCTTTGACAAAGCACTCACGTGATCAGTTAGTGCTCAGAGTATGTGTTGTTGATGAATCTTAGCTACTCCAACACTAAATTTCAGCTCAGTAGCTGTAAAAATAACTGAGTTATGTCAATTTTTTGTACTTGTACTACTGGTCCTCACCTGTTGTCTTATGAAAATAAACTCACAATCTGGCAGAACTATTAACATCCTTATCCAAATTCCAAAACTAAGACCTTGCAGGAGTAAATCCTAATCAACCTTCTGTCCAAACTATTATTTTTGGTTTAGATAAATTAATTGAATTGAGTCAATATTCTACTTTAGATCCCTAAAGGATTGATCGTTACTGGTACTTTCTTGTTAAAATGTAGCACATATGAGTGATTGGAGGAAGAAGTGTGACACTATGATTAAGGATAATAATTTGGAGAATAACTAGTTTGAAAAAGTAGTCAAGTAATTACTAAAAGAATAAAGAACAATCTAAACATTAACCAATCAGTCAGGGGTTAATTATCTTTTATTTCAGGCTAAATTAACTCTTTGAGCAGGAATTATTTTGGCTTTTATACGCGCATAAATTTAGACAAAGTTTAACTATTTGATAAATAGTTCGCATGAGATTTTGGTGCAGAGAAGTTATTTAATGTGACCAGATCAAGTCATTTATTATCACTGCAAGCCAGGAAATGATTTATCAGTTTGCATCAGCTAAAAGTTGCAAACAGACCCAAAGTTGCATCATGTCACCAGGTCTCAGCTCCTTACTGGGTCAGTGTTGAGGGCTCAAGCTCACTTGTTTTTCCAGGGTTCTGCTGGCCAATCAGACCAGGGTACACCACGAGGAGAGGACTAGCCAGGCACTGCCCGAGGTAGCTGAAAGTCACTGTGACTGCTTCAGGGTTGGTGTGTCAGCTGATGAGAATGTGTGGATAATCAGCAACCTTCAGCAGACTTACACTTTAAGCCAAAAATGTGTCTCACAGTGAGATAAACAACGTTTTATCTTCTGTAGTTACTAGAACTCTACTTTGCTTCTAACAAAAATTGTAACTGAGCAAACTTGTTGTTTTCTTTGCTCAGAAATAAACAAAGACGGACATCAGACGAACACATCAGGACGGGGAAAACAGATGAACTGAAAGAAACTTTGTGTGACACAGTATAGTTTATATACGATCCACAACTTTTCTTCCTCCACCATAACCCTCAGCACTGGCTCCCCTCAGGGCTGTGTGTTGAGCCCACTCCTGTTCACTCTGCTCACATATGACTGCGCACCTACCCATCCAGGCTGTCATATTGTAAAGTTTGCAGACAATACAACGATGGTGGGATGCATCAAAAATGATGAGTCCAGCTACAGGTGGAACACCTGGAGAGCCTCCACATCAATGTGAAGAAGATGAAGGAGATGGTTGTGGATTTCTGACGGAGCAAACCCCCGTCCCCCCTCCCCCCGATCATAGAAGGATCTGCCATGGAAGTGGTCTCCAGCTATAAGTACTTGGGTGTACACCTGCATGACAACCTCAGCTGGAGCAACAACACCACCAGCCTGATCAAGAAAGCTCATCAGAGACTCTACTTCCTCAGGCGGCTGAGATGAGCTGGTCTGGGAAGCTCAGTTCTCACCTCCTTCTACAGGTGTGCAGTGGAGAGCATCCTGTGCTCCAGCATCAACATGTGGCATGGAGGCTGCACAGCTGCAGAAAGAAAAGCTTTGCAGAGAGTGGTGAAGGCTGCACAGAAGATGTTGGAGTTAGTCTCCCCACCATCACAGACATCTACACCTCTAAATGCAGGAAGAGAGCCACCTGCATCATGAAGGACCACACTCACCCAGCACACTCACTTTATGCCCCACTCCCCTCAGGAAGGAGGTTGAGGAACATGACAGCACCATCTTAGCACCAACATAACTGGTTTGTTCCACTTTGGAGTAAGCTGTTGGGAGAAGAATCAGTTTTGTGTTGTGTGTTTCCTTGACTGATGAAGCCTTCTGGATTGAAGGCGAAATATTTCAGCACAAAAAAAAAAGAAACTGTCCAGATGACCTGACTGAAAAATGTTGGTATATCTTAGATCTTTTAGCGTACCGTTTGGCGTTTGTTTAGCTTATATCTTAGATCCTATATACTGTTTCTTTATATACTTCATTTTATACTTTATATTTTTTGCTGTTTTGGGTGTAACTGGAACCCTGAGTACATAATTTTGTCCCACCTCATGTACCACATGTGGTGAGAATGGCAATAAACCTACTTTAACTTGCACTTGAGTCTGGTAAACAACCTAAAGGTCAGAGGTCATAGTCAGGCACATCTTCATGATCAATTTCTCACATTATTCCCCAAATTCTTAGTGTTAGTTTATTTAGTCTTGTGGTGATTTTATTGTTCGTCGTTGATTTTTACTTTGATTTTGTTTATTTTTGTAATTGAATTTAAGAAAGGCAAATTTGATTTCTTTATGTATAAATAATGATTGAAATTTCCCTGTAATTTAACAAATTCTGACCTCAAGTGTTGAGATTTAATAAACCAAGAGAGCACAACTTTAATAACCTAATGACTGAATTCCTATAATAATCAGTCTGTTATTGGTTAATAAACCCGGATATCGCCCATCACCCTCCATGTCAGATTTTTAGTCTTAAGATCTTAAGATGAGAAAGAAAGAAGGTCCAGACATGTTCGGACCTCCTTTAAACACAGATCAGTTACCACTAGAGCATATTGTGAATGACTCTCAGCTACTACCACACCAAAGTTCAGCTCAATATTTATACAATTAGCTGAGTTACATCCATTTTTGTGTTACTCTGTGACAGCCGTCTTGGGATGGGTTTACTCCAAACATTAATCAGTTCTAGTCGTCATCCAATGAATAATTTCAGAAAGTTTCATTAAAATCTGTCCATCCGTTCTGGAGATATTATGCTAACAGATAAACGAACACATGCAGACACAACCCTCCAGAAAAAAGCATCTATGTAACTTCTTATTTAACATGAACAAGAAGTATTAGCATGAAACAACAATATTTAGCTGATTTAAGAGACAGAGCAGCTAAAATGCAAAGAGAAGCTTCAGTTTTTCTATCTTAAAAGGTGAACGTTCTTCAAAAACACTAAAAATTATTTTAAAACTGTTTATTTCAAACTATTTGCTGCTTTATGACGTTCACATTCTGTTTCAGCTTCCTAAATAAACAACTGGAAGGTTTCAATTAATATTTTAATTAGGATGTGTTGTTTTTTTAAACCATCAAATTATCCAGATAAACGTATATCTTTACATGTACTTATACATGTAGTAAGCTGTCTATTTACCATCCGACTAGCAAAAATACTAGTAGAGTGATCTCATAACACGAGTCCATGCGCTCTGTTTTATTGTCTATATTTAACATGTACGTCTAGTTTTTGAGAAAATCAAAATCTTACTCACCTGAACCATCTGCATGCACAGAGGAAATAAATCTGTGAAACCTCATCAAGGAAACTTGAGTTTACGAGGGAAAAAAAGAATAGGCAGGGCAAAAGAACAGGAAATATCATCAAACAAGACGAGTAAGGTTTCTCCAGATAGACACACGACCTGTTGCAAAAGGAAGCAGTGAGGAATGCTGCAGAACCAGAACCAGCATGAGGGACGACTGGTTACCAAGTTTTGTTGGAGACATAAATAGTTTTTTTTTAAAAGTCTGTCTAAAGACAGCAGGAGTATTAGACATTATGAATAATGGTAAAAACTATAACCCACTCCTCAACCTCAAATCTGAAATAGTTTTATAAGTTTTAAAATAGAAGAACAAGTTCAACAAGGAATCAAACAGTTGCTTTTTCCCGTTAATGTGTTATATAATTACTGCAATAGTTTAATTAATGGCAGAACATTTTAGTTAGCAGGGGCACCATAAAGAAGGGGGACCAAAGGGGGCAATAGCCACTCCAAAATAAATAAATAAATAAACTGTAGGCCCCTTTTCCTCCACATACGTTTGTTTACCTGTGGAAACAGCCGAAGTTGCTGAAACAGGTCAATAGTGAAGTCCACAAAAGAGCCATTCAGGATGAAGACTTTTGACAGCTTTCATGTGTTTTATTAAGATTTGTTGCACAAAATATCCAGATTAAAGTGATTTGTTTACCACAGTTTCATAATTTTACATCAATATATCTGGGAATCTTGTAAACTCTTTCAAACTGCACCGTTTGATATGGTTCAGATCATCTTTTATGTTAGATTTCATGCTTTTAAGTTTTGAAGTACCTTTTTAGGGTTTAAAGTTTCAGTTATTTCTATCATATACTTTTAATTTACCAAAATAATTCAGTAAGCAGTTGAATTTACAAACCAAAGGAAGGACATCAAGCCGGACATCTGGGTTTATGCAACAAATGAGCAACTTTTTTAAGGCACACACAAAAAACAAAACAATATAACTATGAGCCACTTGTCTCTGGGCAGCACGCCTCATCCCCAAAATGCCCCCTGGGCGCTTTCAATAGCTGCCCACTGCACCACCTGGTGGTGGATGGGTTAAATGCAGAGACTAATTTCGCCATTGTATGGAAACATACAGTGCTGACATTGTGATGACATTATTATTATTATTAAAATCTTTCTGTCTGGGCTTTTTGTTTGAAAACTATCATATTGAAAACCTTGCTGTATCCACTCTCTACCACTAAGGGGCGGTAACACACCAATTCCACCAATAAAACTCCAAACAAACAAGAAGGAGAAAAAGTCCTGAGGTACAAATATATACCATATATATCATATAATCATAGATATCATAACTATGGATGTACAGATAAGTTCTATCTTTTTCTTTCTTTCTATTTTTAACTTTATTGAACACAATAACAAAAGAACAAATAACAATCTCAAATTACAAAATGATAAACATGTGAATAATCCTCTGCCATACCTCCTCAGGTCAACATTTGCATTAACAGAAGGATAGCATAATATTCAGATCAAATTTAAGTTTAAAGTAACATTATTAGGAGCAGAGAATTAGCAAAAATATGAAAAAGAATAGAAGTAAAGTAAGAACTATTTAAGTAAAGCTATACATATTTACTCAAACAGTTCGTTGGAGGGCTGTTTTATCTGAGCGAGGTCATAAAAGAGCCTTTTTGCTTGTGTACAGTAAGTCCAGGTAAATAAATAAAAACTGCTTTAAATAAACACTACCTAGCAACAGCGCATCCTGATTTTATCATTGGTTGAATCAGCCGTCACGTGATCACATGGGCGGGGCTTACTGTTAGCTGGTGCCTGATTTGATTAGCTAAACGACGTCACGCCTGCCTTGTAACGTTTTACTTTCGATTTTGGTCGCTGCGTACTTTTATTTGGCCATTTTGTCCGAAGTAGGAGACGTTTTATTTATTTTGTCTCAAGAAGTCTTCAGAAGGAGGAGAAACCATGAAGGAGATCGTGATCGTCGCTGTTCTTCTCTGCCTTTCGAACTTCTCCTCGGCGACAAAAGGTAAATTTATCGTTTCGTGTTTTGATCGTGGCTGCCAGGAGGAAGAAGGAAAAGCTGGCAACAAATGTCAGCTCTCACTATAAATATAACCTTGAATCTTTGTTCAAGTTGTTAAAAAAATAAACCGGATAACATTAAGATTAACAAAAGGAACAATCTTTGAGAAGTTTGGGTCATGATGGTTGACGCTGTGACGTCACATTAATTCCTAACAAACGAATAAGCTTAAACACATTTTAAATGTTCTTGATCTTCATTCGACCTGGATCAGGCTCAAATAAAACACATTATAGACATTTAAATTGATTATTCACATTTCTGTACAAAACTGTACATCAGTTTTTATGTGGCTTAAAGCATTTTGAGTAAGTCAAATCACTTTCCTCTGCACTTTACCATTGAAGTGTAATGAGTTATTGTATTTTGGGAGTTTTTTAAAGATTGTACCATGTTTAATCAGTCTTAAAAACTATTTGTGTGGAAACAGTGTCATAAAGGTGCACAGGAAAGTACCTGTCATTACCGTGGGGAGTGGTTAAGTCATTCTTTTGCCAACTTGTACTTAGAGGTTGTCACTTTGTACTCATGTTTACAACACAAACCTGCTGGTACACGTTTTATTGGATTCAGATACAACCAGATATACTTCAAATTAATACTGTGACCACTGACAATATACAGTTTGTTCCCCAGCTGGTCGAGGCGGATGGCTGCCTGTCCTGAGCCCGGTTCTGCTGGAGGCTTCTTCTTGTTAAAAGGGAGTTTTTCCTTCCCACTGTCGCCTGTGTGCTGCTCAGGATGGGAGATTCGACATAGTCTGCTGGCTTCCTTAGATAACTTTTTACTAATTGGCTTTTTTTTAATGTATATGAATGTTTTTGTACAGTGCCTTGAGACATTTGTTGTGAATTGGGGCTAGATATTTTTTTAAAAGTCTTAAATTAAATTCAGTTCATTTCAAAAATACTTTATTAACCTCAAAGGGAAATTAATTGTTGATGCAGCTCATCCCGGTTTCATTAGAGTTGTTGTAGATGCTGATGACTGTGGGCAGGAAGGATCTCTTAGTCCCACAGCGCATCTAAAAAAACTGGCTGCAGATGCCGATCCCTCCGCCCAGACCCTGCAGACCTCTGTCCTTTTGGGCAGCAGGACTGCCTGAATGCCGGGAAGAACTCCTCCCTCAGCGATGGCCATTCCTCCCACCGGCTTAGCCCCTCGTCGCTGTGGACAAAAGTGCAGGTGCCGGGGGACGATCTCGATCCTCCCACTGTCACGAGCTACGTTTCCCGCCACTTCCAAGATGTCAGTGGTCAGGCTCTCAAGCACCGCCTCCAGGTAGACGGGAATGCATCCACGGCGCCTCCTTTTCAACTCATTTGGGATTTGGGGGTGTAGTTGAAGCATTATTTGAGCTTTGAGATGTTAATCAGCTGCTCCCAGTTGTAAAAAACACCTTGTTGTTATGGTTACGCATCATAACAAATGTTTAAAAGTTAAAAAAATGCTAGACTTTTCTAAAATGTACTCCAGTAGATTAAACCATCAACAACGGGGCGGCTGCCGTGGTGGGAACAAAACGGTCCAAGTTACCAGACTCCAAAAAAGTGTCAAATGGGGAAAGTTAATGCAGTGTGGCTTTTTAATGATCAATGATTATGTTATCTGCTTTTCTGTCATAAAATGTGTTGCGCTGCTACTGCAGAACAGGAAATATTAAAGGTTGTATAAAGTCTGAAGGTAAATAATATAATTTTCTCTAGGAATGAGGAAGAGTACAAGTCAGACTAAAAGTACAAGTTACTGTAAACTATCGTCCCCAGAGTGCAGCTCCACACCGTGAATATAATAAACATTATTCTCATCTGAGGCACGGCCACGGTTTTAAATGACGGTTTTAATGCTTCACATTTCTTCTCAGCTGGCCAGAAAACACGACCTTTGAGGCATTAAGACAAAGAGTGTCCTCTGATTGGACACGTCCAACAGGTGTCATAATCACCGTACAAGCAGCATCTTAGAGATGTCAAAGTAAAACTATGAGAGAAAACTTTTGTTGTAATGTTTATGTGAGGTGGATAAACCTTGGAATTAAAGTGCACAGTCTACATTTTTATTTAGTTCCTATTTTCTTTATCTTTGGGTGGACAAAACACATTTAATGTTCCTTTAATATTCCTGAATCATGGTTTAAATGAGTATTATTTGGTTTGCTACTTTCATTAGTACAATGTTAGAAATATATTTTTTAAAGCTTAACAGATGGTTTTACTAGTATTTGGTCTGATTTACAGGAAGTTGGTCATTAACAATCAGAGTAGAGACTAGGCCTGTCACGATAACAAATTTTGCTGGATGATTAATTGTCTCAGAAATTATTGCGATAAACGATAATATTGTTTGAAATTTGACAATAATTAATAATTGTCAAATTTAAGAATTTGTTTTGTGTGTAGTACCTTTTTTTGGCCACCAGATGGCAGTATAAGACTGTTTGAACCGAAGGATGGATAGTGAGGGAGCGAGCAGCGTGAATCTTTAAGAAAAATGGGTTGGAGGCCCCTTGACTTGACATGGTGGAGTTATTGAGTTATTGTTTATTGTGACTGTAGAGGATGTGTTAAAGGCTAAATCAATACCATAATTATAGTGCAAAGTTTTTTCAGTAATAATTGTATTAAAAGTACTAAAAATAAAAGTACACCCAGTGATATTGGTCGCCGAGCTTCTTGAAATGAATAAATAATTCTTAAGCTGTTTTTAGCTTTTTGAGCCAACATAATGTTCAAACTGAAAATTAAAAACAGTCTAAACTTTAGACGAAACACATTTTGTTTATCCATTGGCACCAGGAGAACCGGCTCTCCTGCTGTCAAAAGGTAAAGAGAATTATTGTTGTTAAGAAATCTGCAGAAACAAATAACTGCAAAATCATTCTTTGAAAAGTTTTCTGAATGCCGTTTATTGACACGATTGATCCACATTTGTGTTGGGGTAAAACATAGTGAGACCGTTTGGTCTAGAAGTCTTACAGTGTTCCTGTTTTTTGTTCTCAGCTTCACCAAAGGTCCAGGTCTACAGCCGCAACCCGGGAGAGTTCGGGAAAGCCAACGTCTTAATCTGCCACGTCAGCGGCTTCCACCCGCCGGAGATCCGCATCGAACTGCTGAAGAACGATGTGGAGATCCCCGGGTCCAATCAAACCGACCTGGCCTTCGAGGAGAACTGGCACTACCACCTGACCAGACATGTGCCCTTCACTCCAAAGGAAGGAGACCGGTTTAAATGCAGAGTGACCCACGTAGACGACACCAAGATATACGAGTGGGGTACGTGCTCAATGCTTCTTTTATGCCACAAGAAGTTGAGACAACACTGTAAAACTGAAGATCATTCTTGTCCTGGTATTTATGAGAGGCAGTAAATGAGAGCTTCAGTGTTTTCTTCATATTGAAAAGTCAAATGCAAGAAGTTCTAACTTGGAAGAAACGATGAGGGAAAGGACAGTGAGGGCCCAGTTTAAGCCCATTTTATAAAGCTCAGCTTTGTATCTGATACCTGTAATAAAACGTGAAATTCAGTAATCCCTCGATATTTCGCGGTTCGACTCACTCTTTCACGGGTTTTCAACATAAGATTGTACATGACACACGACTGGCTGACTGATGGAAGGTGACCAACCAGAGCTGTGCTGAGGGGCAGACTGGCCATCGGGAGCACCGGGACATTTCCCGGTGGCCTGGCCCGCTCAGTGATTGCAGAGGAGCCACCTCCTTTCTCTTTCTGAGGCTGTGTGTCACAGCAGAGCAGATACAAAACAGGTGAGCGCGCAACCTGTTGTGTGTCTGCTCTGCTGTGACAGACAGCCTCAGAAAGAGAAAGGAGGGGGCGGGGTCTGACTTTCCCCATCGCTGTTGTGGGAGCTTCAGTGAGGCAGATACCAGAGTGAGTGGCATAGATTGTTTATTTAAAATAATCAAGTGCGACCCAAACTGAGCCTTTTGTTCTCTTCGGCAATCACTGAGCGGGCCAGGCCACCGGGAATATGTCCCGGTGCTCCCGATGACCAGTCTGCCCCCAAGCGCTGATTGTCTGTAACCGTAGCATCAGTGTCTGCTCTCTTTCCTGTGCTCTTCTAGAGAGTTTAGAACATTAAGAACATTGCAAACGTGTGGGAAGGGTTTTTAAAGCCTTAAAATATATATAAATACTCAAATAAATATAATGCCCCTACTTTGCAGGGGGTGTCTGGAACATAACCCCCGTGATAAGTGAGGGACTACTGTATGTTGTTTTATTTTTTCCCCTTTTAGTAGTCTCTCCATCCTCTTACAAACATCTAACTCAAAATCAGCACAAGTTTTATGGACCATCAGAAACTGGATTTGAATTGCTCAGACCGAATCTGTGTTCACGTCATTTGAAGTTAAATCCATTGGTTTGAAAATGGATTTCTCTCGAAACTGAATTTAATGGTTTGAAACTGAATTAATTTGTTCTGAAACTGTATTTCATTGTATTGAAATTTCAGTTTGACTACTTTCATTTTCAGTTCTATAATTCAATTTCAATTCCAAAATTATTATTTTTTTTCTGTGTGCGTGTTTCAAATATCCAGGTCCTTGAGAAAGCCGCGGCGTAATCGAACTCAGATTGACAGATTTACGTTTCACGTCGTTACGGAAAGTTTGGCGTGAGGTTCAGTCTCGAGGAGGCGGTAATGCAACAGAGTGGATGCGATCCGCTGTAAAACCAACGAAGAAGAAGAACTTCCTTTACTTCGTGTTTTGTTCATGTCAATTTCAATCTGCGTTTGATTACTCCGAATCTTTCGGGTGAAAGACAAAACATTTCTTCCAAGAAGAATCTGTCCAGATGATATGATTTAATGATTTTTTTTGTTGCCACAGAACTGTAGTTCATAATTTCTTATCTGGCAACCTGACTGACATGGAAACTACAGCGTTTTCATGTAAACCCGCTCGCTTTTTGTTCTTTACCCCCACTAAACATTGAAAACACACAAACGTTTCCAGAGGTTGTTCTCGTGTGTACGGGGCCTCAAAGTGACCAGTAGATCACTTTGACTTGGTCGTTTTAAAAGTAGCTCTCATGCTGAAAAAGTGTGGGCACCCCTGGTTTGATGTGAAGAGAGCGCCGTTCATTTTCTATGAGAGAAAGCTGAATATTTCAAAAAGTTAAAACTGCACAAATACCAAAAGTCCTGGCAGAAGAACTTTATGGACGGTGAATAAAACTCATATTCTTTCTCTCTCTCTGCAGAACCGGATATGTAAACTCCACTCGCTTCAGGTGTGTACGTTTTACTCCTCTCCGTCTTTAAGTGGATCTTTATTGCATTTAATAAATGACTGAGCCTGGTTTTATGTGAATCCTGCAGCTCTGATCTAAAAGACGAAGGTTGGACTTCAGCTCCTGAAATCTAAACCTTCGGCAGCAACAAGCGAGAAGAAAAAAACCGCACTGAAAGGTGTTTCTGTGACGTGTTGAAGGCAGTAACACAAAAAAAACAACTGTTTGACTTTTTAACTATTAAGGACTTCCTTATAAAACTCAGGTTAATCTGTGTTTAGCCTTTAGCTTTGGTTTTGTTCAGCGTGTTTTAGTTGGTGTCAGTCTGGATCCAAACCAAAGCAGACGTTATCAATAAATCAATAAAATCAACAAAAGGTAATAAACAAACTTGTATAAATGATTAAAGGTTATCTGTTTAACTCTCGATTATTTCTGTAAAATAAAAAAAAAGGGTGAATCTCTTGTTCTAACATTACCATAAATTTAGATTATTCTTGAGTTTATTTTATATATCGACGTTGAAAACGTATTTTAGCTGTACGAGGATAAATGTGTGTATCACGCAAAAGAAATGTGCTGTTATTAAAAATCGAAGCGTTTTATTATTTTTCACTGTTTTTAAACATGACCAATTGAAAACTATTGAACGTTTTGCTTTTGATTTCTGGGGTTTTATT
Organism: Nematolebias whitei; assembly: GCF_014905685.2. Classification (NCBI taxonomy): domain Eukaryota; kingdom Metazoa; phylum Chordata; class Actinopteri; order Cyprinodontiformes; family Rivulidae; genus Nematolebias; species Nematolebias whitei. The sequence goes on from NC_056517.1 coordinate 35,318,392, forward strand.
TGTTCATATAAATGACATTTATGCAAAAATAATGATTGAATGTTAAATAAAATCACAAATAAGCACCAATTTGGATGTTTTGTTTTGAATTTAACTTGTAAAACTGTAAGACATTAACTCCCAATCTACATTTTTTCCTTTTTAAAAATATATATATTCATATTTTTATACATTTTAAATACATAAGTGACAGTAGCAGCTAAAAGGAGCTAAATGGTAGCTCAAATAAAATGTTTTTTTTAATGAGTTGCATTAATTGTCACATTTGCTCATTGGACATCAAGGAATAGTTAATGATCCATTTAAATCAGTGGTTCTCCCCAGGGGTCCGCGAGCCAGTGCTTGGGGGTCCGCAAAATATATATATTTTTTATTTTTACAAGCACATGGATGTTTAACAACCTGTTAAATACACCAAAATGCAGGAAATCAAAATCTGCTTTATTCTAAATTTTCTGGGGGCGGACCCTCAGAACTTCCCCGCCCACTATTTGTGTTCCGGCATCGATCGGTTTCCGAATGAAGCCCCGTTACTTGGATTGACCACCGCGGTTCTGATTCTGTTCAGGTTTATGTAAAGAGTTTTCTATAATAATTTGAACAAGCGTCGATACATTTATTGTGCTCATTATGTGTATAGGTAAAGTTTTAAAGTGTTTTTTGATTCCGTTTATTTTCTCAAAACTAATTTTTGGAAGTTGAAATAAAAAAAAAAAGTTAACACTGTCTTAAATTAAAAATACCCCATGTTTAAAAGTATAAAAATTGTATTGACATTATTAAAGAATAGGTCTTATGTATTTATGTTACACAAATATTTCCATTACATTAGAGACAAACTAAAGAAAATTATGTAATAAACATGAGGGTTATGAGAGGGTCCCTGAACGCAAGAAGTTTAAGAACACCCCTGCTTTAAATTGATCCAGAACTTGCACTACGCGACTACAGTACTCTGAAATAAAGTGGACTTAGTCAAAAGCAGCATTTTGTAACATCTGTCAAACTAAACTTTTCCACGTTGAGACATTTTAAAAGCAGAATTGAAAGAATAACAGAATAAGAGAATTCATTTTCTCTTCACTTGGGCGTAGAGATCTTCTGGAACGGTCTGCGTTGAGGGGTTTACTCTAATTTGGGTGTAGACGACATCCTGTTGGTGTTCGTGGGTGGAGGGCGGGTCGGACGTCTGGTTAGAGAATTGAATTTCTCCATAATGGATTTCTTCGTCTTCTTCTGTGGGCTTTTGAACTCTTTCTTCTTTGTTGGTTTGATGATGTAAACAAACAGGAACTTGTGTAAAAATCTGGAAGTGAAAAGAACGTTCCTTAAGGTTTCCTGTTTCTTGACACTTGGACTCGTGAAGAATACTTTTACTGCGTTTAGTACTTTCTCACCTGACGTTGTTGTACCGATGGATTTTCCTTCTTAGCTCGCCTTAAATACATGATAATTCTGTAAATTAAAACAAAGTTAAATCCAACACAACTGTCTCCAGTTTAAAAAATATTGGTACCAGTACATAATACAGCCAGGCACGTTCTGAGTATGTACCTGGTACCTACTTATTCTAGCTATTATTACTGGATAGGTACCAGGTTTGTACCTGATAATTTAGTTCGCACAAGGATGTTATCTTGCTTGTGTAGGTAAATAACTGGTACTTAAAGGGTACTTACATTATACTTATTTAAAGGGTATTTGCCCAGTAAACTATAGCTACGTACTTGGTACTGTGGTGCAAAATCTAGTACCGGTACATACCTTGTTTGTACCAGATAGGTACATGGCATCAAGAAAATAGTCAAGTCAAATTTATTTATAAAGCACATTTAAAATGGTGGTTGTTACCAAAGTGCTTAAGAAAAAGATCAAGACCGTAATTAAAGAAAGAAAAAAAAAGTACCGCAATTAAATGCATCAAGAATAAAACAAAAACAAACGATGAAATACTAAATCAAACGTGTTTAACATCAGTGAAAACAGGCGTGTTTTTTTAGGAGAGATTTAAAAGCAGGGAGTGAAGTGGTCTGTCTAATGTTGGGGGTCAGATTGTTCCAAAGTTTAGGGCAGTGTAGCCGGGTTGTAACGAATGCATGGACTATTTTTTTCAAGGTCAGAACTGGTCAACACGGACTTAAGTTTAGCTGTCTGCCTTAACTGGAAGAAGCTTTTTTGTAGAACAGCGTTAATCTGTTTATTAAACTTTAAAGTCAGAGTCTAAAACCATCCTGAGCTTTGACTACTTAAGATATGGCTGAAGGGAGTCCAGGTTAACAGAGACGGCAGTAGAGCTAGGGCTAAACACAATGACTTCAGTTTTCTGTTGAAACTTAAAAAGTTTGAAGCCATCCATGCCGTAATGTCATCAAGACATTTTAACAGAGGGTGAATTGTGCATGAACTGTTTGGTTTTAAGAGCAGATAAATCTGACAATCATCAGCATAGCAATGAAACAAAAGACCATGTTTCTTTAAGATAGACCCCAAGTGGAGGAGATGACAATGAAAACAGAAGGGGTTCAAGAATAGAGCCTTGCGGGACCCCGCAGGAAAGAGGCATTGAAGCAGATAAACTATTACCAACATTAACACAAAAACTCCTGTCACTCAGATAAGAATGGACCCATTCTAATGCTGCACCAGTAATCCCCATCCAGTGTTCTAACCGCGATATGAGGATACTGTGGTCAACGGTGTCGAAAGCAGCGGTAAGGTCCAGGAGTTCGAGGATCACAAACAGACAAGAATCATTGCTAAAAGAATGTCCTGACAAACTCTTACCAAGGCTGTTTTCTTGGTGTACGTAATTGTTTAAAATCAGACTGAAAAATCTGGTTTTAAACAATTACACAGCACCAAAACAGCCTTGGGTAAAATGCTAAGTTTGTACTCCATAGTACCAGGTATATACTTTGTACTGTACTTGGCAGGTACCCTGTAAGAACCTGGTACCTGGTACTACTTACTGGCATCAAATATTACTTACAGGGTACTTGTTTATTTAGGACCAGGTAAGTACCTGAAGTTATTTCACAGAAGAAATCTTCCCAAAGGATATATAAAGTTCTGTCTAATCTAATCTCGTACATACTAAGAACATACCTGGTACTTTAGAGGGTTCTTACCTGGTTTCAACCAGTAGAGGTATTAGGTATTTACCTGGTTCTTATAGGGTCCCTGCCAGATACGTACCTGGTACTATGGAGTACAAAGTACTTGCCTAGTATTTTCTTGGTACTTACAGCGTACCAACCAAGTATGTATATAGCACATATACAGGGTGCCTAATGTGCACATTTCAGGGACTTTTTTGGTACTTACATAAGAGTACGCACATAACTGGTAAATAGCAGGTAGGTACCCACTATGCACCAGCTATGAATTTAGTAATTACCCTCTAGGTAACAGGTACATATCCTTATAAATATTGTAAGTGCTGGGTACATATATGGATAAATACTTAATATTGCTACCAAAACATCTCCAAATACAACCATATAGATCCTGTTAGCGGTATTTATGAATTATACTCACAAAATGAACACAATCAGTACAACGATGCCAGTAATTCCTGCAGCCATCGGTACCAAGGGCAAAGATTTCTCTGCTGAAGTTAAAGAAGTTAGTGCAGAAAGACTAAAGTGACCAGAGTGAGTGCAGGACGATATTTACCTTCTAAGTTAAGAAGAACCACAGGTGACGTCTGGTTACCCAGATCATTTAGAGCCACACAGTAAAACTCTCCTCCCTCAGAGACGTTGAACCTGTAAACCTGACCTTCAGAAACAAGAACAGGTCCAGGTTTGCTGTTCCTGAACCAGGTGAAGGTTCTGGCAGGAGGCTTTGCTCTGCTGGAGCAGCTCAGCTCCACCCAGGTACCTGCTGACACCACACCTGATGGACTGATGGATGCTGAGGTGTCTTTAGGAGCATCTGAGGAGAACGGGTCACACATTAACTTCATTCATCAGAACCAGCTGAACCGTGACGGGTCCACAGGATCACTTACAGGAAACACTGAGAGTCAGATTTGTTTCTGCTGTCTTCTTACGGTTCCCTCCATCCACAGGATATCTGACAGAACATCTGATGTTGTCTCCATCATGTGTGTCTGACAGAGTGATGTTCTCCTGGATTTTAGTTGTAAATGTTCCATCTGTGTTCTTCTCTGTTCTCTGAGAGTCTTGTTGGAGACTCCAGGTGAGTTCAGGAGGTGAGTGTGGACAGGGAGTCTGAGCTGAGCAGGTGATGGAGACAGACTCCTCCTCCTTCAGATCACCTGAGACTTCAATGCTGGGACTCCAGGCAGAATCTGGGATTTCACATTTTATAACAAAACATACATGATACAGTTAGCGGCGTTTTAAATCTAAATTTGCAAATACAAAACAAAGACGTGAAGAAAGAAGTCATCGTTTCTCAAATCAGCTGACATGACAATTAGAGAGCGAATAAAAAATTAATGCAATATTGATGGAATCAGAATAAACTTTATTATCACTGCACTGAGATACAATGAGAACATGTCCGTACAGTTGTCCAAAAGATGGATCGAGTGCACAAAGCTGCGGCTATAAAGCGCGGCCTTCTTATTCTTATTTAGAATACTTTTTTTATTTAGATAGAAAAAGGGACAAAGCCATGAGGAGAGGGGTGGTGACATTACAAAAAAGATCTCTTCACACCTTGTCCTTACAGGGCAAGATTTAAGACATTATGCATTTACAACGAGGTGGTCCATGAAGCCTTAGATAGTCCATTGTCCTGATAAGATGGTGGTCAGCCGACACGGTTCTAATAATTCTCCACAGAAGGCGGGGAGGGATGGGGGTTGCGATAGATGAAGCTTTCCATTAGTTTACACATTTCTCAGGAGAAATTGATAAGTCGGCCTGTTCCGAGGTCAACCGGGGATTCAGATAACCACAGGCAGACTATTTTCCGTCAGCCTTAGAGTCTGTACTGATAATTTTCCAAGGTCCGAAGTGGCCAGATTAGAGTGCATTCCACTGGTCCGTGCTTACGAGCCTCTTCAAGATGGTTTTTTCATGCTGACGAGTCCCAAAGCCGCAGGTGGCCTGCGATTCAAATCACTTCCAACTTACGGTTTCGCTCGTAAAGCAGCTGATTTGGAGTCCTCCAGCACGAACCTTCACATAGACAGCAGCCTGTCGAGGTCCAAATGAGCTTCTTTGTATGTTGATAAACCAGGATCTAAACTATTTAAAAAACAGGAAAACTGTTATTATAAATCCAATTATCGTCAATTTCAGCATCCTCGGTCAATAGCAGAGCACACCCCCCCCAGAGAGATATCCAGCTGCATGCGTGTCGTCCGAGCAGATGAGGGTTCTCCAGGACCCTGTCGCTTTCTTGAAAAGAAGTTGTAATATATGTTGAAAGTCCAGTTGGTCTGATCCAAAACAGTAGTTTCCATTTCGGGAGATGTGTAAAAAAAGTAGGAGCTGCTCCGATACACAGACTGAGCAAAAAATTAAAATAAAGCCGGAGGAAAACAGGAAGCGGGAAGGAACGTGTGCGCCTCGTTAGAGAGCTAGTGAAGAAAAAACTGTAATATTCATATAATATTGTGGGGCTGAAATGGGGTAGAGGCAGGGCAGCCGACTCGGGACCCGAAAGTCCCAGACTCGATACCCAGTCATTGCACATCTCATGTCTCTGAGCAGGACACCCTATCCCCAATCGCTCCCCGGGCGCCTTCAATAGCTGCCCGTCTCCACCTGAGTGTATCCCAGGTGCGATGGGTTAAATGCAGTCACCATTGTATGGGAACATACAATGGTGACAACACATAACACATTATTGTTATTTTATAATGACGTTAAGAACATTAACAGAAACCTCTTACCTGTTACTTTTATCTGAAGAGAATCACAAACAGCTGTTGCCATAAAAGGTTTGCTCTCAATCCTGAAGAAGTAAGTGTCTGTAAAGTTCTTGTTTAGGTCGGAGAACAAAGTGCTGCAGTCTTTCTGACTCAGGTTTCCGGTTATATCCATGGGATAGACGTTAACTGAACGACTGCTGTTGAAAATGACATTGTTTGGAAATGTTGCAAACCTTGGGTCACTTTTGATCCACACTCCAGCAACACTTCTACTGTTAAAGCCTTCTTTATTTTTAATGCTAAAGTGACATGGGATGTGCAAACAAGAGCCACTCAGAGCCTGCAGCGTTTTTGGTGCCGTGATGAGCAGGTTGTTATGAGCAGCACAATCAGCCAGAGTCCCTGCAGAACCAGAGGCAGAATTTAACTTAAATTAGGAAATTTTGAAGAAGATTTCGACACGAAGTCCAACGAGACAACTTACGTGAAATAAAGAGGACACTCAGTAATGTGATGATCACACACATGACTGTCAGAAACGGGAAAAACAGCCACGATAATAAATTAGTAACAGGAAGTCACACCAAACGAGTTATTTTTAATCCTTTGGTTTTCAAACCCACTGGCCATTTCACACATCTGCAACAAAACAGCATAAATGACATGTTTTTTCAGTAAAATGTTTAAAGCGTCCTCACCAACAGCTCACAGGGTTCCTCCAGTAGAACAAGAACCGCAGCACTTCTCTGTTCTGTTTGAACGGAAACAGTTGGCGGGTCTGCATCACTGAACACAGATGTTGTCATTTCTCCTTTTCATCACCTCATGTAATCATTTATCTGCCTGCCCATCAGACAAAGACATTAACTAATAATTTACCTGTGAGCTAAAATAAACCTGTCTGGAAATATTTTGTTATTTATAACTCTGATCGTGACAACAAAAAGCTGAAGTTTCTGTCTCCGAGGGGGCTTTGCAAACTTTTCTTAAGCTTATCTCGTGTTGCTTTAAAATAGTTTGTTTTTTTAAGAGTTTTAAATCTGCTTTTTTTAATCTGAAAAATCAGTCTGAATTTTTTTAATGTAATTTATTTACTTTGCCAGCTTTAATAACCAATAAAGTCAACTTAGACAAAGGAGAAGACTCTTCAGTTGCAGCTCCTGTGGTCGTTAACAGTGAAGCTGTCGAGGTGGTGCATCACTATAAATATCTGGGAACTGTTCTGGATGACACACTGACCTTTGACCCCCATGTGAACTCACTTTGTACTTTGTAAAAAGGCTCACCAGCGAATGTATTTTTATCATAAGCTCTGTGGTTTTAATGTTGATTCTACTTTTATGAGAACGCTTTATTGAGTTTCTTTTCACTTTCACCTTCGTCTGTTGGTTTGGACTTTTGACGTGCAAGAACAGGAACAAACTCTCGGGGATGTGCAGCAGAACTGCTGGCATATCCCTACAGAACCTCACTGACCTACAGAAGACGAGGTCAGTGAACAAGGCCAGGCTGAGTCTGGCAGATCCTGATCATCACTCCATGGCGAGTTCAGGTTGCTTCCATCTGCCGCAGGTATCTGCAGCCCAGATGTTGAACAAACAGACTGAAAAACTCATTTATCCCTGTATCGATCAGGCTTCTCAATGAACATTGATGACTCTCGTATTATTTTAATGTCTTAATGTGTAGTGTGGATGTTTTTTATCTACTGACTGTAAAACTAACTGCCCCTTGGGGATAATAAAGATACTTGAACTTAAAATACAGAAGCAGCTCAAGTAGGGGCCTCTTGCTTGAGTCATAAATCACAAATAAATGTTAATTGTCATTTTTGTCCTTTTCAGAGATATTGAAGTCACATCATGTTTGGAAAATAATCATTTCAATGTACGTTCGAGTTGGTAATGATTGGATGTCGCTCACCGACACCAAAGCTTTGTTGTGATGTTTTAGCACTCTGAGTTTGTGTTGCTACGACTCTCAGCTACAACCACACCAAATTTTAGCCCAATATTGGTCGAACTGACTGATTTATAGCCACTTTTGTGTTTGCCAAAAGTCCATTAGCTGTGGCGACCATCTTGAATCAATTAACTTTAGAAGTTAACGACTTGTACATCCAGTGATTAAAATACAAGTTTCATTCAAATCCGGCAATAACGTCAAATTTTGTTGATTATTTGAGTCCCGTTTTCTGCTCCCTCATTACTTCATAAATACATATTTCTTTTAAAACAATGATTTTTATATTGTTGTGAACTTTCCAGCTGCACAAGAAGAGTTTTTGATAAACTTTGTTGGCAACAAGGATGACAAAAACACTGAAGGGGCAGATTTTTTAATAAAAAGTGATTTTATTAGCGTTCATATTCACATCTAGCTCTCAGAAGTGTCCTTTGCAAGAAGAAATGAACATCTATCCATCCAACGTTTGTTACCTCGTGTCACAGAACAGTCGTTTCATGATATGACGCGAGCAAAGTTTGGGAAAAGTGAAAAAGTGGAGAAGAACGTACATAAAGAGAACAAAACTCCATAAAGGCTTTTACATATAGTTCATATAAATTTATTGCTTTTATTGCATTATAAAGTGACATTTATTGACAGTTTTACGTTAGGACAAAGATAGAGCTCATAAATTTTAAACACTGAACATTTTGTTAAATACATTATTAATACAACCATCCCACCTGAAACAGTTAAATATACAGTATATGTACAGTACTTGCATTTTTATAAGCTGTTGAGTTATTGTTTATTGCTTGTTAGGTAATTAATTGTGAATTTATTGCCATATTTTTTTGTTAAACTCCTCATTTCATTGGCTTATAATTTAGAAGTTTATGACGTGTTCAAAACTGCACTTTCTATTTTCTTTTCCCTCATTAACTTGCGTCAAATGTGTTAAAATGTTTTAATTAGAGAAAAATCCCCATGCGTGGCTAAAAACGCATGGCTAACAAGCTGCTAGTGCAAGTGATTAATCCGATTTGCTTTAGTGTCATTCTTTCACAGAAGTTTTATTCAAATATTTGTGATTAAGTCATATTTGGTCAAACTACATTATGCACATTTTCAGATTTTTGTCTTTTTAAGCTACATTTTGATCTGAGCGGTTCTAGAGAAATGGTTTGATATGTTTTGCTAATTGGGATATCCCTTGGAAAATGTGTCTGATTTATATTTTTTGTGTTTTCTAATGAGGATTTCTTGACGTTCTTTGAAAAAGAAAACCTCAAACCTTATTTGGATACCTGGATTTCCCAGCTGGTATTAAAAATAGCTTTGCTAGCGCACCATGAAAGTAGCAAAAAGTTATGGATTTTCTGTTTAAAACTATCATTTGTTTGTTCTGTTAAAAAAAAAAAAAAGTGATTCTAAACATTGTTTAGAATTCTATTGGGACCAGTAAGATATTTACTGATCTTATTTTGACACAATTTACATTTTTTAACCAATGCACTAAAGTTCGCTATATCTCACTTTGTGACCAAATTTTTGGTTCGATGTGAAAAGTTGGAAAAAACTGGACTGAAAAATGGCTAAAATTACCATTTTCTATTTTATTGATGAGTATAAATAATGTTCATTTCCAGATTAGTTTTGGTCAAAGCCACAAAGAACCACTAAACAGCCAAACGTAGCCCCAGAGCCGCAGGTTGAAACCTCCTGCTCTGGACTTCGTGGGGCCTGTTTCGGTTGACGCCTCATCAGTAGCGCACAGAGGACCGGAACAACACTTGGTACCAGAGAGAGACCTACAGCTATTGTGGGATCAAACTCATCAACCTCCTGGGAAAAGTATAGTCCAGGAAATTAGTTGGGAGGCTCTGACCGATGGATTCAGGAGGAGCAGTGTGACTTTAGTTTGGGTTGTGGAACAGTGGACCAGATCTTTACCTTATGCTAAGGGGGTCATGATGACAGTTGAGTTTTGTTCCTGGTGCAGATTGGACTCTTCAAGGGGTGCACCTGGTCTTCAGTCCTGTTTGGGTTGTTCATGGATGGGATCTTTAGGTCCAGTCATGAAGAAGAGGAAGTCAGGTTTGGGAACCTCGAGGTTTCACTCTTTGCAGATGATGTGGTTCTGTTGGCGTATTTAGGTCATGGCTTCCAGGGTGTGGTGAAAACACAACATGACGGCATCTGTTTGTTGTCAAATATTTAAATGTTTCCTTTCATGGAAATGTAAGCAGCCACCAAGTGTCCCTTCAATACATTTTAGTGGAATTATATAGCAATTAAATTTTGGATTAAAGACCACTCTAATCCACTTGTAGTTACCGTACACTTTATGCAACAGAAGAAAAGTGCCTCTTCCCATAAATCTAGAGTATTGACTCCTCCCCCCCTCCTCCCCCCCTTTCACCTCCTTTACCTCTATCTTTAGTAATACATAGGGAAGATCAAAGTGCCACTACCCTGAACTCAGAGTTTCCCACATTTCTTCATCTTGTCTTTTCAAATAGGTATGGACTGCATTAACAAAGAAGCATTTAGTACAATGAAACTTTAAGCAAATATCTAACAAACAAAACAGAATTCATTTTTTCATCACTTGGGCATAGAGATCTTCTGGACCGTCAGCGGTCCGTGTTGAGGGATTTGCTTTAATTTGGGCGTAGACAGTATCCTGTTCATGTGTGCTGGTGGAGGGTGAGTTAGATGTCTGGTTAGAGAATTGAAATTCTCCATAATGAATTTCTTCTTCCTCTTTTTCTTTTGGGGAGTTTTGAACCTTTTCTTCTTTGCTGCATTGATTCTGTAAACAAACAGGAACTTGAGTAAAAAGCCTGTGGTGAAATGAAGAAAATGTTTTTATTTTAAGGATTTCCTGTTTCTTTACATTTCATGCCATGAAGAAACTCTCTGTGCTCTTACTGTGTTTAGTATTTTCTCACCTGGGGCTGTTGTACCAATGGATTTCTTTTCTTAGCCCGCCTCAAACACACAAAGGTTCTGTAAAATACAACAAAATGTCAAACTTTAAATCAGTATAGCCACTTTGCCATTTATAAGTGCAACTCCACTCGGCTCTCGTCTTATTGGTTCTTCTTAGGTGTAGGTGATTTGCCACTGTGACTTCTTTCACCACTCTGGGTGCTGGATCATCAATGCAAAGTGGGCAATATTGTAACAGGTAATTGTGTTTGAGCCTCTCCGCATGTTGTAGGCCTTAATTGCCCTATAATTGTCTTTGAATTTCTTTGGCTTGTTCCGGCACTGATTTTAAGTCCATGTTGCACCATCGTCTCAGACATCTTTCTGTAAATGTGTCCATTTCTTGTGGCGCCATCTGTCAACATCCGTTGGCCAATCAACGGCTGCTGTCTGATTACATCAAAATCGGCACCTCAGAGCAGTGTGTTTGGAACCCCAAACAAGGTGGTCCCATAAACCAGGCTGAGTGGGAGTGGGTACCAGCAGTGGGCAGGCCCTTAACTGATGCAGTGTTGTGTGGAACTGATGAGAGTTGACACAGTGGCAAGGCACCATACGTTCCAGCCCAGCAGACTCCTATTTAAAATTAATTGGTAGCAATGCTTAATACAGCCAGGTACGTACCTGGTACAGGGACTGTACTTAATAAGCATCAACTATTGATGTGAGAGTGCTAAGTGCTGCTATCATTGTATGTTCCCAGAGCATGATGAAATTGGTTCTTGGCATTTGATCTATCACACTTGTGAGAGACTCAAGTGGAGCAGCAGGCAGCAGTTTAAGCACCCAGGGAGCAGTTAGGGAATTGATGTCTTGTAACATATAGGCATTGTGGGGAATGCAATCTGTAACTACCGGTACTTGGTTCCAAGTTGGAAACTACCATAGCACCAATTAAGTATCAATTAAGTACCCCGCAAGTATCTGGTATGGTGCTCTGTAAGTGCAATACATACCGAATAAGTACCAAATGCATATACAGAAAGTAGCAGTTTATCCTGGTAAGTCTTATGTACATACTTGATAAATACCTGGTACTTACTAAGTATATACCCAGTTTGTGTTAAGTACATGCCCTTAGGTACCCTCAAAGTAAAGGCTACATGGTGGGAACCATGTCCCCAGTACATACCCTGTACTTACTGTGCACATGCCCACAAAGTTTATACCCAGTAACTCCTAGGTTTGTACCCTTTAATTATCAAGTATGTACCTGTATGTGCCATGTACATACCCAGAAAGAACCAAGTTTTTATCCTGTACATGTCTAATAAGTTATAGGTATTTGGGTTGTGACCCATAAGCAACATCCACCTACCAGTTACCAAATATGTATCCCATGCTTAACTTTTTATACCCTGTAAGTAACAGCTAAGTCAAAAAACAAGTCGGAACCCAGGGAATACCCATTAACTCCTGGGTATATACTCTTTAGGTATCCATTACATACCTAGTATGTACTATGTACAAGCCCTGTAATTAACAGGTACATACACAATAAGAACCAAGGATATACGTGGTTCCTGTCCAGTACACATGCATTAGGTACCCTGAAGAAATAGCTATGTAAGAACAAAGTATGTACCCAGTACATAAACTGCCAGTCCCAGTACATATCCTATAACTCCTAGGTATGTACCCTGTAAGTATCAATTACCTCCCTGGTAAGTACTAAGTACATTTCTGATAACATGTACATACTTATTAGGTAAAATGTAAGTACCAGATAAAACAGTATCAGGTACATTCCAGTTAAGTATCTTGTATTTTCCTTAAAGGTACTCTGCAAGTACAAAATACGTATTCAATAGGTAACAGGTAAGTACCCAATAAAGACCAAAAGTGTACCTGGTTGGTACCCTGCAAATACCAGGTACTTACCCAATACGTATAGGCTTTTACTTAGTAAAAACCAGACATGTACCATGCATAAACCAAGTATTTCTTTGATAAGCACTAATTATGTACCCAGCAAGTATGAAGTTATTAATTAGCAAGTACACAGTAACTACTGCTCTGTAATATATTTTACTACCAAAACTTATTCAGATGTTTGTACCAGCATTTATTAATTATACTCACAAAATAAAAACAAGCAGTAAAATCATCCCAATAAATCCTGCAGCAATTGGTACCCAGGGTACAGAATCCTCTGATGGATCTGAACAACAAAAAGATTAAAAAAAGGTCTTTAATCACAAAAAGGTGAAGGAGATAGAGCACAAAGTCCACTATTTAAGAGACTGAGCTGAAAACAGCACCTCAGACTGAAGAAGTCTCTCGGACGAGAGACGAAACGTTTCTACATTTTTTGTTGTTTCGCTTTGTTTTGGGTTTTTTTGAATGTCCAGAGGACCAGATTTACCTTTTTTAGAAAGTCCACTTGATTTGAACTTTAATCAGACTGAGTGCAGGAAAATATTTACCTTCTAAGTTAAGAAGAACCACAGGTGACCTCTGGTTACCCAGATCATTTAGAGCCTCACAGTAAAACTCTCCTCCCTCAGAGGTGTTGAACCTGTAAACCTGACCCACAGAAACTTTGGTGAATCCCTCTGAGCTGTTCCTGAACCAGGTGAAGGTTCTGGCAGGAGGCTTGGCTCTGCTGGAGCAGCTCAGCTCCACCCAGGTACCTGCTGACACCACACCTGATGGACTGATGGATGCTGAGGTGTCTTTAGGAGCATCTGAGGAGAACGGGTCACACATTAACTTCATTCATCAGAACCAGCTGAACCGTGACGGGTCCACAGGATCACTTACAGGAAACACTGAGAGTCAGACTTGTTTCTGCTGTCTTCTTACGTTTCCCTCCATCCACAGGATATCTGACAGAACATCTGATGTTGTCTCCATCATGTGTGTCTGACAGAATGATGTTCTCCTGGATTTTAGTTGTAAACGTTCCATCTGGGTTCTTCTCTGTTCTCTGAGAGTCTTGTTGGAGACTCCAGGTGAGTTCAGGAGGTGAGTGTGGACAGGGAGTCCGAGCTGAGCAGGTGATGGAGACAGACTCCTCCTCCTTCAGATCACCTGAGACTTTAATGCTGGGACTCCAGGCAGAATCTGAGATTTCACATAATTGATTTTAACATTTAGTTAATGATGCAATTAATGAACAAACACTAAATGATTAGATCTTTAAAGGGAAGTCTGTGACTCTGCAGATCTGAAAGTCATGTATCTTGTCTTGACATGAAAACTTGTTTAAAGCAAAGTCAGGTGTTTTAGATTTATTAGATACTGTCATGTACTGCAGTAACTGAGAACACACTGATGAGTCTAAAACAGGGGAGTCAAACCCACTTACAAAAGGGGCCAAAGTTAAAACCTTTTTCAAACTAAGGACCAGTTTCAGAATCTACATAAACTCAAGTTGGAGACCCAACATCTTTTCTTGGTTGCAGGTTCCTCAACAAGAGTTTGATTGGTCTCATTTAACATTCTCTGTTGCACTTTTGACATCATTATCAAAGATTGCTGAAAAAAATTAAAGAGGTTAAAGTATTTTACATTTAAAATAACATTTTGGGGGCCAGATAAGATGTCAACGAGGGCCACATTTGGCCCCCGGGCCTTGAGTCTTACACATATGGTCTAAAATATTAAATCCAAAATAAAATAAAGAAATTGCATTTCCTGCAAAAATGCAGTGTGAATGCCTATTGCTGAACTTGCTGAAAAACAGCTGAAATTAGCTAAAAGACATGCTGAATTTTAGCTGAAAAGGCAGAACAAGCCTAAATTGGCAGAAGAAATAAGAACACATATTAGCTGCATTAGGTTTAAATAAGCAGAAACGAATACAGAAAATATTAAATTAGCAAAAAAAAAAGCTGAAATTAGCAACCGACAATAGCTGAAAAGGCAGGAAGAATCTTAAACTACCCAAAAGGATGTGGAAAGAGCAAAAATTTGCAACAAAAAAAGGTGGAATTAACTGAAAAAGTTAAAAACAACATCAAACAGCTAAATAGTAGCTGAAATAACTGAAACTAGCAAAAATAAGCTGAAAGAAGCATAACAAGCTGAAATTAGAAAGAAGTTAATTAGGCTGAAAGTAGAAATTACCACAAAAAACTTGAATTTATCTGAAAACAGCTGAAATTAGCTAAAAATGCTAAAAATTACTTTGTAGTTGAAAAGTTAGACCAAGCATAAATTAGCAAAAGAAAGCAGAAAGAACATGCACGTTCGCATAATTAGGCTGAAAGAAGCAGAAATGGGCACAAAAAAGTGGAAATTATCTGAAAAAAGTTTAAATAAGCAACAAACAGCTGAAAAGTATGTATGTAAACAGAAATAAGCTAAAATCACCAAAAGGAAGTGGAGAGAGCACATTTTCACTGAATTAGGCTGAAAAAAGTTGAAATGAGTGAAAAAATATTGGAATTAGCTGAAAATGCTCAAATTAGCATAAAACAGCTAAATAGTAGTTGAAATAGCAGAAAAAGCTCAAACTTGCAGAAATAAGCTGAAAGGAGCACAAACAGCTGAAATTAGCTGAAAAAAAGTTTCAATTTGCACAAGGAAGCTGAAAGAAGCTGAACCAGGACAAAATGTGAAAGGAGCAGTAAAACATCTAAATATTTGAAGGAAAAAAATGGCAGAAACAGCTAAATATTTCAAAAAGCTAAAGTTGCACCAATACCAAACGTCGTAGCAGGATTGTCCTGAAAGAGCTGAACGTTTTGATTTATGATTTGTTGAAATAACACAAAAATTGTGGAATGAGAACGATTCTGAAAAGAAAAACGGATCACAATAGTGTGAACGCTTCATAAACATTCAGACAATAAACTGAGCAGCTCCAACACGTTGATCATATTGTTTCCAACGACAAATTTAGTTCTGGGGTTTCCTGGTCAATTCAAAATTGCGACACATTTTAATATTTTCTTACAAATGATATGAACATTTTAACATGATCTTACCCGTCACATTTATCTGAAGGGATTCACAAGCAGCGGTTGCTTTACGTGGGCCGTTCTCAATTCTGAAGTAGTAACTGTGGGAATAATTCTTGTTCAGGTCGGAGAACAAAGTGCTGCAGTTCTTCTCTCGCAGGTTCCCAGTTATATTCATTGGATAGATGTTCACTGGTTTACCGCTGTTGAAAATGGTGTTGCTTAGATCCCATTGGTAGTTCTTGATCCACACTCCAAAGACGCTTCCTTCACGGTCGAAGTCTGCTTCATTTTTCACTCTAAAGCTACACGGGATGTGTAAACAAGAGCCGCTCAGCGCCTCCAGGGTTTTTGGTGTATTGATGAAGAGGATTATATTACTAGGACAGTCGTCCTGTAACGTTCCTGTAACACCAGAGTCAAAGATTAAATCAAACGAGGAAACAATGACAGAACAATTAACTCCAGTGGTCATGAGTTACTTTCTGGTTCTTTGTTCATACGGCTAAAAGCTTCAGTCTTCTGTCTTTATTTTAGCTGTCTTTAAACATCTAAAATAACTTACCAGGAATAAAGAGTCCTCCCAGTAACAGGATCACAATGTTCTCCCTCATGACTGATTTAAACTTATCACCTGTGGGGGGAAATACAGTTAATTAGTTACTAATCATGCAAGTCTAAACTAAAGCTAAAATCCTTTTCTTGTCTCTACGCACGTCAGAGCACAGCTTAATCAAACAGGACAATAATCAAACAGCCTCTTGTGGGAAATCTAAATTACTCTTACCAGAAGCTCGCACGGAAACAAGTATAAAGAAACAAATAAATAAAATAATTTGTAAGAGTCAGCAGAGCTGCAACAGACCAACTGAAGCACTTTTCTGTTCTGCTCGGCATCCTTCAAAAAGAGAGCGGTTGCACTTCTCCAAATTACTGAGTTGTGAAATCATTTGTCTGTCCCTGCACTTCATCATTTTTGCATCTATGACTCACAACGTATTCAAGATCAGACACAGATATGAACGTTTTACCTTGCTCAAGACAAAAGACAAACTAAAATGGGGGTGCAAACCAGTGGTAAAAGTACCACACTGGAAGGAGTTGTGGGGATACAACCGCTCCATCCTCAGCAATAGACAGGAACCTTGCCCGTGTGAAACAGACCTAATAATCCATAACCCTGGGTTTTATCAATACCAACAACCATCATTAATATAAGCAATACATGCACATGTTTTATCATCATTACTATAGTAATATAAGTTCATAATATAAATAGAATCAAGCTCATTATTTGAGTACTCTTAAATATTCCTAATATTAAAAGGTCCTAATATTGCACCTTAGCACATATATCATTTCACCATCTCAGTGTACCTTCAATTTAAATGCTTCAAACTAGGAGCTAGTTACTTGCAAGAGGCTTATTTTTCATGATCCAGATCAATACAAATGCAGGCGTTCAGAAATAGTATGACACCATCAGTGACATTTAGTACAGAAAAGTATTAATGTTTGACAATTATTTTTCTATAAGCACATTCAAATAAATGCAGCAAGCACAGAGCCCAATACAATCTGGAGGCTAGCGCTAGCATGCTAGCTCCAGAAACAAACTCACCAGTTCCCACTTTTAGAATACACAGTCAGCTGAAGGGTTTTTTCACAAGTCAAAAAACGGCAACATAGGCATTAGATAAAGGGCTTTCAATGGCTTAAAGTCTACCTGCAGCAGATAGACTGGTTGTGAGTGTCACTGCACGATCTGTTCCGGGACCAAAGAAAAAATCTGCTCCGGGACCGGAAGCACGATCGGAACTATTCGACTGTGCGCCCCGGCGCAGGAGAGGTGCGCCCAGAATCTTCCTATCTCTTGTAATGAAGAGGAGCTAACTGCACACGTACAACTTTTAACGAGAGTCTATGGGCAAAGATTCTAACGCCCCCAGGGTGGAAATACGTCATCAGAGAAAATGTTTTTGAAAGAAACAACTTTACTCATCTTTAACTATAAAATGTTTATCTTACACAACTAAGAAAATATATACATATTTTTATTATTTCATTTATATTTAATTTTTTTCTGTCTTCAAGATAACATGTGAGTGGTTTGAGTGGTGGGGCGGCGTCCTAGCGTCCCCTATTGACCAGCCGCCACTGGTGCAAATGCTTGGAAAATATTTTGTTATTGATAAAGATCAATAAAATCTGTGCTTGAATTTTAACTAATCTTGACAGAAAGTCGTTATTCAGCGTCTACAATGGACTGACCTTTGGATTCAATCCATTGCTAGATGGCCACACAGGTAATAGAGCTTGGTCAACTCTAAATTGACTACCATCCAGTTGGTTTTACAGGTATTGGGTTTTAACTGAAGAGGTTTTTTCAGGGTTCCGATTTCTGAGATCAAAACATCAGAACAGTGGTAAGTAAACGTGTTTTATTATGAAAGGAGGAACCAGAAACAGAGGTATAAAATTTATGTCAGAGGAAGTAGGGCTGGAGTGATGATTTCCAGTTAAGTTGTAAACTCTAGATTTGATTGCAACTAGGATATTTGCTTTTATTGTTTATTTCACAGATCACTGAGGTGGGGAGAATTCCTGCATCCTGAGAGGAGGAAGGCGACTTTGGGTTTTGGCATTTGGAAAGGTGAGTGTCTTCGGGATGAGGTGAGAGATCGGACAGGCAGACTGGAGACTGAGATGACTTCATGGATTACAACGGAGGTGATCAATGGAGCTCAGCAGGAGTCTGTAGAAAGGAGCTCAAGGAGCAAATGGGGGATGCAGGTGAGAACTTTTGATAAAAAAAAATTTCACAGGAGCTGAAACGTGACAAAAGTCATCATGTGACGCTCATCGACCCAACGATGAGTTGTGGTTCATCTGCCAGCAGAGGAAGAACCGCCCTAAAGGGAAGATTGTCCTCTCGACCTCACCCTGAAAATGAAAAGGTTAATGGAGAACAGAGCCGAAATGCTGGAATCTCGAAATGTTGAGCTAAAATTTGGTGTGGTAGTAGCTGAGAGCCATTCAGAGCATATAATGGACAGTACAATAGCTAAGTGGTTAGCACTGTTGCCTCACAGCTAGAAGGTTCTGGGTTCAATTAGGTTGGACCTGGTTTGTTTGTTTATGTGGAATTTGCATCTTTGTTTACTTGGGTTTCCTCTTGATACTCCGGTTTTCCTCGGCAACTATGCCAAAATGGTTAAAAACACCAAAGTTCATGCTCAATAATCCAGGTACAAACCCGACAATATTCAATCAGGTCATCTGGACGGTTTCTTTTATTTCTGAGACGTTTTGTCCTTCATCCAAAGGACTTATTCAGTCCGAGGAGCCAAAAACAAACTAGAGTCCCCACAAGCAGCACACTCTCATAGTGGGAAAAAAAACATTTTGCTAACATCAAAGTCCTTTGGATGAAGGATGAAACAACAAAAAAAGAAAACAACAACAACAAAAAAACCATCCAGGTGACCGGACTGAACTTTGGATTTTTTTTACCTGGATTATTGAGCATGAACTCTGATGTTTTGAACCACTTTGGCTATGGCTGCCTCAGAGGAGTCGACAGAGGAGAGGGTCGGCCCCAGAAACCATTTTATCACCAGCAAACTGTTTTTTCCACTATGGGAGTGTGGCGCTTGTGGGACCGAGTTTGTTTGTGGCTCCTCGATTGAAGAAGTCCTTTGGATGAAGGACGAAATGTCTCAACAACAACAAAAAAAGAAGAAACCATCCAGATGACCTGACTGAACTTTGTAGGATTTTTTACCTGGATTATTGAACATGAACTTTGACGATTACTGAAAGTAAAAACAATAATAAAAATAGAGCTAAACTGTAAAAATATATTAAAATTTACATATAAATCATTTTCCTTCAGGCATTGTTAAAGATACTCGCTCTAACCTGTAAAATGAAACATTAAAAAAGCTTATCCTTATCAAATGGTGCAGTTTGAAAGAGTTTACGTTGGTCGTTTTCCAGCTAAATTGAAATGTAATTCTGAAATGCGGGTACGCACTCAATGTAAACAAAACACTTTTATCTGCATTACTCAACAAATCTGAGGGTAAATATGAACAAACACGTAAAAACTGCCGGGCTTCTCGATCCAGAACGGGTCTTGATTGGACATTACCGTTGTTGACCTCTTTTCAGCCACTTCGGCTGATTCTAGGTAAACAGCCGAAGTAAAATGCTCACAATTTGTTATTCTAAGGACACGTTAACCATCGATATGAGCCAAATATCATACAGTCTAACTGTTCTGCCGAAGTAATCAAGTAAATTGAATGAAAACAAAATCAAAGTTTATTTTGTAGCTTTTTTAAAATAAATGTTATAAAAATGAACAGTTCACCGGACACACAGAGGAAGACCCGCAACAAACAAAGTGTCACCATAACGAGAGCGCTGCAAACAAAACCAGAGTGCAGTTTTATTTTTTATTTGTTAAAGAGGCCGTCACGTTTAAGACGCATAATAACCTGCGTGAAAACAAAGATAAATAAGCTTTTATTATTGGAAACAATCATTTCTGTCTACAGAGGGACTTTTGGAAGCAGAAGTAAAACTATAAAACTAACAGAAAATGTAATGAATGGACTCGTGTTTGTTTGGTTTGACCCTAATCTCAACTCTAAACCTGATCCTGAACCCAAAAACCAGGTTCCACTGTTTTAGGACCGGGGTTTGGTCCCCATGAGGACGTCCAGTATGGTCAAGGTAGGAGATAATACCAGAAAGATGTCATAAAATCCAAGTAAACACACACAAGAAGCAAATGGGTGTATTAGTTTACTAACTTTAAAGTAAGTTTCCTTACCATAAACAAAGTGCAAAAGTTTTACGGTAGTTTGTCCAGATGTTAGCTTCAATAAATCCTCGTCCACTGAACGCAGAGAGAGAGAGACGAGAAACAGAATGTCCTTCTGGGGAAAGTTCACCAAAATTATTTTACTGGGTTGCAAAGCTAAAAGGCGTCACATGACAGTGACTAAAATAGTTCAGAAAAATAAAAAAGTTGTGTAATTCTGCTTGTATCCTGTTTGAATGATCACATCGTTCACCCACAGACAAATGTCCACTTTGACTCATTCAGAGACTTCGTTTAAAGAGTTTTATCAACACAACATCACCAAATATGTGCATACTTGATAACAAACTTGTTCTGAACTACCAAAATAAAACAGGATGTTTTCGTGTCCCTTCAAAAATACATTGTACAACAAAAACGTGCAAATTCTTTAGACTCAAGGTTACATGTGGTGGACCGCTAACTGGACCTGGACCCAAATACAGTCTCTTCTGGTCCCAGATCCGTTGATAAACTAGAAAAATTAACATATGTAAAAAATAAAAAAAAAACTGTATACATATTTATATTTAGTTACTTTTGTATGCTTTCACATATTTACGGTAATATTTTAGGCACTGAATTCAAAAAAGTTCAAGACAAAACAATTTTAGGAGGTGCAGCTTTACTAATATTTACAGTAATTTATTTTAGCTGGTGTAGGTTTTCTAGCATTTACGGTAATTTGTTTTAGGAGGTGCAGCTTTTTATGGGCAGTGCACCTTTTTTAGTATTTACAGTAATTTATTTTAGGCAGTGCAGCATTTTTTTTAGTATTTATGTTAATTTATTTCAAGTGGTGTAGCTTTTCTAGTATTTACAGTAAATTAATTTAGGTGGTGCAGCTTTTCTAGTATTTACAGTAATTTAATTTAGGTGGTGCAGCTTTTCTAGTATTTACAGTAATTTAATTTAGGTGGTGCAGCTTTTCTAGTATTTACAGTAAATTAATTTAGGCAGTGCAGCATTTTTTTTAGTATTTATGTTAATTTATTTCAAGTGGTGTAGCTTTTCTAGTATTTATGGTAATTTATTTTAGGCAGTGCAGCATTTTTTTTTTAGTATTTGTTAATTTATTTCTAGTAGTGCAGCTTTTCTAATATTTACAGTAATTTATTTTAAGTGGTGCAGCTTTTC
>NC_056517.1:35340107-35342172 GCF_014905685.2 Nematolebias whitei
TTTATTTCAAGTACTGCAGCTTTTCTAATATTTACAGTAATTTATTTTAAGTGGTGCAGCTTTTCAAGTATTTACAGTAATTTAATTTAGGTGGTGCAGCTTTTCTAATATTTACAGTAATTTATTTTAGGCAGTGCAGCATTTTTTTTTTAGTATTTGTTAATTTATTTTAAATAGTGCAGCTTTTCTTGTATTTATGGTTTCCTGGCTTACTGAGCACTTACTGGCTGTTCATTTTATGATTTTTATTTATTTTTTAAAGTTTAAATGGTCTTGCCCCTCGTACTGCTTCACCCGTACTCTCCTGCTCCGGCAGCTGCTCCTGGAGGTTCAGAGCTTGTTCTGTAGCTGCTCCAGGACTGTGGAACGATCTCCCTCGTCCCATCAGACGACCTCCTTCACTCTCCAGTTTTAAAACTCTTTTTTGTTAAATATTCAGCCCCTTCACTGCTTTTTCACAGGAAATGACATTTCTCTTGTTACAGAATGATTCTGTTCACGTTAACAAATGTACAGAATAATTCGTTCTTCTTATTTTTACACTCGTCTTGTGTCTTTAGAGCATCGACAAACCAAACCCAGCAGGACGTTGCAGAACCAAAGCCTTATTCTGGTCGTCTGCTACAAAGTTTAAACGTGTGTCTCAGGTAGAAAATACAAATCTCTAAATAAAATTTGTAAATTTACACCCTGGTTTAAATGAAGTGTTCATCATTTATAGACATTCAGGGAATTATTATATCCTGAAAGCGTCATTAAAATTTGTCACGTGATATTTTGCTAACAGATACAAACAGGAATATTACACCTACTTAAAAAATACAAATATCCAGATATATTTGGCCTTAAAACAGAACATTTTGGCAGAATTACGGTAAAATGATCTAATTTAACAAACTATATAAATTCCTTTCAAAATAAAAGCATTCAACTCATATTTTAAGTACGTCTCCTCGGCCTTATTATTTGTAAATCATGGCAACAGGATAAGGATAAACCATTTTTACTAAAAGAACATTTTTATTTCAAGCACTTCCTGTGAAAACATTTGAACGTTGATCTACAGCTTGACTGGATTTTGTTTGGTCGTTAAAACAAAGCTTCAGCTGAGATGCTCCTTGGATCAAACCTTTCCAAGGCGCAGTCATAACTCTTATTTATTACGCACTATAAACATCAAGAATCGTGTTTTGTCTATTTGCCCTTTCTGAATTTCCCGGGAGCGGCTCCGGTTTTCTGCTTCTTCTTTGCTGATCCTTTAATCTCCGGCTCCTAAAACAGACATAAAACCCGGTGAGGTCAACCTTAAATAAACAATAAAACAAGGTTTGACACGTGGATTCACACAACAACAACACGTTATTTCATTTAAACCACGTTGCTATGGAAACCTTCAACGAGCAGCAACGGTCACCTTCCGTTTGGAGGACAGGGATCCGGTGACGGTGAAGAACGAGTCGAGCCGCCCCTGCGTGCTGCCCTGTCTGCTCTTCACAATCTTCTTGCAGCCGTTACGGATCCTGTCCTCACTGCGAACGCACACCAAGCGCGCATGAGAGGAAATAAAAGGCACAAAAAGACGACAGAATACTGCGCTCCACATCTACTGGGCACAGGCTGGTGGTGGGATGAACAAACGACTCGTCACGACTCGATCCCGTCAAACTCTGGTGTGCATTTTTCTTTTGGTCCGACCGACTACAACAGTCCCTCGTTACGTCGCGGTTGTTTTTTTTCGCAAACTCGCTCTATCGCGGTTTTTAAAACAAGACCGGACATGACACACAATTGGCTGATTTATGGATGAGCCGCACGACAGGCACGAAATTTATGTTTAAAATAAATTGTTTTAAATTATTTAGCACCTCTGTGCGGCCCAGGTTAAGCTTCCTGCTGCAGCTGATCAGCTGTTCTCCATGAAAAGCGGAGAAGTGGGTGTGGCCAAGAACAGAAACATTGTTTAGATTATTGCAAGAGTGGGGGAAGGGTTTAAACACACACACACACACACACACATCTATATATATATATATATATATATATATATATATATATATATATATAT
>NC_056517.1:35342182-35362354 GCF_014905685.2 Nematolebias whitei
TATATATATATATATATATATATATATATATATATATATATATATATGAATAAACTACTACTTACCACTTGTACTATTATTCCTACTTAGTGGTTTTCACTTATCGCTGGTCTTCGGGGTACGGATCGCCCGCAATAAACGAGGGACTACTGTTCTGCAAGCAAAGCAATCCTTTCCTGGACAATTAAACATTTTGATTTTGATTTTTGGAAAATGTACGTGGACATAAGAGTCTGGAAACATTAATGGTTTTCTTTTATTCTACACTTTCGCAGATCTGAAAATTACCCAAATCAAAACTGCGAAGGAACCCTGTTCTTTCGGGAGTAATTCGGCGTTTCTGTTTTGTAGAGATGAAACGTGAAAAATGTTTGATTTAATATTTTAAGACGGCGAGGAACCGCATCAGGAAGTAAACCTGGCAAATGAATGTCAATATTTAACTAGAGACACTGCATTTCCTGTAAAAATGCAGTGTGGATGCTTATTGCTGAAGAACTTGCTGAAAAACAGCTGAAATTAGCTAAAAACATGCTGAAATGTAGCTGAAATGGAAGAACAAGCCTAAGTTAGCAGAAGAAGGAAAAGAACACATATTTTCTGAAAGCAGAAATGAGCACAAAAACTAGGAAATTAGCTAAAAAGTTGAAATCTGCTAAAAAAAAAATTGCTGAAAAGTAGCTGAAATGGCAGAAAGGGACTTAAACTACTAGAAGGAAGTGGAAGGAGGTGAAATGAGCTATAAAATGTGGAATTAGTTGAATAAGCTAAATTTATCACAAAACAGATAAATAGTAGCTGAAAAAGCATAAAAAGCTTAAACTAACAGAAATAAGCTGAAATTAGCAGAAAGAAGTTAACTTATGTTGAGTCACATTAATTACCACAAAAACAACTTGATTGTATCTGAAAACAGCTGAAATTAGCTAAGAAACGCTAAAAAGTTAGCTGAAACGGTAGAACAAGCTTAAATCAGCAGAAGGAAGTAGCGAGAGCACAATTTTGGCTTATTAGTCTGAAAGAAGCAGAAATGAGCACAAAAAGAAAACGGCTGAAAAGCAGCTAAAAAAGCAGAAAGAAGCTGAAATTAATGAAAAAAAAAAGTGAAATTAGATGAAAAAGCTAAAATTTGCATAAAAAACAGCTAAATAGTAGCTGAAATAGCATAAAATGCTGAAACTTGCAGAAACAAGGTGAAAGGAGCAGAAAGATGTTAGAAGAAGCACAAAAATACTGTAGTTAGCTGAAAGAATCTGACGGGAGCAAAAACAGCCGAACAACAGCTGAAAACATGTTTGAAATAGGTTGAAAACTGCGGGACGAGAATCGCGCCAAAAAAAAAATATATATACATATGGAAGAAAAATGGATCACAACAGTGTGAATGCTCCATCAACATTCAGACTATTAAAAAGCCGAGCAGTCTTTGAAGAGATGCACATCACGGGCAGAGGTCGTAAATCCAGTTCACTTCATGGACCTGCATTAATCCGAGGCGCTCACGCGAGTCGGTCCCGCTCTGTGGACCTGAATCGGACCCGACTCGTGAGTCCGCAGCGGTTCCAGAGATTCAGCAAGTCTGCCAGAAGATTCAGATCTTTAACCCGGGTCAGTAACTGACCGACTAATCACCGCCACATCGTGATATCTCGTGATCCGTCAGTGCTCAGCGCTTCTGTTGAGGATGACTCTCAGCTACTACCACCTCGATGTCTGTACGACCGACTGAGCTACAGCACTTTGTGTTTGAGCAGAGGCGACCATCTTGAATCAGTTGTAGAGGTTCACCTAACGATTAAGAGCTGATGACTGGTTCGTGAGATATTTTGCTGCTCGTCTCAGCGGCAGGTGATGAATAAAGAAGCCAGCGTGCGGCACGTTTGTCTCACCTGAACTGTTTCTCGCTGCACATGAACTGGACGAGCCCCTCCTCGTCCGGCTCGGTCCACTTCAGCTCCACGGAGGAGCAGTCCACCACCTCTGGCTTTAAAAACAAGCTCCTGGCTTCCTTGTAGAGCCAGTCCTCTGGAGCGGGGTATTTCTGCAAACACAACCCACCCCCCCCGTTAAGGCCGAGCCGGGTCCAGTAGCTGATTTAACTTCAGTCTGGGCGTGAATCGAACGCTCTCACGTTGGAGTCGATGTTTTCCAGGATGTTCTCAATGCAGCCGTGCTGTCGGATCAGGTCGATGGCTCGCTTGGGGCCGATCCCCTTGATGGTGCCGCAGTAGTCGCAACCCAGCAGAATGCAAAGGTCTACGAACTGGAAACAGGAAGGACGGGTCAGTCCTGCGCCCGGTTTACAAAACGACCCGTTTGACTGGGTTCAGGCGGGCAGAAAGAAAAGAACCTGCTCGTTGGTCAGGCTGATGTCCTGCAGGATGCGGCTGAAGTGGAACTCCTGAACGGGAAGCTTCCTGGAACAAAAATCAAAGTTTAGCGTTCACGTCCTTAAACATAAACGGGCATCAAACCCCTCCAGGGTGAAGCAGCGTGTACTTTGCTTCGCTGGCAGTGAGGTGTCTCAGCAGGACATTTGTCCCAAAGGTCAGCCCGTCCATGTCCTCTGTTGCAGTGGCAAACGCCTTCCCTTCTTTAACCAGAGCGGCGCAGCTGGCCTCAGCTTCACACGGAGCCTGAAACAAACAGCTTTTACTAGGGGTGCACCGATAAATCGGCCGGACGATTTACTCAGTTTATGATTTATTTAGTTGTAAAGGGGACATCGTATAGTTAAACAAGCTCGACGTATCAGAATCAATAAAGAATTTAACGTCCTTTGAAGGTCTTTCCTCAGGTCTTGGCAGAAAGACTACGGTATTTTCCGGCGTATAAGTCGCACCAAGTCCTGTGACTTACACACCAAAGTGACTAATATATATTTTTTTTCCATATTTATAACCCAATTTTTTATGAAGATGTGACGATTTCATTTATTCTGACATAAAAAATATTAAACATCACCATTTACAGCCGTTAGAGGAGCGAGAGGGCCCTCGACTATTATGGCAAGCCGAGGGTCTCATTAATAGGTAAAAGTGGCTATTAATGAGACACTTGGCTTGCCATACTGAACCGCCTTCGTCTCGCTTTGAACTCCTGGAGCAAACGTCAAATCAGCTGCATTTCGCTGCACCGCCCAGGCGAAATGCAGCTGATTTGACCATTAAAGTGCATTTATTAAGGAAAAGTTCAACTGAGACACAACTTTACTATAATGTCGAGCAAACAAACAATTGTTTTTACTTGTCAAATTCGTGTTAAAGTCCTCCCGTTCCCGCGGTCGCCATTTTGGCAATCAATCGATTTTTGGCACAACACCAGCCCATGTTTCCGTGTGGTCAGCGGTGACGCATAATAGATGCGACTTACACGGCGAAGCGACTTATTTATGTTTTTATCCACTTTACTGGACATTTTTTTGACTGATGCGACGTGTACAGCGGAAAATACGGTAATAAGACGAGGACGTCCTGACACACTGAAGATGCTCTGAATGAAAAACAACATAAAACGCAGAAACATACATTTTTACCCATTAAATGGATAAAAATCAACCAGAGTAAGCTTTAAAATTTATTTAAATTAGAAAAACATTCTTGTATTTTAAGAAGTTTGACCAATAGATTAGGCTGCGTTCTTTAAAATATAAAATGGGATAAACCGTGTGGCCTTTACTCAAGATTTCCGTGCTCATTTTTCTACAGATAAATAAAATTCTTTCAAGTTTTTATAAACCTTCACTCAAAAATATTTTGCAGCTTAAGAGACTACGTGTGTGTGTTTTTAATCCATCATTATTTAGCCTTTCTGGGCCGTTGAAGCCCATGATGTAAGCACCAAAAACAAAGAAAAAGTTAAGCAAATCTCCATCGCACCTCGATGTAAGGCACTCCCATCAGCGTCAGCAGCTGCTTGCACTCGTCGTTGTGCTGTTTGGTGACTTTAACAAGACGCTTGGAGAACTTGTCGATGTTCTCCTGCTCACCTGGTTAAAGAAATGAAAACAGCTTCATCAGCTCAACTACTAGTTATCATCATTAACCTTTATTTAACCAGGCAAATCCCTTTGAGATCATTCATCTCTTTTACAAGAGCAGTCTGGGCCTGAAGGCAGCACACATGCACGTTTTTGTGTTGGAGTACCCGAAGGGAACACACAAGCAAACCCCGCTCAGAACGACCCCAAACTGGGGATCGAACCCAGGATCTTCTTGCTGTGAGGAAACAGTGGTTCACATTACCCAATTCCTGGGCTTGAGCAAGCAACTTCTCCGCTTCGGCTCTCCTCTCTCCTCTCTTCTCAAGCTAAAAGGTGAAAACACAAATTAACAAGTCACAGAGGCGCAGGTGGAATGTGGTTTATAAGAAACAAATCCCAGGATCGTTCTAACCTCAGCAGACTTGAGCTGCGGCGGCTTTCCATCAAAAACATACACGGGCTTGATGCCGTTCTCCAACATACGTATCGTACGGTAGAACATTCCCATCAGGTGGCTACGAAAAATGACCAAATACCTATTATCTGAACAACCGCTTCAAGAATATGACAACAAATAATGCTTATTGTACCTAGTAGTCTCTCCGTCCTCATTCTGCAGAACATTACCATCCTGTCGCACAGCAATCAGGAACTGGTAGATGCACATGGAGGCGTCTATGGCAATTTTCCTGCCTGTAAAACAACAATTTTGCAAACAAATTAAGATCATCACACATTCCCTGCTGAAAAGCAACCAGAAAGGAGGAAACAGCAAACGCCTGCAGGATTACAGAACAGGACTAAAACTGCATCCACCTGTAAACATATCGTGCTTCTAAAAGTTTGAAATCAATTAGACAACTCGAGGACACTCAGGGAGCTAAAACGAGTGTTTTACTGGGTTTGTAGTCTTAATCCAGAGCAAGACAATTACCAAAGTAGTTCTTTATATCTTGTTCTTTGATGGCTCCAGGTGCGTGATCAGCAATCAGCTTGGCCAGTCCGTGTATTCCCATCGTGACAGAAATCTGACAATAAATCATCGTTAATGCAGTTTATTAAAGCTTTATTCTATACAAGTGGCAGCTTTGTTTTCATACAGCAAGGCACGTGACATGCCATAGCTAATTTTGCTAACGTTAAAACACCAACAACGCTTCTATTAGCATCACAACTAGCAAACAGCAGCTACCGGCAGTGCTAACGTGACATTCAGGCTCAGATCGAAGCGTTTTAAATCATTTAAAAGTACTTACAGTTAGCAAAAATGGACCAATGTTTTACAATTGCTCGTTGTAACGTTTCGACCGCGAGAATCTGAGTGCGCGGACCGCGGGAAACCAACAAGTAGACATTACATATCAACGATCGAGCACATCGATCCCCTACATTCCACTGTTCACCCGCCCATCGATGTCTTCGGTGCTGTTACATTGGTCTGACTTGGAACGCGGAAGTGCGCGAAGACATTTGATTGGTTCGTCGAGCCCGGAGGAAATCCGGTTTATACAGAATGCCAGCAGTCGCTGTGCTACGAGCTCAAAACGTACTAAATTGTCGTTTTCGGTGCTTTTAAGTGACGTGGCTAACATTTATGTGAAACACGTTACCGGTGGAAAGCTTCCTGTAATGTTATAGGTGTGTTGTTCTCTCTCTTTTTTTATTTGTATCTCCGCCCACCCCGGAAAACTCGTCGTTATTTTTATTTTTAAGGTGACGTGTAGTCGGAGCCCTGCTTCTCCCGCGCCGTGTGGCAGTCAAAGTACTGAGTGTACCCGGTTATGAACCCGGTGGATCATTTATACTCTGCCTCCAGGATGTCCGCGGTTCTCCAGTGAGCCTTAACCGGAGGGAGGGGACCGTGTGTCGGGGCCCGAGTCCGAGGAATCCGGTCGGGTTTAGTCGGTCCTGAAGAAGCGACACGACAGAGAGACTGGTAAATCAGACTTTGTGACTAGTAATATTTAATATAATGAAGCTTATCTTGCTGTAACCTATTTATTTTAAACAGAAACGAAGCTGACACTGTAAATAGTCGGTGTCTGTCTTTTTCTTAGAAGGACATCCAGTAAATATACAACTCAAATTCTAAAAATAGTTCCATTGTTTACACTGTTCTAAGGCTAAATACTAAACTCTCCCTAAAGATCTTATAAGAATCTAAAGAAAAAAAAAAGTATGTTTATATAGTAGATAGGATAAAATAGTGACATATAAAGTTTACATTTAGTTGAAACTTTAAAAAAATGACTCATTATTATTTTAATTTACCTTTTTATTTATACAGGAAGTCTCATTGAGCCTCATTTTCAAGAGAGACCTGTTTAGGGAGCAGATGGTGGGGGCCTTGCTCAGGGGCCCAGAGTGTAGTGGGAGGTGTTTCACCTTTTCCACCCACATACTGGGAGTTGAACCTGCGACTTTCTGATCACAGGCCCATCTTCTAACCTCTGCGCCACCACTCCCCCAATTATTAGCAAGACGTTTCAAAGACAAGCTAATAAGGAAAAAACTAAGATCTACAAATGTTTCTTTCTCACGTGAACCAGTACTTAAATTTAAAACTTGTGAATGGCCGCTGCGTGTGTTTACCTGGGGAAACAGCTGAAGTGACTAATGATAGGTCAACAATGCGGCGGTGTCCATGGAAAAGCTGTTTGGTAGAGAAGACTGATCATTTTTTAATGTATTGGTATGGAGTTGTGCTGATTTGTTAAGCAAAGTGTAGCATAAGCTTTCACATTGTCATATTCAGCCTTGTTTACGTTGATTGCGTACCCGCGTTTTAGTAATGTGCATCAGTGTATCTGGGAAAACTACACGGGTAGGCTTCACCGTTTTCTTTAAACTCGCCTATTTGTGCATTTCTTTGTAGACCAAAACGAGTTGGTCAGGTTTCAAATTTATTTGTTGCGCAAAAGAGTGATTTCTGCTGTAGCGTCACCGTTGATGGCGTTCTTTCAGTGACACATTGTGTTAACGTCTACCAAGTAGGTCGACACGGTTTCAATTTTAAGAGCTTGGCACCAAGGTCGCATGTTTTGCTTAAACAAAAATGAAACTAACTTGATATTTCTGGCATAAATAACGTCCTTGAATTATCCATTTAATAAATAGAAGAGTTGTAACCCATTGATTGTGTCAGATTACGTTTTCACCACCACTGAGGCAGTTTGAACATATGTTTTTCTGTGGAAAAAAAAGCATGCATATAATATAAAGGAGATGTGCTGAAAGTATGTTCTTTCAGCTACTACCACACAAAGTTTTAGCTCATTATCTGTAAAACTGACAAAGTTCCAGTCGTAGATAACTTGGCTGTGGCAGCCATTTTGAATCAAGAAGACTTCAAGAATGAATGAGTTGTAGCTGTGGGCTCTGAATACACGAGCAAAAACATAATCCTTCACGCCCTGCGTCCATCTCTCTTGCAGGGGTTTCACACCGTGGAACCGGACCCCTCCCAGGTGGCTTCCAGGGGACCATGGCTCTGCTCTGGGTCTTGATCCTGGGCTTGTTCTCAGGCTGGGCAGCGGGCTACAAGCAGGGGGACAATGTGACTCTTTATGTCAACAAAGTGGGTCCTTATCACAACCCCCAGGAGACGTATCACTACTACACCTTGCCCGTTTGCAGACCGGAGAAGGTCAGTGTTTGATCTGTGTCGCTGGATGACGGGTGTGTTGCAACACAAAGATTTTATTGTTCTGATAAAGGCTTTTCTTTCATCTGGAGACGACTGTAAATCGTTTACGAGTGTTTTTCCATCAGGTGCACCACAAGTCCCTGAGTCTGGGAGAAGTGCTGGATGGCGACAGGATGGCAGAGTCTTTATATCAGCTCCGCTTCAAGGAGAACGTGGAGAGGAAAACGCTCTGCCAGCTCACGCTGTCAGAAAAACAGGTGGGTTCTGGGACCCACATGCAGGTTCTGACTCTGAGTGGACTTCTGGGCCCCCCAAAAAAGCAATTACTAGCTTAATGTGTTTTTGCATATTAAGTAAAAAAAATTAAGCATCATAAAAAGTGAGAGTAAAGAATAATTATAGCAAAAATTCAGTGTAAACGCTGAATGACTTCTCAGAAATTTGCTGAAAAAACTTAAGACTTGAGTGGTTAAAGCTGGAAAAGTGAACGCTGGCTAAAAGCCAAATGGCACAAAACATGGGCTAAAAGTAATAAAATGCTAGTAAAAAGCTAAACGTAACTTGTTAGAAGCTTAAATAAAAGTTTTAGCTAAAAGCTAAAACAAGCAGAAGACTAGCTAAACATTAAAATAAGCAAAATAAGCTAGCTATGAGTCCAAAGTAGGAAAATATTTGGTAAATAACTCTCAAAAGGTTATTCAAAAGCTACAAGTAGCTAAAGGCTCAAAGGGGCTAATCCCTAACTAAAAGCTCAAATTAGCAAAAGGCTAGTTAAAAGCTCAAAGGTGAGCTAAAAGCTTTATGACGCACAAGTCTACTGTTTAGTGGTTTATGAAGTATTTTACTAACAGCCGTATAAACAGATAAACTAAAAGCTGTAATAAGTCTGAAGTTTTTCAGCACGTTTGTGTTTTTGCTTCAGGTGGACGAGCTCCGTGAAGCCATCGAGGAGCTGTACTACTTTGAGTTTGTCCTGGACGACATTCCCATCTGGGGGTTTGTCGGCTACATCGAGGAGAGCGGCTTCCTGCCTCACAGCCACAAGGTAAGAGCTGAAAACCACGTTTGCCGCTTCTCCGCTCTTCACCCTCCTGACCTCGAGGCTCCTCCGTCAGGTGGGTTTGTGGACTCACCTGGACTTCAACATCGAGTACAACGGTGACTCTGTGATCTTCGCCAACGTCTCCGTGAAAGACGTCAAGCCTTTTCCCCTGGAGGAGGGGGCGGGCACGGCAGTGGGCGGAGTGGGAGTGGGCGGGGGCAGCCTGACGGTCACGCACACCTACAGCGTGCGCTGGTACAAGTCCAGCCTGCCTTACGGCCGGAGAGGCGAGCGCCTCCGGGACTACTCCTTCTTCCCCAAAACGCTGGAGATCCACTGGTTGTCCATCATCAACTCGCTGGTGCTGGTGGTGCTGCTGCTCGGCTTCGTCATCATCATCCTCATGCGGGTGCTGAAGAACGACTTCGCCAGGTTAGTCGGCAGAGTTGAAACGGACTCGTGGTTTCCACTTCTTCTTTAAGGTGGAAGCCTGTTTGTGAAATTAAAGGGACTCCTGTGCCTGGAAGTAGGTAGTCTCTGTTTTTTTAATCCCTTTTTGTTGTCTTGCAGGTATAACGTGGAGGAGGAGGGCGGCTGTGACGACCTGGATCAGGGAGATAACGGCTGGAAAATCATCCACACCGATGTGTTCAGATTTCCTCCCTTTAAAAGCCTGCTGTGTGCCGTGCTGGGAGTCGGAGCTCAGTTCCTTACGCTCGCCACGGGTGAGACGTCTCCAGCTGCTGCCGTTACTCGGCTTGAAAGAAAAGGTTCACCTGCGGCGGCCTTTGTGTCGAGCAGCAGGTGCGTTCTGAGTGTGATGGGTTCGATGTCTGCTTTGTGCCTCAGCCATCATCATCATGGCGCTGCTGGGAATGTTTAACGTGCACCGCCACGGCGCCATCAACTCGGCAGCCATCGTCCTGTACGCCCTGACCAGCTGCGTGTCGGGCTACGTGTCCTGCAGCTTCTACACGCAGATCAACGGCCATCGCTGGGTGTGGAACATCATCCTCACCTCTTCTCTCTTCTCAGGTGAGCAGCCATGATCTTGCTGAGGGTATTTGGCGTTTTGAGACATTTCTACTTTTTTTCTTTTTTTTTTTCACATTTATTTTTGAATCCATAAATCTGAGCAGGCTTTTATTGAGAGCTGTGATAAGTTTAATTTCATCTAAAATAAAATCACTACATTGAAATCTCTTCACAAATGTTCTGGTTGAAATCAACTTCAGCCAACTTCTTCTATTTTTTGGTTTTTATGCTACTTTGAGCTACTGTTCTTTTGTTTTTGGTTATCGTTTTGCTGCTTTTAGTTACTATTCTGCTTCTTATAGCTTTTAGCCACGTTTAGAGACTGTTCTTCCATTTTTACCATGTTTTTCAACATTTAGCTACCATTCAGCTACTTTTAAGTTGCTTTTAGCTACCATTCTGGCACTTGTAGCTACCATTTTGCTATAGTAATAAACAGATTTGCTAACTTTGAGGCATTGTTTTGCTCATTTTAGCCACTGTATTGCTTTTTTCGGCTTGTGTTTGCTGCTTTTAGCTACCATTCTGCTGCTTTAGCTACTGTTTTAATACTTTGTTGCCATTTTGCTTCTTATAGCTTTTAATTGTAGGTACTTTTGGTAATCATTCATATCCTGTTAGCATTTAGCCACTGTTTAGCCACTTTTAGCTAAAGTTTTGCTAAAATTAGCATCCGTTTAGCTGATTTTAGAATCCGCTTAGCTAATTTTAGTGACTGTTTGACTGTTTTTAGCTCGTGTTTGACTCATTTTAGCTTCTGTTCTGCTTGGTTTACCTGTAACCTCTAAGTTTTGGCGTCTTCAGCTGTTTTCTGTAAAGTCACTGCTCTGTCCCCCCCAGTAATAATCAATCCAGTTAATTATTTTCTTTTCAAGGCTGGTTGGGTTTAATCCACTCACCAGTTTTATTTATCTTTTTTATTTCTGGAGAACCCATCACATTTTGAACAAACAAACAGAAATGGGGGTGGTTTGTTAATTAAGACAAATTAAACTGGAAAACGAATCAACCTTTAGTGGATTAACAGTTTCCACATTTTGCTTGAGGTAATAAAACGGTTTAAATTAAAGTGAAGGATTTATGCTGTAATTAAATATTACTGTTCATTAAAAACAAACAAACAAGGACGAATTAATTGTTGGCAACACTCGTCACGTGAAATGTTACCAACGGCTGCGTTTCTTTGTCCCTCCTCCCGCAGCGCCGCTCTTCATCACGTGGAGCGTGGTGAACTCTGTTCACTGGTGGAGCGGCTCCACCCAGGCCCTGCCGGCCACCACCGTGCTCCTCCTCCTGGGCGCCTGGGTGCTGGTGGGCTTCCCCCTCACCGTCATCGGCGGCATCGTGGGAAAGAACCGAGCCGGCAGCTTCCAGGCGCCGTGCCGCACCCGTAACATCCCCCGGCAGATCCCGACGCAGCCCTGGTACAAACACACGGTGGTGCACATGGCCATCGGGGGCTTCCTGCCTTTCAGGTGAGAAGCTGCCAGGTGCTTCGGTCAGGAATCAAACCGCCAAATGTTGCGATGCTGTGTAAAATGTAAATAACAAGAGAGTTCGAGTCCTGGGGCTCTTTGCTGAGTTATTAATAATAAAAAAAGATGAATGGCGGCAGATGTTGACGGATACTTTTCAGGTTTGTAAGCAGCAAATGTGAAGTACTAATGCACCCCCATACCATCATAGAGGCAAGATTTTTAAACTGTGCACTGAAATTCTAAATGTATATAAGAAACGGCACATTTTCTTAATTAATCAAGGAGTCGAGGATTTTTTTTATTGTCACACCAGCTCACATTTGCATGTTTGTGGTACAAAATTCGGACTCAGGTCCCGGATCAAGATGCCGAACAATTAACAAATAAATAAATACATTTGGGCTCCTCAGCCGCCTGCTTGAGGGGAGAGGCTGGAACAGATGGTGCGCAGGATGAGTGGAGTCCTTCGTGATGCGGAGCGCCCTCCCCCTGCATTGTGAAGTGTGGTGGTGCTGAAGGCTGCTCCCCACAGTCTTCACCAGCCTCTGCAGAGTCTTCCTCTCAGCAGCTGCCGAGTCACACGGTGATGCAGCTGCAGAGAACGCTCTCCACCACACATAGGAAGTAGAGACGCTGGGGGACCTTCTTGAGTGTTGGCTCTCCAGTTGAGGTCACTGGATATGCACCCCCAGGTGCCTGTAGCAGGAGACCAACTCCACAGCTGCTCCTCCGATGTGTAGGGGATGAAGAGGATCCTTGTCGTTTCTGAAATCCACCACCATCTCCGTGGTCTTCTTCACATTGATGCAGAGATTATCGTCTCTGCACCACTGCACCAGATGTTCCACCTCCTCTCTGTATTTGGACTCATCATTTGATATCATCACTACGCTCCGATGTAGGCCTGTCGCGATAAACAATAAATCAATTAATCGCATGATAAACTAAAATTATCGACCTCATTTTCATTTATCGTTTCTTCGTGTCTCTCTTTTTCTGAAGACACTGGACGACAAAAGGCTCAACTCCGGTGTTCTTCACTGACCCCTCCCTTTTTCTTTTCTCATCCAAAATCGTGTTTTTCGGATCGTTCAAAGCAGCTAAGCTACGAGCTAAGCTAACAGGCTGACCTCGGGGAAGAAAAACCTCCATCTTGTCGAAGCTCCAAACTACACGGATGAAACTCGTGCCTTCGTCTAAAATGTTGTTTTTCTCTGCAAAAAGAAGCCGAGAACTTGTTTACTGATTTTTTAAATTTTTTATTAAAAGCTTTATGTGAAAAATGCTAAAGACCAAAAAAGTCCACGCTTTGTTGGATTGTTGGGCTATGCTAAAGAGCTCGAACCACACAGAGTGTCCGTCATTTTGAGAACTGGAAAAAGGAAGGAGAGACAGCCCATGTCACGTCAAGAGGCCTCCCTCCCATTTTTCTTAGAGAGACACTGCTTGCTCCCTCACTATCCATCCGTCCATTTAAAATCTTATTATGCCACCCAGTGGTCAAAAAAAGGTACTACACTCAAAACAATTTAACCAACATTTCTTCTTAAATTTTACAATAAAATATTGTAAAATTTCAAACAATATTATCGTTTATCGCAATAAATTCTGAGACAATTAATCGCCCAGTACAATTTGTTATCGTGACGAGCCTACTCTGATGTGAATACGATATGGGTTTGTGAGATTTGCATTTTATTTACATTTTACAAAACGTGGCGTCTCTTATGATTGGTGTTTAGTTTATTACTGCGTAATTGTTTACGTTAAATATATTTTTTTACATATCTAAAGGTGGAATCTGATTGGACCGTGACTGTTGGACACGTAATAGCAACAAAATATGCTAAATTAAACTTACAATCACATTAAATCAATCACAGAGTGAAGTTACAAATTATGGGAGGTAAACTGACGAGTTCTCATGCGCTGCCTCTCTTCCTCAGTGCCATCTCCGTGGAGCTGTACTACATCTTCGCCACCGTCTGGGGCCGGGAGCACTACACCCTCTACGGCATCCTGCTGTGCGTCTACGCCATCCTCCTCTCGGTGGGCGCCTGCATCTCCGTGGCGCTGACCTACTTCCTCCTGTCAGGCGAGGACTACCGGTGGTGGTGGCGCAGCGTGCTGAGCACCGGCTCCACCGGCCTCTTCATCTTCGTCTACTCCGTGTTCTACTACCGGAACCGGTCGTCCATGAGCGGCCCGGTGCAGAGCACCGAGTTCTTCGGGTACTCCCTGCTCACGGCGCTCGTCTTCTCGCTGATGCTGGGCAGCGTGTCGTTCTGGGCCTCGCTGGCGTTCATTCGCTACATCTACCGTAGCTTGAAGATGGATTAAAACACGGACGGTGTCCGTTGTCCAACAGGCCTTGAACTCATCACGGAGCGTCGATACTAAACGACGCTGCACGGACAAATGAAGGGCACGTCGGGGCTTTAATGTGCGTTTAGGGAAAACTGGATATTTTGGTGACAGCGATTTGGGGACGTGTCACACTTCAAGAGTTAAAGGTACTTAAAGGAGACAAAATCTGCACATTTTGTTTCTTATATTGATGATTAATATAACCAATAATTAATTATTTGTTAGTAATATTTGATTTGCCTACAGAAATATTATAAAATAGGTCAATTACGACGACGCCCGTTTGGAATATTTTTTGGTACGCTCAGATTTGTGCAGGTAGAAGGCCTTTGTTTACACCGAGTGCAGACCCTCATTTCAGAACTGCAGAAATGTAAACAACAATAAACTTCATTTATTTTGCAGCGAGTACCTTTTAATGAAGTCATCTGTGCAGGTACGTATTCAAGGCCGACATAGATTTAAGTGTGACGTACGTCATACGTAACGGCCTGTTCACGTTACTTTTATCAAGTAAAAAGTTGTTTTGCACAGAGTGTGAAGCCTCCGTGCCCCCCCCAGTGGAAGATGCCTTGTAGTTGAAGAGTTTTTGTAAAATGCCGGTAATGGGAGCAATATTGTAACTGCGTTCTACCATCAGCTTTGATTCTGGTGTAAGTAGTCTGTTTTTCAATAAAAGTGCTTTTTAATATAAAGACGCCGACTAACCACTCGGAAATGGTTCCAGTTGATCTGACCAACAGCAACACGGTAGAAAGAACAACAACCTGCGAAAATGCAGCGTGAATGCATGTTGCTGGAATTAGCAGAACACACATTTGCTGAATTGTGTTTAAATAAGCAAAAATTAGCTCAAAGATTAGGAAATAATCTAATAAAGCTGAGATTTGCACTCAAATAGCTTAAACTAGCAAGAGGAAGCAGAGATGAAATTAGCATAAAAACGGCTAAATAGTGGCTGATTTGCAGATAAAAGCATAAACTGGAATTAGCAGAATTTTTTTTAACAAAGTAGCAGAAATTACCACGAAAATCTATAAATATTAGCTGAAAAAAAAGGTAGCTGAAAAGTTAGACCAAGCTTAAATTGGCAGAAGAAAGCGGAAAGAACATGTTTGTCCAATTAGGCTGAAAGAAGCAGAAAAAAAGCTGAAATTAAAAAACTACTGAAAAGCAGCTAAAATAGAAATGGAGAGAGCACGTTTTTGCTGGATTAGTTTGAAAAAAGTTGAAACGAGTGCAAAACGGAACTGGCTGAAAAAGCTCAAATTAGCATAAAACAGCTAAATAGTAGCTGAAAATTAAAAAAAAAAAAAAAAAAAAAGAGTAACAAGCTGAAATTAGCAGAAAGAAGTTAGTATCTCAAAAATGTAGTAGAATCAGAAAGGAGCAAAAAAAACTGCTGAAAAAAAGTTTAAATTCACACAAGCTGAAAGATGCTGAAGCAGAATGAAATGTGAAAGGAGCAGTAAAAGGTTGTAAACACTTCTAAAGATCTGAAGGATGTAAAATGAGCTCAATTCATTTTCTGAGACAAAAATGGCAGAAAAGGCTAAATATTTCAAAAAGCTAAAGCTGCACCAACACCAAAAGTCACAGCAGGATTGTCCTGAAAGAGCCGAACGTTTTGATTTATGATTTGATGAAATGGCACAAAAATTATGAGCTGAGATGCTGAAAAATGTACAAGGAAAACAAGGATCAGTGTGTATGCTGCTTAAACATTCACACAATGACCCTGGAAGAGGGGTCAAAGGTCATTTGAAGTTAATCTACAAAATGTTAAACCTTCACAGCAGATTCACTCCACAAAGTTTCTGGAGGAACTACAACTTCTGGGACCAAACCAAAGCAAGGTAGATGTTTACCCATAATGCACTGCAGCACCTCGACTGGTGCTGAAGGTCATTGAGTGGACGATGTCCTCTGTGGACCAAACGGCAGCTACTCTACAACAGAACGGGTCAAAAAGAAAAGAACCACGGTGCTGCAATGGTCCAGTTGAGACCAGGACCAGGACTGACTGAAGTGGGACCTTCAGAGGTCACATTCCTACATTTTAAAAGCTTCGGCCACACGGACGTTTTATTCTAAAATATAACGGGCAAAAGAAAACAAAGGCAGTAAGACGTTCTAAAACGCACTTGTATTTGTAAAATAAAAATAAACACTTGTTACACATTTGTAAAAAAAATAAAACACTTTCCACTACAATGTGCATCTTAGCTGAACATGTCCGTCATGTCAAAGCACAAAGAACGAACGACTGCACAAGATAAAAAAAAACATTTTTAAAGCGGGCGGGATGTGAACCACGCCCAACAAAACAAAAAATAAAAACTCTCAAACTTTAATAAAAGCGATTCTGCAACGTTTACTGAAAACGATCGTAGATCTGTTCTGCTACTGGTTGACGTATGGCACCACGGCCGCGTTCACCGAGTCCTGGCCGACCGCCGGGTTCCCGTCCTCTGATTCAGAGCTTGAACCGTGCACAAAGTTACTGGAGTTGAACATGCTGGGGATGTAGGGGTTTCCACCTGGCGTCATGGGCCACCTGGTAGTCTGGGGTGAATTAGAGGACCAGTGTGGGAAACCAGCAGAACTGGTACCCAGGTAGTAGGCCAGGTCATGAGGGGTCTTCTTATACGCCGCCTCCACAGCGTGCTGGTTGTAACGCTCCCAGAGCTGGGGTCGCCCGTCAACGGGATACTGAAACAAACAAATGGCAAACATTTTGGTGAAAACGGTCGGTTAGCACTTTGTGTTGTGAGCGTGTTAAAGGACGTGCGATGAGCTCCTTACAGGGGCGGCGTAACAATGGGAGGCGTAATGGTCCGACGCCCAGCTGATATCTCTCTGACATTTCCTGAGCTTCATCCTACGGTTCTGAAACCAGGTTTTCACCTACAGAGAACAAGATGTGAGTGGTTCCGATTCATTTTCACGTTGAGCAGTCATTTAAATAAGCACCTGTTTATAGGTCAGTCCAGTCTGGTTTGCCAAGTCCTTCATCTCAGCTGGGTTGAGGTACTTTTGGGCACTGAAGCTCCTAGAAAGAGCCTCCAACTGGCTCGGAGAGAAGGTTGTTCGAAGGGATGTTTTAGAGATAGACAGGGGCACGTTTGGAGAGGTAGGGGAGCTGACGAGAGCCTGGGGGTCCTCGACAACAGAGCTGGAAACGTCCCTGTTGTCCTCTGGGCTTCTGGCAATCCCCTCCAGGTCATCTTTCTTAGGCCAGATTGACAGGTCCGTCTGGAGAAGACTTCCCTCACGACTGCTCACAGAACCCCAGGAATCTGAACAAAGACACGTAGAAATGGTAAGATTTATACCCAAATTTAATTCAGAAATTACATTTTTGAATTGATTTTGATGTAATAAAAAAAAAAAAATTGTGTCAAATCGTAAATAAAATTAAAATATTTACAAATAAAAAACGACTTTGCCCAATTTCTTTCCATCTGATCAAATAATCAGTTTATATTTGAATTACAAATGTTTATCATTTCCTAAAACACAAGTTTTTATGTATATAAATAAATATTAAATAACTTTTTACTAGGATTACTAATGCATGTAATTTTGAGCGTGCCATTTTTTTCTAACGCAATTCTTAAACTCTACCGCTAGATGTCGCTGCACATGCGGCGCCATATTTGACAAATATCCAAGATGGGCCGGAAGTACCGATTTCTTGTTCATTCATTTCAAAAATTTATAATAAACGCAATTTGAAATTTTAATTCATCATAAAAATAAAAGAAAACAAATCCGATATAGAGTACAAAAAAAAACATCTGTATGAGATTTAGAAACCCAAATTTTCCATAATGGAAAATCGCCCTAAACCTACGATGGACCGGAAGTAGATATTTTTCTAACAAATGTACTTTTTTTTTTTTTTTTTTACCAACAAATTAACTTTTAAACCTTCGCTTTCAAGATGTTACGGCATTAATTCCAAATTTATTTTACACACAAAAAAAAAAAATTACGTAAAACAAAGCCGAAAATAACAGATTCTACCGCTAGATGTCGCCATTTTGTTTGTGAAGCGCCTTCTGTTCTGGCGCCATATTTTCTGTCCTTCATCCAAAACGGACCAGATGCCGTTCAGAACAAGACTTTCTGGAATCATTTCTATGCAGAAGAAACTCGAAGAACTAACTTCCGACATGCTCCAGGAAAATGTAAGAATTGACACAACACTGTACAGTTTAATTAAACCGACATGTTTTGTTCGTTGTGTTAGCTTAGCTAGCTACATACCAGGTGTAGTGCGCGCCTCGGTGTCGCCGCTCCTGACCCGCCTCAGGTCGGTCCCATCACCCTCATAGGGTCCGGGCAGCAGGTGGTCCGTCGGGGTCCCACCAACATAAACAAGCCCAGACTCACGGTGGTGTTGAGACTCCCCGATCCTCCCAGATGTAGCAGCGGAGTACAAGATCTGCGTCGGCCCGTCAGTGTAGCTGCTCGAGTCCGTGAGCCGGTTTTCGCTGGATCCGGTCTGGTTCTCGGCTCTCGGTTCGGACTGGTACAGGAAGCCGTACGCATGGTAAGAATTGAAGTATGCCACCTGCGTCTTCCAGTCTTCCATTTTATTTTTTTTTCTCCGCTGGTCGCAATAAATTTCAAGTTTCAGGCCGAAAAATGCAAAAAGGAACTCATTTCGCAGAAGCTGCTTAAAATGTTTAAAATTACGAGGCTGGGGCTCATTGGGGCGTGTGACTCGATAAAAACAAAAAAAAAGCAGGTGTGCGCCTCTCCAGGTGTTTATATGGAGGTGTGTGGGGGTGGATGGTGTGTTTCCATCCAGCCAATCAATCGCTGCCCCTCGTTCCTCTCAGCCTTCTCATTTGTCTCTGACGTTTTTCAAATTTATTCTGACCTAATTCAGAAGAAATGTCCGTTAATATAATGCTTCAGTGCAGATAAATTATTAATAGTACACTTATTTGTGTGAATGAACATTATTGTATAAAGTTATTTGAACTTTTTTTCATTCATTTAAAATAAAACAAATTCATCAAAAAAGAAACTGAATGAAAAGGATGCAGAAAGATTCTTATCATATCTAAAAAATACAAAATAACTACAAATAAACAACAACGTTCACTTGAACAGTCTCCAAAGTGAAATAAAAAAACTTTAGGTATCCTTCACCTGGTACTGTACCTTCCCAACAACTTTAATTTAATCATCTTTTTAAACATATAAATTGTTTTAGAAATGTTGATATTGAGGTAATTCCACAATCCTGTTCCCTGAAATACAACGCAGCTCCTTCAGACCAGTTCTAAATGGAGGTTTTACAAACTTTTACATTCCTTTAAGGTTATATCGACTCTTTTTGCACAAATTTAATTGAATATTTGGGGTGATATTTTTTATGAGCTTTGTACATGACTTGTAAAGTACTATCTTCAATCAAATCATAATTTTTTTAATAATTTCAGTTGATGAAATAATACTACTTCCTACTAATAATTCTTATGGCTCTTTTTTTTTTTTTTTATAAAAATAGGATTTGTAATTGTTTTGCATGCTTTCCCCCAAACTTCAACACAATAGATTAAATATGGAACAATCATTACATTATACAATATATACAAAGTTTTGTCATTCAAAAACTTTTTTTACTTTATACAGTAATGCAATTGATTTAGCTATTTTTTATTCGTAATTAATTTACATGAGATTTCCATGTCAGCTTCTCATCAATAACGACACCCCAACATTTTGAATTTCAAGTCGATTTTAAATGGAGCTTCGATAATTTTCTTTCTATTACTAAATATCATGTAGTTTGTTTTTTCCAAGTTTAATGATAACTTATTAAGTTAAACCAAGTTTGTATTTTTACGAATTCTGCCTCATTTGTAACATCTGTTCAATATCTTCACCCGAACAAAAAAATAGAACACACTTCAAAAGCCCCGACACATCGACCAGATCATTCACATATAAAATAAACAACTTTGGTCCCAACACAGAACCTTGAGGGACTCCACATCCAATAACACAAAA
The DNA here is from genome assembly GCF_014905685.2 of Nematolebias whitei. Taxonomy (NCBI): domain Eukaryota; kingdom Metazoa; phylum Chordata; class Actinopteri; order Cyprinodontiformes; family Rivulidae; genus Nematolebias; species Nematolebias whitei. Next base: position 35,361,763 of record NC_056517.1, read on the forward strand.
TTCAGCTCTTACGTTGTTTACCTGTACAAATACTGTCTCCTATTATTCAAATAACTAGATACTCACTGTAGTACTAATCCTCTAATGCCATATTTACTCAGTTTTTCAATGGTGCAGTAGTGTCGAAGGCCTTTTCTAAATCAAAAAAACGCTAACACTGTTGTATTTTATGAACACAGATGCATTAAACTAAAGATAAAATTGCTGGTTTAGATGGTAGCCTATCAAAACAAATTAATTCAGGCATAAAGCCAAACGCTTCGTGAGTTTTGTTCTCTATTATCTATTCATCATAACTGGCAGGGTTGTTCATTTATCCATCAAGTTAGCAAAATATCTTGACGCAGAGGATCATGGAGAGCCATTTCATTCAAAATTAAATAAATAAATAGCGTTATTTAAAAATTATTATTCAATATTCCATTAAATAAATGAATGTTCCCATGAAATAAAACATTTAGAAATGGTTAGTTTTTTCCAAGATTGATTTTTTATTTATTTCAAGATTGATTGATTTATTTAATACGTTTCATTTTGTGATTTTTATTTTGTAAAGCTACTACATATTTCTTATGTTTATATATATATATAT
>NC_056517.1:35367354-35367455 GCF_014905685.2 Nematolebias whitei
ACAATTATGAAATAAATAAGTCATGAAAAACACAATTATGAAATAAATAAGTCGTGAAAAACACAATTATGAAATAAATAAGTCATGAAAAACACAATTAT
>NC_056517.1:35367465-35385457 GCF_014905685.2 Nematolebias whitei
TAAGTCATGAAAAACACAATTATGAAATAAATAAGTCATGAAAAACAATTATGAAATAAGTCATGAAAAATACAATTATGAAATAAAATAATAAAAATGAAAAATGTTCTTATTTCATAATGTTTTATTCATTTATTTAAATTTGAGCATTTTGATGTTCCACAGTTTATAAGAGTTTGTTGCAGCTCCTCAGACTGAAGGTCTTTTGGGTAATTTGGTTTTTATTACTGTTCTGAACGAATCAAAAGACTCTTGTTGGCAAGAATATAAGTTTAACAAACTTTAATACAAACACAAAAACGGTTAAACATGAAGCTGCTGACTTGGCTTTCTACTGCAACTTTAACCACAATGTCTTTCGCTTCAGATTATTAACCTGAACATATAATCTGGCTCTCAGTGCGAGAATAGTTCACTCAGCGTTCCTGTTAATGGATAAAGAACCAAATAATAAATCAGCTACTGTATTCAGTGTTGCCAGGTAAAGTCCAGGTTTTCCAGCCCAAAAACCGCCCAATCAATATATTGTTATATTTACTCTTTGAACACACACACATATACACACACCCAATACCCCCCACTCCCCGTAAAGATATACTGGTGTTTATATGTTCATCGTTAAATGTGAACGTTACTGTTATTTATTCATCAGATCAACACGTCACATTTCAGGATCTGGTTAGACACATATTAAATATTCAATCTGAATATTTCTATATTTATCACCACAGTAATAGTGTTACACACATTAGTAGTTGTAAACACTCAAAAGAATACATATGTTGACTTAGTGCTTACCTTTAACCTAAATATTTAATGAGTAAACATTTTTAATAATCGTTTAAAAAGTTATAAGTGTTGTCTTTGGTGCCTGTTTGTTTTCCACATATGTTAGTGTGTGTGAGTGACAGGCATTAACAAAAAACACTTTGTAGAACGGTGCTTTATGAAGTTCTGTCCATTTCCTTTATTAGTTGACCGGCAGTTCTGCCACATCCAATATGGCGGCCGCTCCGACGTACCACTGCAACGGGTCAGCCCACTCAGCGAGGCGTCCACTTTCTGCCTCACCAGTTCTCTGTTGTGAACGCCCTGGCCCATGACAATAGCCAATCAGCGATGGAGAAAGGTCAGGGGCGTGTTGAACCAATAATGATGAATGATTGTTTGAAATGTAGGTTAACTCAAAAACCGCCGAGCTGACTCCCAATCCACCCAGATTATCCCCACCCGCCCAAAGCAATGTTTACCCACAAAATCAGAATGAAAACCGCCCGATCTGGCAACACTGTTTTTGGAGAACATCTTCAAGCTGAAGTGTAGCGTCTGGGCACGTTCATGTTCTCTTCATCTGCAAGTCTTTTCACAAGGAGGAACCAGATGTTCCTCTCCTGCTCGTATTGATGTGTTAACGACTCAGTTAGAGGCCAGATAAGGGGAGGAGAGTACCCTAACGGGGAGCTTTCGCATGTCTGATCTCTGGTGGGGCAGGTTTGTTCGTCTGATCTGGAGGGGGGAGTTGGTTATTCAGGTAGGAGCATCCATTCAACCTTTATTTCTGCAGGTTAGTCTCAGTGAGTCACAAGGACTCATTTACAAGAGAGACCTGTTTGAAACAAACCACAGAGAAGCTACTCAACAATAAACAGCCATAAAACGCATATGGAATGAAAAGTAAATAAATAAAGCAAAATAAAATTATGAAACGAGGTTAAATACTAAAAACAGGAAAATGTCAGCGTTGATTTTTTTTAATTGAAGTTAACAAATGTTTAAAATCTTCAGGGTTTTTTTGTTGCAAGGTGTTCCAGGAGCAGAGAATACACAAACTCAGGGGGTGAGTCTGCTTCATTAGCATTGGTATGTGTTGAGTGAGTACTGGCAGCTCTTTGGTGCCGGGGAGAGGTGTCAGCGCTGCAAAGTGCATGCATGCTCTGTGTTATGGGAACTGTTTGCATTTTACTAAACAGATTGAAAGCACTGATAGCAAAATACGAAATCAACATAAAATATCCTTTACTGAATAAAGTGGTGATGTTTGAAAGGGTTTACGCCACTAGTTTTCCAGATGTTTTGAAATGCGGGCAGGCAGTCAACGTAAACAAAGCTCTGCTGAATCCGAACCGCGTGGAAGCTCGAGTCACATGTTCAGCCCAACATCTATAAATCTGACTGTTTCAGCCATTTTACTGCTCATTTTAATCAAGTCAAATGTGCATCCATGAGCAAATGAAAAGGGAACATTCAGAGTGTTGAATGGCTGCTAAAATTAGCAGAAAAAGCCAAATCTGAGATTTTAAAGCTAAAGGAAGAACACGCATTAGAAGCTGAACGTAGCAAACCACTAGCTATAGCCAAAATGTAAAACAACTGCTATCTAAAAGACATAAGTGTCTAGCTAAGCAAAGCAAAATGTTACCTAAAAAAACCCCCAAAGATGCTAAAAGTAAACCATAGTTAGCTAAAATTAAAGTAGCAAAAGGTAGCTAAAAGTAGCTATAAACTAGCTAACATTAGCAAAAAGTTAGCTGAAGTAGTGAAAATAGCAAAACGTTAGCTATAAATAGCAAATGCCTAGTTAAATTTTGTAAATTTAGTAGCTAAAATAGCATCTGGCTAACAGAAAGTAGCAAAACCTTGTTAAATAGCTAACAAAAAGCAAATGGCTAGCTAAAAGTTGCAAAACTGCAATGAAAACTAAATAAAAGTAGCACAAGGCTAGTTATGCACAAAAAGATGTGCTAAAAGTAGCAACAGGTTTCCTAAAATTAGCAAAAGGCTGGCTAAAAATAGCCAAATGTTAGCTGAGTTAGTAGCATAAAAAAGAGTAAATCGTGCCCCCACCCTCATTCGCCCTACTCTGGGCCCATGAGCAAGGCCCTTAACCCCCCAGCTGCCCCCCCGGGTGCTAATGGCAGCTCTCTGCTTCACATGTGGGATAGATGCAGAGAATTAATTTGCCCATTTGGGATTAACAGAGAACAATAATTCAAAGTATTCTGAGACAGATTTCAAAGACAACTGTGTTTAGGATTTTTTTTATTTGTGAGTACAGGTCAAATGTATAAAGTCACAAAACAACTAGAGAAGCTACATTTCTTGTGAAAATGCAGTGTGAATGCTTGTTGCAGAAGGACTTGCTGAAAAACAGCTGAAATTAGCTAAAAACTTGCTGAAATACAGCCAACATGTATGAACAAGTCTAATTTATCAGAAAGCTGAAATAACACATTTGGTTTAAATAAGCAGAAATGAGATTGTTTTTAGGAAATCAGCTAAATAAGCTGAAACTAGTTTAAAAAAAAGCTGAAAGTAGCTGAAAAGGCAGAAAGAAGCTTAAACTACTAGAATGAAGGATGCTGAAAGAGCTGAAATGAGCTCCAAGAATGTGTAGCTGAAAGAGCTAAATTTAGCATAAAAACAACTAAATATTAGCTGAAAAAGCTAAAACTAGCAGAAATAAACTAAAAGGAGCACAACAAGCTGAAATTAGCAGAAAGAAGTTAACTAGGCTAAAATTAGCAAAAATTACCATGAAAATTTTAAATTTATCTGAAAATAAACTGAGCTAAAGAATGCTAAAAAGGTAGAACAAGCTTAAATTAACCTGATGCATGCTCAATACAGCTTAAATTAGCAGAAGAAAGCTGAAAGAGTCAAAAATGAGCACAAAACGTGGAAATTATCCGAAAAAAAAGCTAAAATTAGTAAAAAGAAAAACTGCTGAAAAGTAGCTAAAAGATCAGAAAGAAGCTTAAACTACCAATAGGAGGTGGAGAGAGCAGATTTTTCCTGAATTAGGCTGAAAAAAGTTTTAATGAGCACAAAAAAATGTGGAATTAGCTGAAAAGGCTAAAATTAGCATAAAACAGCTAAAATATTTTCAATATAAACATAAAAATGGTTGTAAACATTAACCTGCTGACATGGCTTTCTAATGCAACTTTAACGACGATGTCTTTAGCTTCAGATTATTAAACTGAACATATAATCTGGCTCTCAGTGCGAGAATAGTTCACTCAGCGTTCCTTTTAATGGCTAAAGAACCAAAAAATAAATCAGCTACTTTATTTGGAGAACATCTATAAGGTAAAGGACTAAAATTAGCATAAACAACTAAATAGTAGCTAAAAAAATTGAAAGTAGCTGAAATTAGCAGAAAGAAGTTAGAAGCACCAAAAAATTGTACTTAGCAGAGATAATCTGAAAGGAGCACAAAACAGCTGGAAACATCTGAAAAAAGGTTTAAATTTGCACAAGAAGCTGAAAGTAGCTAAAGCAGAACAAAATGTGAAAGGAGCAGAAAAAGGTTGTAAACAGATGTAAAGATATGAAGGATGTAAAATGAGCTAAGTTCATTTCCTATCAGAAAAAAAAAAAATGTCAGAAAAGGCTAAATATTTCCAAAAGCTAAAGTTGCACCAATACCAAAAGTCATAACAGGTTGTCCTGAATGAGCCGAACGTTTTGATTTATGATTATTGAAACAGCTTGAATGAGACTCGCGCCAAAAAACTTAGAATAAAAAAGGATCACAACAGAGTGAACGCTTTCACACTGTAAAGTTTATTTACACAGAAGAGTGAACTTTAAAAACATAGCTACATTTTTTTTTGTATTTGAACGTGTCATAAGTCCTCCTGTGCAGCTGATGGCGCTGTTTCCGTCTACCGGTTATAAATCTCTAAAATCCGAGGTCCCTTTAACTCATCACGCGTGGAACGCCAGCGCGTGCAGCTCCAACGGAACAGACCGGGCTGTGTCGGCTCCTCACGGACGAACTTCATCCAACTGTTTCTAAAAACGGACATTTAGCTTGTTTTTAACCCCTAAAAACCGGAATATCTCGGTTTTACATCGGTGACCGGAGGAGAAGGACAGCTCGCGCGTCGTTTTAATTATTTGACGACTGTCGGCCGAAAGATACCGAAACTTGCCGAGGGTGGATCTGAACTGGTCAAGATGACGGAGGAACTTGAGCGGATTCTTCAGCATCTGACGGAGCCTGACAACGCTGTCATTCAGCAGGTAACAGCAGCTCAGGGGCGCTGCGCTTTGGACACACACGAGCGGCGGTTTGTTTCCAACGGCTCCTCGTGTTCCGTTAAAGCGGCTGATTCTCCATCTTTTCAGGCTACAGCCCGGCTGAAAGAGGCGTTCAAGGACCCAGCAATCATCCCAGGCCTGTGTGCGGTGATGAGCGGATCCAAGAACCCCCAGGTGCTCCCTTGAATCTTAAAACGTTTAAAAAGATTTAAAATGGCTATTTTATCCCCCAAAAGTCACATATTTAGCAGTATTTTGAGTCTCCTGCAGCTCTCCAACTATTCAAGTTCTTTAAAACATTTTAATTTTTGCCAACAAACATTTCACCCAATCGAGGAAAAGCTGTTAGATTATCTATTTATATTGTTTATAACGTCTTTAAGAAAATCAATCACTTTGCAGGCTCATTGTTGTGATGATGAGAATGTATAAATATTTCCTCTAGACTAAAAAATATAATATTTGTCAAAATTAAACAAAACAGAGCATTATGTAGCCGTGAGAGATAAATATAGTAGCAATGCCACCTTACAGAGGAGAATTATAGATGTTTTATGTTTGTTTTTTTTATCTTCTAATGATGATAATCCTCTGAAAATTTGAGTTTGGACAACGTGTGGAATGCAGGTACATTTTCAGGAGCTCCTATTGCAGGCGAAAGTGAAATTTACCTGGACAAAACATCAAAATGCAATATTTAAATACATAAAACAATAACACAGGTCGTTAAAGTGATCAAGTAAAAAAAACAAGAAAGCAGATTTAAAATGATTATAGTTTTGTGTAAGTTTATAAAGGGAACAAACCTCGTCTTTGCAAACCTTGTTTGGATTACAGAAAGTTTGAACACTTTTCCTGCACATGGGCGGCTGATTTAAACAACTTTACTGTTTGTTCACAGATTCGTCAGTCGGCCACGGTGATGCTGAGGCTGAGGGTTAAGAAACGCTGGAAGAAGATTAGTCCAGCAGACAGAGAGAGGTTGGACTCCACCATCATCACTCTCATGTCACGCACTTTGAATGTTAAATAAACTGATGTTTCTTCGTGCAGCCTGAAGGCAGTCGTGCTGATGGCCTTCATGCAGGAAACAGAGTGAGTATTTTCAAGTAAACTACAAAGATGGAGGTGAAATGTTTCTCCTCACCTGTTTTTCTTTTGTTTTTGTTGTGTAGACACGCCGTGCAGCACTCACTTTCCCAGCTGTGCGCAAGTCTGGTCAAACACGAGACACCGGACCACTGGCCCGCCCTGCTGCAGCTCCTGAACCAGTCCACCAGCAGCGCCAACCCTCGTGACCGACAGGTACGGGATCAGGGAGCAGCTGCAACCCTTTCTGCACGCATTTATACGTTTATTTACTGAACTATTCCTCGACTAGTTTTCACATCAGCGCTCGTTTGTCCAAACAGATTGGTCTCCTGCTGCTCAATAAGGTGCTGGAGTCCAACCCAGAACCCTTCAAGCCTCACTACTGCCAGCTGCTGCAGCTGTTGGGTGCCGCTCTGCAGGACTACGACAACCCAACGGGCCTTTACTACTGCATCCTCAGCCTTACAGCTATAACAGCTTATATTGGCACCGAGGAGATGGTGAGGCAAACGTACTGGTTTATTTAATTGTTTCAGCGTTCAGACGTCCTCCACTCTTCTGGTTTATAACAATCCAAAGCTTTTGTTCTGATCTAAATGTGGTCTTTTGGTTTTCTTCTGGTTCATTTTTTTTTAGAAGCTGATGCGAAACATCGTCCCAAACCTGATCCTCGCTCTTAAACGCCTCATCAGTGCTGATCAGGTAAACCCTGGATGGAAAGGTTTTAGTAGGGATGCACGATGTTGTTTTTTTTGCTGATATGTTAAATCTTATTTGGCCGATAACCGATATTGATTTTTCTTCCTACTTAGACCCACTTACAGAGACAACATAACTTTCTATTCTGTGGAATTAAAATATATTATTCTGCATGGTCTTTGTCACTTTGGCCTGCTACTTGATGCAGGTGCTGAAAATGAGTATTAAATCATTAATAGATAAACTTGACAGTTTCTTAAATAAAAAAATAACTTAAAACGGAAACCTTTTATATCATTGAGTTATTTTATGGAATGGCCGATATTTATCTTTATTGCTACTATCAGCCGATACCATGCCGATAATATCGTGCATCCCTAGTTTAGTTTCCCACTCTGCTCCTCTGCGGTCCGGTCTGTGTGTGCAGGACCAGGCCTCTGAAGCCATGGAGGTTTTTATAGAGCTCATGGAGATCGAAGTGTCCATCATCACCCCTCACGTCGCCGACATCGTCCACTTCTGTCTGGAGGTAAAAAACACGTCCTGTTGAGTTTTGTGTTTTTTACTGTTCCACGTTTTGGCACGTTTGCTCAGAGTCGGACCTGTTCTCCGTCAGGTGAGCAGCAACACGTCTCTGAGCGACTCCCTGAGAGTCAAAGGCCTCTCCTGCATCACCTTCCTCATCCGGCTGAAGAGTAAGGTCGGTCCTGCTCGTTCTAAATCTTCACCCCGCTCTGGGGCAGAGTTTGGTTAAACCAGCAGGAACGTCCTCTGCTCTGTAGACCGTGCTGAAGCTGAAGCTGCTGAACCCCATCCTGCACGGCATCTTCCCCATCCTGACCGCAGCCCCCCCACCCGGCGAGCAGGACCCCGAGGACGAGGAGGACAGAGGAGACGGCACAGACGACGACAGCCCTAAGCACTGCGCCGCTCAGGTACAGAGAAGCTGGTTTCTGTTTCACCCTCAGCTCCACAGGTTCAAGTGACTGACGTGTGTTTGTAGATGATCGACACGATGGCGCTCCACCTGCCTCCAGAGAAGCTCTTTCATCACCTGGTGAGTTGTCTGAAACGCCTGTCATCATGTCGCAGCAGTTCCTCGTGCGTTTCTATCAGACGTTCGTTTTTCTCAGACCCCCCTGACGCAGGCCTGCCTGGCCAGTCAGGACCCGTATCAGAAGAAGGGCGGACTCATGTGCCTGGCGGTTCTGGCTGAAGGATGTGCAGACCACATCCGCACAAAGTAAATAAAGAGCCCGAAGCCTCTGTGCTCTCTGGTTCTGTTCACACGCTCACCTGTCCCGTCTGTTCGGCAGCATGCTGTCGTCGGTGCTGCAGACGGTTTGTCAGAGTCTGTCCGACAGCGACCAGGTGGTCCGCAGCGCCGCCCTGTTCGCCCTTGGACAGTTCACCGAACACCTGCAGGTGAGTCCCAACACAAAACGACCGAGTCGCACTTTAAAGCCTGAGGGTGGTGGTCTGTCAGTGAAAATACGACTTGGATCACATTGTTTGTTTGTCCACAGCCTGAAGTAAATAAATACTGTGGGGAGCTGATGCCTCTGCTGCTGGGATACCTTTCATCCCTGAACGAGGCCAAAGTCGGACATATCACTAAAGCCTTTTATGCTTTGGAGAACTTCTTGGAGAACTTGGGTAGATTTTTAGGCTTCTAATCTAATTTTATTATAGACGTTCATTACGGTGGTACGACTGAGCTGTAGGGCCACGCTAAGAAAAACTAATTAAAAGCCATAAATTACGAGAGTAAAGTCGTACGAGACTTTTTTTTTATTTTTTTTGGCAGCTCGTGTTTTTTTTTTCCCACCAGTCTGATCCACGATGCGACCTGTCAATCAATCCAGGTGTGTCAGCAAGTGACCAATCCAAAGCTAAATGCTCCTCACCTGCAGAGCTGCTGCCCATCAGAGCTACCACCTGACTGTAAGCAGGTTCAAAGTCCTGATGCTGATAATCTGATGCTGATAATCTGATGCTGATAATCTGATGCTGATAATCTGATGCTGATAATCTGATGCTGATAATCTGATGCTGCATGTTCTCTCCGTGCATGCGTGGGTTTTCTCCGGGTACTCCGGTTTCCTCCCACAGACCAAAAACATGCATGTTAGGCTGATTGGTAACTCTAAATTGTCCCTAGGTGTGAGTGAGAGAGTGAATGGTTGTTTGTCTCGTGTGTCTCTATGTGGCCCTGTGATGGACTTGCGACCTGTCCAGGGTGTACCCCGCCCCTCGCACGGTGATTGCTGGACATGGGCACCGGCGACCCCCGTGACCCAAAATGGAACAAGCGGGTAAAGAAAATGGATGGATGGATGGATAATCTGATGCTGATAATCTGATGCTGATATAATCTGATGCTGATAATCTGATTCTGATAATCTGATTCTGATAATCAGATGCTTATAATCTGATGCTGATAATCTGATGCTGATAATCAGATGCTGATGTGCTAACAGATTAACTATCTCCTTATTTGTAAAACCAAAGTATAATTTAACCAGATGCTCAACATTCTTCGTTTTACCACAGTTAAAATGTAAACTTGCTTTATCTTGTTGGAGTTCGGATCATATTACGACTCGTTTAGCTTCAGATTAGGCATTTGCTGATACGCTTACTACAGTGATTGACAGGTCACGCTGTAGATCCAAGTCGTGGGGAAAAAAACACGAGCTGAAATAAAAAGCTGTACGACTTTATTCTCATAAGTTTATGGCTTTTCATATATTTTTTTCTTGGCTTGGCCCTAAAGCTCCGTCGTACTGTGGTCGTTCTTTTTACAAGAGATTAATTTTTCTGCTCTTTTTTTTTTAACAGGAGCTGAAATCGAGCCTTACCTCCCCACCCTGATGGAGATCATGCTGTCTGCACTCAACAACGCAGAAAACCTGAAAATCAAAGAACTAGCCGTGTCTGCCATCGGCGCCATAGGTGAGAATTTAACAAACTCGCCCCGGAGAGAGCGTTTTTCAAAACCAGACATCTGTTTGTGGACGTGAAGACGGACGGAGGCCACGGAGGGACACATTTAAACAACAAACTGTTCTTTCTGCATCAGTTGTCTTAAAGTGAATATTTTGATCTGTTTCTGTACCCATGTCCAAATTCTTGCTTCTATTTTTCTTCCAAACCCACGATTTAAAAATGTTGTCACAGATTGGAGCGGGTCATGAGTTAACAGAACCAGAATCACTTGAACTTATTTTAACAGCCAACGCTGCCAAGGAGCTGCTGGTTCCTTACTTCCCTCCGGTCATCGAAAGCCTGAAAGGTTTCCTGACGACCACCACGGAGCAGATGAGGTCTCTGCAGACCCAGTCCCTCGGTACAAACTGAACTGGACCCACGTTGGACTCAAACTAAACTGAACTGGAAACTCTGCTGCATTAATGAACGTTGTGGTTCTCAGACACTCTGTCCGTTCTGGCTCGTAACGTTGGGAAGGACGTCTTCAGTCCTCTCGCTGCAGAGTGCATCCGTCTGGGCCTGAACCTGACCGATACCATCGACGACCCGGACCTGAGGCGCTGCACGTGCGTACTTTGCCAGAACGCCGCTGGAGTTCTTGTTTTAAACCCGCTGCAGTTTTTAACCCGTCTCTCTGTCCTTCCGTCCTCAGGTACAGTCTGTATTCAGCCGTGTCCACAGTCGTCCCCGAGTGTCTCACCCCCCACCTTCCTGCCGTCACAACCGTCATGCTGCTCGCCCTCAAGTCCAACGAAGGCGTCACGGTACGACACACCCAACCCTCTGATCAACCGTTCTTAAACAGACTGATTCAGTTTCCACCATCTTTGTTTTATTCCAGGCTCACCTGGAAGAGGATGCTTCATTCTTTGTCCTCGACGAAGACGAGGACGAAGAAGACGAAGGAAAAGCTGACGAGCACTTCTTGGAAGACGAGCCGGAGGAAGATGTGCAGGATTTTGCGGGGTACTTTGTCTCCCACCTCCATGTTTCCTTCAGAGAGACGTGTTGCTCAGACGGAGTCCATGTTTCAGGTTCAGTGTGGAGAACGCCTACATGGACGAGAAGGAGGACGCCTGCGACGCTCTGGGAGAGATCGCCTTCAGCACCGGGTACCAGCCGCACACACGGACTCGTTTCTTTCTGCTGAAACGACAGTAAAGATAAAAACTGATCTGAGGCCTGTTAGACGCTGAACGTGTTCTGTTCCCCGGCAGCTCTGCCTTCCTGCCCTTCATGGAGTCCAGCTTCCAGCAGGTTTACGACATGAGAGACGTAAGTCACAGCTCAGTCCTCTGTCTCAGCAGCTTTGTCTGTGGTTATAAAAGGACGGGTCTGTGGGGGATTAAAGTCCTCATCCATCCAGGATCTGACCCCGCTCCATCCTGGGGGCCGGCAGGCGGGGGCCCAGTTGAGGCTGACACTCTTTAAACACGTTGTCGCTCTGAAGCTCAGAGGAAACTGATTCTGACAGACGGATGAGCTGAAGGCTGGTCCGAACAGAACCAGTTTCACTGTAACAAAGATTTAATGTTTCTGTAGTTTCCTCATGAGGACGTCCGCAGGGCGGCGCTGGGAGCTCTGGGACAGTTTTGTCGATCTCAGCACAAAGTTTGGACCGAGAATCCATCTGAGGCCAACCACCAGGGTAAAACCGGACGATGACATCACCGTTCGCTGCCGCTGTGGACACGATCCATTTAAATCTGTCTCCTCCAGCCCTGCAGAAGCTTCTGGACCTGATTCTTCCATGTTTCTTGGAAAAGGTGAGGACGGACCGCGAGCGGCAGGTCGTGATGAGCGTCCTGGAAACCATGAACAACGTGATCAAGTCCTGCAAGGAGGAGGTCTGCAGGAACCCGGCACACCTCAAGGAGATCTGTCATGTGATCCGAGACGTCCTCAAGAAGAAGGTGAGAGATGGACGAGGACAAACGATGTGTAAAGACGTGAGAAAGATCCACTGATGTTTGTGTCTCCCACCAGACGGCCTGTCAGGACAGTGGTGACGATGATGAAGACCAGCAGGTGCTGCAGAACAGTTCTGATCAGACCGCTACGCTGGGAGCAGCTCCTCATTCTGCTTCCTGTTTCAGGCGGAGTACGACGCCATGCTGCAGGAGTTCGCAGGAGAGGGGATCCCCCTGCTGGTGTCCTGCGTTCCTGCAGACAAGTTCGCTCCGTTCCTCAACGACCTGCTGCCGTTCATCATAAACAAAACGGTGAGTCGCCTCAGATCGTCTCGTCTTCAGCTGCTCAGATTATGACAGATTATTCTTCCTGCTTAAAGAAATCGTCCTGCACGGTGGCAGACCGCTCCTTCTCTGTCGGGACGATCGCAGAAATCCTCCAGGCTCTTGTGAGCGCGCCCGGCGGCCGAGGGCTGGCGGGCCGCCTCTCCAACCGGCTGCTTCCTGTCCTGGTGGCCGGAGTGAAGGACGGAAACGCCGAGGTCCGGAACAACAGCGTGTTCGGTCTGGGCTGCCTGGCTGAGGCCGCGGGACCCATCATCGTCTCGTATCCTCCTCAGAGTCCAAAATAAATAAATAAATAAATAAAATCTCAGATGATCCTTAATGAAATGCTGTTCAGAGATTTTCCCATGATGCTCTCTGTGTTTTCCAACCTTCTGACCAAAGAGTCGGACCCGAAGGTGATCGACAACCTGTGCGCCGCCCTCTGCAGGATGATCTGTAGCAACGTGGACGCCGTCCCTCTGGACCTGGTCTGTCCTGCAAACGTCCGGTCCGAGTCCGTTAACGAACAGGAAGTTGAACGAGTTCTGCTCTCCGACAGGTTTTTCCTGCTCTGATGGCGAATCTTCCTCTGAAGGAGGATCAGGAGGAGAACAAGACGGTGTTCACCTGCCTGGACGTGGTCTACAAGCACAGCCCTGCTCTGGTAGCCCCCACACTTTATCATTCTTACTTTGGACCGAGTTTAAATAAAACCTCTGCATGTTCACGAGACACAACAGGTGGCCAAAAACTGAATCAGTGACCAGGTCCTGACCACAAGCTGCTCCTGTCGGTCTCACTTCAATCTGTTCACTTTAAGATCTGAGAGAAAAAAAATCAGTTTCAGGTCCTGAATCCTGAAATGAGACGTCAGAGTTGGAAAAAGGTTTATTTTTATTTCAGAGCAGATACATTTGAACTGTTTTCGTTTGCAACAGTTTTTATTATTAAAGGCGGCTCCTGAGCTAAAACGTGAACTTTAATTATTTTGTGTTCTGTCGGGTTTGGATCAGGTCGTGAAGTTCATGAAGCCCATAGTTTCTGCTTCCTGTCATGTCGTCGGCCTCAAGGAAGTTGACGAAGGTAAAAAAAATAAAATAAAAACACGTTTAAGACCAAATCTTGTCCTTGGGCTCAGTTCTGACCCGTCTTTAACGATTTGCTGTTTCTCAGAGACCCGGAGGGTTCTGGTGGTTCTGCTGAAGGCGTTTGTCCAGAAGAACGGAGCAGATTTCCAGGCAGCTGTGAGCTCCCTTCCTGCAGAGCAACAGACCAAACTCCAGACGGTGATCAGCGCCTCATAGCACCCCCCCACCCCCGGTTCAGAACCTTTTTATCCTGCAGACAAGAAACGGGCCGTTTGTTCCATTTGCCCAGATTGAAACGATTACAGATGAACTCTTCGACGAAACTATTAACAGCATTAGACTGAAAGAATTTATTCAGTGTTGGTTTCTTGCGCTGAATGAATTCTCAGTTTTACCGTTTATGGTTTGTATTTATTTACATTAAAACAAACAAACAAACAGTTTCCAGTTTATTTACATCTTTAGTTTCCACTCTCGGCCTCCGCCTTGTTCAGATTTTTCACCTGGTTTGTGTAAAACTCTGAATTAAACTTAAGAAACTCAGATTTTTGTTATTAAAATAAACTCCTTCACCTCCTCTGTAAACATTTTAAACATTTTAGTGTAAAAGAAAAAGTTAAAACAGAATTGTACAAAAGCAGCAGCTCAGTCGGCCTCGCTGCACAAACAGTTATTATTTTAGGCTTTTAAATAAATTAAACGTTTATTTTTCTGCTGTGGTTTAGTCAAACAGGAAGTCTTGTTTTCTTCCTGTTGGTGATTCAGACTCGGATCTCTCAGTGGTCCTGGACCTCGGTAAGTCCGGGCCGGTGGTTCTCCTGGTCAAACGCCACGGTTATCTCCACGGGTTTGAGTCCGTTTGTTTCTGATGGAGGAACAGAGAGAAGGGTTTGTAAGATGATGATGATGATGCTGACAGGTTTATAAATGATCTAAAAGTTAAAACTGAATGAACTTGATGTTCAGCAGGTCCCTCAGACCTTCAGCACGTTTTCACTCTTCTGTCTGTGTTGGACCAAAGCGTCTTGTTTTAGCTCCAGAGTCGTCGTCCAACTACGGCTCTGGACCACACGAGGCTCTTTGGTCCTGCAGCCCTGACTAAAAATAATACGACTGATTTTCAAAACAATTTAAAAAGTTTAATCAGTTTTTCTGTTCAATATGTTTAAAAATACGACGAGTTAAAACTTGTTGATCAGATCGTGCTAGCAGTTTGTTAGCCGCTTCAATAATCCAACAATTTCCCTGAAATCCTGAAAATATTTAAAGAAAAGTTGAGAAAATCACATACAATCTTTATTTTATATGTTTTTATAACTACAAAAAAAAAGCTTTACATTTAATGAAACTAAAGTTTTATTTACAAGAAAATTGTCTCTTAAATATTTTACAAACTGACATTATTGTTTTATTCACAATAATTTAAACTTTATTGAGCTCTTTTGTTAAATTTCCCACTAATAAACGACTCTGGCCAGTTCAGGTTTATTTTATTTATTCACAACGGGTAACTGGTTCAGAAACAGAAGGATTGTGGGTAATGCAGTTCTGTTGGTCATCGGTACCTGCGTGGTTCTGCTTCCAGGGCTGAATGTTGATCCCGGTGCGGCAGAAGGAGCGGTCGGTGTGGGCCTCCGTGCTGTACAGCACCTCCTGCAGCTGCTTGTCTCCGGGTTTCTGAGCTTTCACTCGAACCTGAAACAGAAAAGACGTTTAACTCCGGGAAACGTTTCGCTTCCGCTCGTCATCTTGAACTTACCTCCAGGACGGTGGTCTCTTTCTCCTTCAGCTTCCCCGTTTTGTTCTTCACCTGCGTCTTCTTGGTGTCCACCCACACCACCCGCTCCTTCACGTCCGACCTGGACACAAAACACGTTTTGGTGAATCTCGACTGGGTCTCGTCTTTTTAAAAAAGTTCTGACTCACTCCTGGATGCCCAGGTCTGCCAGCGTGGTGTCCAGGAAGGGGAAGGGTCGGTGCGCCGAGCCGGCCTGCACCTCGATGGGCAGCGTCACCGACATGGGCAGCTCCTGCTCCACCTCGACCCGAACGAGCACCGCCCGCTCGGCGTCTCCTTCCTGCGTCTTGTCCTCCGCCAGCTTGATCCCTGGAGCTGAACGAAGTCACCAGAACCTCTGGTTCTGATCAGGACCAGACACGACCGATGAGAAAGCCTCTGGAGGTGTGAGTGATGCCTTCAG
This sequence comes from Nematolebias whitei, assembly GCF_014905685.2. Classification (NCBI taxonomy): domain Eukaryota; kingdom Metazoa; phylum Chordata; class Actinopteri; order Cyprinodontiformes; family Rivulidae; genus Nematolebias; species Nematolebias whitei. The sequence continues at coordinate 35,382,820 of NC_056517.1, forward strand.
GCTCGGCCCTTTCGGCTGATATAAGCAGCCGTTGTGAATGTATCACTCAGCTGTTAGGTTTATTAGGCTGCCAGAGGCCTGATGGATGGATGTGGGTGGAGGGGAGACAGGTCAGAGAGAAAACACAGTTGAGTTTTGGCGGTAAACATGCGACTTTATCGTCTTAATTGTGATTTGACTTTACACGAAGGGATTTCCCGAAGTTACAGCAGAGAAAAGTTGAATTTCACAAAAACTACAAAAGTTTAGACAGGATTTCAGAAGATGAGGTCATCCTGACTCGTTTTTGTTACGGGTCACGTACGAGCTGTTTTTTTCAAATGTGTCATCCAGATGAAAGAATTTAGTTTGTTCAGTCTTCGACCCGATCGATCTCAGCTCCTTTAATGAAAAGACTAAATAATTTGTTGCATGACGGAGCATGCATCAGGACATTTCTTTTGTTTTTCACATTTTACCTTTCAAACTAAACCAGATCATGTGGAGTACCTCAGGGCTGTGTTTTGGTGCCACTTTTGTAATCATAAATTCAACAATATTCTTTTAGGCAATGACGTCCAGCTGTCCTGATCTTCTTTTTCAGTTGTTCGATTATTCCGATCATTGACTCAAACTTGTTTTGGTCCAAACCCGTTTTATTCAAGACGACTTTCCCACTGATGTATGTTTGGTTTTAAGTAATTACTGCTCCGGTTAGCATGTAGGTTAGCCCGATGTTCATTTTTCATAATAAAACACTCTAAAAGCTAACGTGTATAAAGTAGTGGCTGCAGTCATGTACTTTGGAGGCTGCCGGTTCGAGTCCGGGTTACAGGGCGTCCGGTATAAAACAACTGTATTGTGAGTTCACTTGATGATTCCTAAAGGGAGCAATCAGAAGAACTGCAACCATTTAGAAACGTCTGATCATCTCAACAGGTTCAAAACATGTTTTGTACTTTGAAAATACTGTTAACGCTGTCAAAAGTAAAAGGTGTGCGATGCGTTTGCCTGTGGCTGTTTGTTAGCAAAATATCTTGTGAACCATTGGATGAATTTCAATGAAACTCGTAAGTTTTTCACCAACTGTTGATATTAATGTGAAACTCTGGATTGACAGGATATGAACTCCTTCATGGAAAGCTTGATTTATTTTTTATTATTTCATGTTTTATTGTCGACTCTGTGATCCGACCTCCGGCCCGTGACCCGTCCGTCGGCTCTGTCACAAAAACACAAACGCGTTTCGTTGTTTTATTTCCATGGTTGTGTACAAACAAATATTAGACAAGTGTTTTTGGGTGTAAACATGACGCATCAGTGGAGGGGGATAATTCCTGGCGCGGCTCGGTTCTGTCGCTGGTGTTCGACATGGTTCTGATTCCAGCGGGTTGATGTAAACGAGGGTTTGTGCGGCGCTGACCTCAGATCAGGCCTCTCGCTCACACTCCGGTGACACAAACAGTTCGGTTCTGCAGAGTTACTGAGGCGTGAGCTCAGAACCGCCCGGTCCAGATGGAGGCAGAGACAGTTTAGAGCGGTAGTAGCTGAGAGTCATCCCCAACTCTACTTTCAAGGTTCGACCAAAACTGGCTAAAACGTTGTTGATGTTCCAACACAAACTGGTCTGAGTTTACAAAAACTTCAACAGCACTTTATTAAAAGTTTAAAATAAGACAATTTAATAGTTAAAATCAGCTTTAAAAACTCACTGGTTCTAAACCAGTAATAACAGCCAACAGTAGGTTTAAAATATTTAAATAAGCATTAATTTAAAATTAAAAACGGAACTTCTCATTTTAAAATCATGTAGCAAAAACAACGTTTTACTCTAAAAACTTGTAAATACCAAGAGAAATGTATAAAATTAATTTAAACAAATCCTGTCCATCACGGTCGTGTTCAGGCGGCCATCTTGAGCCCTCCTCCTGACTTTATGATGATGTCGCCGTACGGTTCCGTCTGATGGGCGGTCAGCTTCTTATCAGAGAGCAGCTCTGCAGAAAGGAACTTATTATTTTTAATGATCTCGAGTCGACTGCAAACACGGCGGGCGTCTCCTCACCCAAGAGTCTGTAGAGCGTCTGGGCTGCAGTGAAGCGGTCGGCCTCTGGGGGCAGAATTGAGTCAAAGGTCACCTCCTCCAGATGCTGCAGGGCGGAGGAGATCCAGCTGCAGAGAGAAGGGTCCAGTCAGCTGAGAGTTCTCATCAAACTTTATCATGAAGCACGACGTGGACGCACAAACGTTAGCCTCTGAGGAACATTTGGATTGTGCAAAAACAAAACATCACAAAAAGTTAGTTTTTCTTTAGTTCCAGAAGTTCTTTATTCAGTTTACTGAACAAATACTGTGAATGTTGTAAAAATACTAAAACTGGGCACGACCTTTAAGAAAGAAACAAAACAAAAACTCTAAGAAACGCAAAGAATTCTGTGGAGAACACAAAGACCTCTGAGAAGAACACAAAAACGCTGTAAGAAACGCAAAGAATTCTGTGGAGAACACAAAGACCTCTGAGAAGAACACAAAAACGCTGTAAGAAACGCAAAGAATTCTGTGGAGAACACAAAGACCTCTGAGGAGAACACAAAGACCTCTGAGGAGAACACAAAGACCTCTGAGGAGAACACAAAGATCTCTGAGGAGAACACAAAGA
>NC_056517.1:35385467-35391158 GCF_014905685.2 Nematolebias whitei
AAAGACCTCTGAGGAGAACACAAAGATCTCTGAGGAGAACACAAAGACCTCTGAGAAGAACACAAAGACCTCTGAGAAGAACAAAGACCTCTGAGAAGAACAAAGACCTCTGAGAAGAACACAAAGACCTCTGAGGAGAACACAAAGACCTCTGAGAAGAACACATAGAATTCTGAGGAGAACAAAGACCTCTGTGGAGAACACAAAGACCTCTGAGGAGAACAAAGACTTCTGAGAAGAACACAAAGACCTCTGAGAAGAACACAAAGACCTCTGAGAAGAACACAAAGACCTCTGAGGAGAACACAAAGAATTCTGAGGAGAACACAAAGAATTCTGAGAACACAAAGACCTCTGAGAAGAACACAAAGACCTCTGAGAAGAACACAAAGACCTCTGAGAAGAACACAAAGACAGTAAAGCACCTGGCTGAGTTTCTGCTCTCCGGGTCAAACTGAGCCTCCGGCAGCTCGATAGCTTCCTCCAATATGACCTCCATTGGTGGCTGGGCGTCCTCCTGTGGAGACCTACACGCACACACACACACACACACACACACACATGAGCTTCTGGTTCTTCTAAGTGTGTGAGTCCATCAGACACCCACCATCTGCTGACAGGAGTCATCACGTCGCTTCCTGACTTGTCCTCTTTGGACAGGTCCAGCATCACGTCCACCACAGCTGTCCACACACAGAGCGATGGTTAGCAGCGTCTCTCAAGTGACCGACGTGTTTGTTGTGTCCAACCACAAACTGTTTGTGCTGAGATGGTGGGAACTCACATGGACCCTCGGAGGTCTGCAGTCCTGAATCACCGAGCGGCTGCAGGGACAGAGACACTGTGAGGTCCAGAACATGCATGACTCAAACGTGTTCCTGGTCAGTTTCACCTGCAGTCCGGCAGGTTCACATTTGTTTAGATCGTTCATATCAAACGTTTGTCTCCGTCAGAAAGTGTCAGATAACTTGGACTTTGTGACTTTTATACTTTTAGCATTTATTTTATAAAAAAAAAAAAAAACTTGAACAGAAACACAGAGAGATCTTTAATTACTTCTGAACTGATCAGCATTCATTTGTATCTTCCTCTGCTTCCTGTAGCTGCCATCTTGCTAATTCTAGCATTTGGTTGTCATGGAAATTTGACCTTTTAGCTGTTTCACTACATTTAATTTTACTGCTTAGCTAATTGTAGCTTTTAGCTCTTGTTTTTGCTTTGAGCTGTATAGCTGCTGATTTTGCTCTTTTCTTTTGAATTTTTGAACTGAGCTTTTTTTTGTTTATTGTAGCTTATTGCTACAGATATGCTAATTTTAGCTTCTAACTTGGATTTTGAAAATTTAGCCTTTAGCTACATATTTTCCTATTGCAGCTCTTGGCTACCATTTTGCTATTTGAAGATGTTAGCTACGGTTTTGTTAAATTAGCCTTTTGCTGCCATTTGGCTCATTTTAGCTATTAGCTAGTTTTGTTAATTCAAGCATTTATTTGTGTGTTTGTTTGTTTGAGCAAGTAAATTTAATTTAGATTTGTTAAATTATTATTTTTAGCTATGATTTTGCTAATTTTAACTTTTGGCTCCTGTTTTACTAATATTAGCATTAACTATGGTTTAGCTATTTTTGTTTTGAGCTGTATTTCTGCTGATTTGCTCTCATTTGAATTTTTGAACTGAGCTTTTTTTAATTGTAGCTTCTGGCTACATTTACGCTAATTTTAGCTTTTAAGTAGTTTTGGGAATTTAGCTTTTGGCTATAGTTTTGTAAAATTAGAGCTTTAAGCTACTGTTTTGCTAATTTGAGCTTCTAAGTTTGATTTTGAAAATCGAGCCTTTAGCTACAACTTTTCCTATTGTAGCTCTTAGCATTTTGCTATTTTTAGATGGTGGCTACGGTTTTTTTTTAATTTAGCCTTTCGCTGTCGTTTTGTCTAGTTCAAGCGTTTTGCATTTGTTAGTTTGAGCAAGTAAATTTAATTTTGGTTTTGTTAAATAAAATTTTTTAAGCTAAGGTTTTGCTCATTTTAGCTTTCAGTTACATTTTAGCTTGTTTTGCTTTTCTTAACTTAAACGACGCAGTTAAAAATGAATTCTTCAACAGTTCTAGCCCGGCGTCTCGTCTGAACTGAGCGCGCTCAGTGCGGCGCTGCAGCCGTTAATAAAAACCCGAAGTTTGACTGAAACCTTCAGAACTTTTCGTTTCCATCATTTCTGACCCGCTCTTCTCCGAACACACCCACTGACCTCCTTCATGCGCGACCGCCTCCTCCTCTCCGCTCTCACCACCTCCATGTCCTGCTCCGACTCCCCCTCCGCTCCCCGCCTTTCCTCGCCGCTCGGCAGCACGGCCAGCGAGGCCCGCTGTTTCCATAGCAACAGGAGATCAGGATGGATGAGAGCTGCGGCGGGTCAAAGGGCGAGAAGCGTCGGATTAGACTCACATTTAAAGTTTTTAGATAAATTTTAGATGTGACGTCGAGCTTATTTACTCCAAAATAAAAAAAGTTTCAGTATCTCAAAGCTTAAGTGTTTATTTTCTTTCCTTGTTGCCAAAAACTGATTTTTAACTCGTTTAGAAGAGAAAAACTGTTCGACTTGATGCTTTGGTACCAACATGGACAGCAGGGGGCGCTGAAGAGCTGAGCTGGAGCGACGCGCCTGGTTGATGCCTGCAGGTCCAGCAGCACCTTATTCTGACAAAGAACAGGATTTTCAAATGAAGAAAGAAGAAGTAAACAAAGACCAGAGAGCTGCGCTTGAATCAGCTGAACCTCGGGCGAATCGACACGTTTGTAAAGATTATAAAGACCGAAGGTTCGATCAGTCAGGGAGGCGTTACTCCCTCAAGGTGCTCAGAGGTTTACAACAAAAATACAAATATCCACCAGATTCTGCGTCTCGGTCCACTGGTTTCCAATCTGCTCCTTCATGGCTCCTTCTGAGATCTGGACCTGGGGGTCCACGAAGACCAGCTGACGCCGGCGTCCTCCTCGGTGCCGCCTCCTCGGAGGAGCCACCTGCTGACAGACGGAGACGTCACGACACACCCGTTTACTTACAAAACAAAAAAAAAAACATGTCGCCGTCATCGCCGGGCTTCAACGAACGCGACAGATCGGTTCGTTGATTAAACTAATTGCGTAACAAAACAAAAACAGGAAGTTCTTAGAAACACGACTTCCTGTGTAAAAACTCCAGACTTGAGTTCACAGATTTTTCTAAATGAAACCGCGAGCGTCGCATGTGTGACCGTTGCTGTAAGTTTTGTGTGCGTCTGTTATGCGTCACCTCTTGACAACCTGGAAATGTGCCATGAATTGATGGCGGGAGCGTGCACGGAGGACTTTAACAAGGTTTAACAAGATTAAGCAAAAATGGTTAAATCATGTCGTCTGGACCTGTTGACATGATTTAACCATGTTTGCTGTCGTCTACCTGGATGACTGAGCTTTTTTAACAAGTTAAACAACTAAACAATTATTTGTTTGCTCGACTTTATAGTAAAGTTGTGTCTCAGTTGAACTTTTACTTCATAAATGCACTTTAATGGTCAAATCAGCTGCATTTCTCCGGAGCGGTGCAGCTGGTTTGACGGTTGCTCGAGGCAGCGAGCAGAAGGACGGTGGGGACATTATGGCAGGCCGATTGTGTCAATAATAGCTGGTGAAGATTCTCAGTCATCCAGGACATGGTAAATTAAAAAAATTAAAGACAAAAACAATAAAGTATAATAAATAAAGTCTAGTTGTTTTTGTCTTGAAAATTTAGAATTTGTCATTATAGGCACGTTTACCAATTACATGATACAACAGCATGCCTTACACTCTGCTGCCATCAAGTGGCTGAAAGTGGTACTGTTCGATATTTTCTATCAGAATTAATAAAAACAGTCACATCAGTCAAAAGTTGGTTTATAAATACGGGAAAAATCCATAAATACGTTGCTTCGGCCTACAAGTCGCAGGGCACGTAAATTATGCAAAAAAACTGCGACTTATACAGTGAAAAATACGGTAACTGTGAAATTAGTGTGCAGGTGCATGGATTGAGGAAGACGCCGAGGAGTGGAGCGGTGATTGGCCGCCCGCCTGGAGGTGTGCTGATAAAAGGAGCTGCGTTAGTGACGACGTCGGCTTCCACCCACTGCGCATCCCAACCAGCCACAGCTGCGGCGTCAAATCAACTGTTTAGTTTTTGTAAGGGTGAGCTGCCATTTAAAACATTTTTCTCCTGTTCTTTGCTCAGTTCAGGTAAGAAACCTGCATTTTGGTTAATTTTGTTTTGAGGTAAGAGAAAAATAGGAAAAACAAGTTTGTTCTGTTTATTTTGTCCTGGGCTCGCCTGAAGTTCGATGAGACTCCGCGTTCGTCAACAATAATGGCCCACGCTGTAAAGAAACTCAGTTCAACCACGTCGTCGACTCGGTGGCTGCTCCAGGTGCGCAGCGGGCGGACACGCCCACGTCTAGTTACAACCTGGCAGCCGCGCGCGCCGGATGCAACACGTGGACCGCGATCACTAATCCACAGGTTGGATTCGTTCTACGACGGCAGGACGCTACGTTTGGTCTCGGCGCCGCTCTGAGCAGACGGTCCGGTCAGAATGAAACAGCTGCCAGAACCTCACCTCCTCACACGGACTCGCCGCAGAATGGCCCTCCACGTCCTCGCTCGGCATCGCCACGTTCGGAGGCGTCATCTCCACGGCAACGCCCGTCAGAGCCGCCTGACCCGTCTTTTCGTCCAGCAGCCACTCGCTGTCCCTCTCCGTCCCCAGCGTGTCCTTCAGCCTGGACGACAAGAGGACGGAGTATGGAAGGTTTGCTAAAGCTGCAGTTTACAAATAATTGATCCGTTTTTTAAGCTCACGGTCCAGTAGGGGACACGACTCCCTGGTCCCTGGTCCTGTCCTCCGTCTGCTCCTCGACCACTTCTGTTGACATGAAAACAGAAACTTAAACAACCACATGGAAAACATTTTAAAATCTCTCCTTACTAAAGCTGCTTGCATTAGAAATATGACATCATGTCTCCAGAACACAATCTGCATGAACTGAAGTGCAATTAATGCAAATTATTTACACACAAAACTAAACTTATTGATTAATAAGCACGTTAAAAGATCTAAAAATCAACTGAAAATAATAAAATCATCAGATTGATCATAATAAAATTACTAAACAATATGCCTGTTTCATCTTTCTGGTTATTATTTTTATTCTCTGTGCAGAGCGGCTTAATTTAACGTTATTGTTCTTGTTTGTTGCAAAGAATGTTTTTTTTAAAAACAACTTTCTGGAAAACAAACACGTTCTTTGCAACAAACAAAGAACAAAGAAAAACTGACTGTCCTGTAAAAATAAAACTTTTAACTCCGTTAAAACAACAGACACACGAAAACAGAATGTCAAAGGAGCTGTACCGTCTCATCTCTGTGTTAGCAAAATATCTTATTTATGACTGGAATACACACCTTGGCGAAACTGATCGGGCTGATCCATCAACAAGTCGATGTCTTTGATCGTGGCTTCAGGAAGGTCGTCTCCCTCGAAACACTGGCACCAAAAATAAAGAAATAAATAGAGAAACTGCGTTTCCTGTGAAAATGCTTAATGCTGAAAAACAAGCTGAAATGTAGCTGAAAAACGCTGAAATGTAGCTGAAAAACGCTGAAATGTAGCTGAAAAACACG
>NC_056517.1:35391168-35403340 GCF_014905685.2 Nematolebias whitei
ATGTAGCTGAAAAACACGCTGAAATGTAGCTGAAAAACACGCTGAAATGTAGCTGAAAAACGCTGAAATGTAGCTGAAAAACACGCTGAAATGTAATTGAAAAACACGCTGAAAAACATGAACGCTGAAATGTAGCTGAAAAACGCTGAAATGTAGCTGAAAAACACGCTGAAAAACATGAACGCTGAAATGTAGCTGAAATGTAGCTGAAATGGAAGAACAAGCCTAAACTAGCAGAAGAAAGAGAAAGAACATGTATTTGCTGAATTAAGAAGGAAAAAAGTACAAAAATGAAGAAATTAGCTAAAAAAACTGAAATTAGGAACATCAACAAAAAATGTATATAACAGAAAAGGCAGAAAGAAGCTTAAATTACCAGAAGGAAGAGGAAAGAGCTGAAATGAGCTAAAAAAATGTGGAAATAGCTGAAACAGCTAAAATTAGCAACAAAACAGCTAAATGCTAGCTGAAATAGCAGAAAAGTTGAAAGGAGCACAAGAAGCTGAAATTAGCAAAAGGAAGTTAATTAGACTGAAAGTAAAATAAGTTACCACAAAAAACTTGAATTTATCTGAAAACAGCTGAAATTAGCTAAAACAAATGCTAAAAAAAGGCTGAAAAGGTAGAACAGGCTTAAATTAGCAGAAGAATACAGAAAGAACACGTTTGGCCAATTAGGGTGAAAAAAAAAAAAAAAGCAAAAATAAGCACAAAAAATTAGAACTATCTAAAAACAAACAAACAAAACAGCTAAATAAACAGAAAGAAGCTAAAATTACCAGAAGGAAGTGGAGAGCATATTTTTGCTGAATGAGGCTGAAAAATGTTTAAATGAGTGCAAATAAAGTGGAATTAGCTGAAATTGGTTAATTAGCATAAAAACAGCTAAAGCTGACACTTGCAGAAATTGGCAGAAAGACGTTAGAAGAAGCACAAAAATGTTGTAGTTAGCAGAATAAAGCAGGAAGGAGCACAAAGCAGCTGAAAGTTGTTTAAATTAGCAGAAGGAAGCTGAAAGAAGCTGAAGCAGAACAAAATGTGAAAGGAGCAGTAAAAGGTTGTAAACAGAGCTAAAGATTTGAAGGATGAGAAATGAGATAAATTAATTTTCTGAGAAAAAAATGGCAGAAAAGGCTAAATATTTCAACAAGCTAAAGTTGCACCAACACCAAAAGTCACAGCAGGATTGTCCTGAAAGAGCCGAAGGTTTTGATTCATGGTTTGTTGAAACAGATGAAAACCGCGGGACGAGAGTCGCGCTGAAAAACACACGTAATAATAAAACTGGATCACGACCGTGAACGATTCATGAACATTCGGAGAATCAGAACGACCGGAGATCAGAGGCGACGGTTCCATAAAGAAACGAGCCGAAGCAGCACTTTGTGTTGCCTGCTTGGCTAAATTAAGCCCCGGAGACGAGCGGGAAGAGCAGACGTGAGCAACATGTCGCTCCGAACCAGCGGAGAGCGCCGACTGATTTCATTAAGTCGGGTTGCATCGAGCAGATCGGACCTCCTGCCGCTCGTCTCTGAGGGACAGAATGAGGAGACGAGAAGGACGTCTCGGCTACAACGGCTTTGATTCCTGCAGAACACACACCGTTAATCTGTCGCTCTGTTAGCAAAATATCTCACCCCACAGCGTGGATTTTAATGGCAGCGCTGCAGCTCATGAGCTTTGGGTGACGCTGACACAAAGATGGCCGCTGCAGCTAATAAACGCCAACAAACCCAAGCTAAATATTTGACACCGTGTAGGTTTAAACCACTCAGTTTTAGTCTTTATCACTTTTATTGTTGCGTTTTATTCTTTGATGTTCTTGAAGCATCCTCTCTACCGCGATCCTGTTCGCTTCCGTACGCTTGTCAGCGCGATTCTCGTCACGCAGTTTTCATCCATTTCAACAAATCATGAATCAAAACCTTCGGCTCTTTCAGGACAATCCTGCTGTGACTTTTGGTGCAGCTTTAGCTTGTTGAAATATTTAGCCTTTTCTGCCATTTTTTTCTCATAGAAAATGAACTGAGCTCATTTTACCTCCTTCAAATCTTTAGCTGTTTACAACCTTTTACTGCTCCTTTCACATTTTGTTCTGCTTCAGCTTCTTTCAGCAAATTTAAACTTTTTCAGCTAAATTCAGCTGGTTTGTGCTCCTTTCAGATTCTTTCAGCTAACTACAACGTTTTTGTGCTTCTTCCAACGTCTTTCTGCTAATTTCAGCTTGTTATGCTCGTTTCAGCCTATTTCTGCAAGTTTCTGCTTTTTCTTTTTCAGCTACCATTTAGCTGTTTTGATGCTGATTTTAGTCTTTTCAGCTAATTCCATATTTTTTGCACGCATTTAAACTTTTTTTCAGTCTAATTCAGCAAAAACGTGCTCTCTCCACTTCCTTCTGGTAATTTATTTAAGCTTATTTCTGCAATTTTAGCTACTTTTCAGCAGTTATTTTTTGCTAATTGCAGCTCTTTTTAGATAATTTCCACTTTTTGTGCCCATTTCTGCTTCTTTCAGCCTAACTGGGCAAGCATGTGTTATTTCTGCTTTCTTCTGCTAATTTAAGCTTGTTTTACCCTTTCAGCTACCTTTTTCTTTTTTTTTATAGCATTTTTAGCTAATTTCAGCTGTTTTCAGATAAATTAAATGCTCTTTTCAACTAGTTTCAGCTTTTTCTGCTATTTCAGCTACTATTCAGCTGTTTTTAAGCTAATTTTAGCATTTTCAGCTTCTTTCCTCACATTGTTTAACTAATTTTAGCTCTTTCCGCTTCCTTCTGGTGGTTTAGCTTCCTTCTGCCTTTTCAGCTACTTTTCAGTTATTTCTTTTTAAATTCAGCTTTTTTTTTTTTTTAGCTAATTTGCTCATTTCTGTTTATTTAAACCTATTTCAACAAATATGAGTTATTTCTTCTAAATTAGGCTTGTTCTTCCATTTCAGCTCATTTCAGCTGTTTTTCAGCTAGTTCTTCTGCAATAAGCATTCACACTGTATTTTCACAGGAAATGCAAATCCTCCAGTTTTTATTGGGTCTAATTTGTTAAATTGTAACTGTGATCTTTAATCTGTGTTAAAATGTCTGTAACTGTCAGTTTCTGAGACTCGGAGCTGAAATTTGTTGTGGTAGTAGCTGGAATTATTATTAAACAAAAGCCGAGCACAGATAAATCAAACAAAACGTTATTTTGAAGATTTTATGAAAACGGTTACGACTCTCAACGCGAGACGACCCTGAGTCAAAGAATGCTCGGCCTTTAATGCTCGGCCGTTGTTCTCAGCTTCTGCTCTTTGTCGTTCCTGTTTTGCGAAGGAAACGCGCAGTAACGTCCGATCTGACGCGTGACGACGACGCTAACGGGACATGTCGTCCGTGCGAGGTCGCCGCCTCGTCTCTGTGATTCCCGGGGACATCTGCCGCTTCAAAATAAATAAATAAATAAATAAAAACGATGACGAAGAGCGTCCTCCGGCGACACTTTACCTCAGCAGCGTTGATGACAACAGGCTCCTTCTCCGTCAGGGTGATGGCAGCCGAAGGGGAACTGAAATCTGCTTCAGCACAACGAGAACCGTCAGGGACAACACGGCAACGTAGTTTCAGCTTATATCAGCTAAAGCTGGCGCTGTATTTCAGCGCAGGCACAACTGCCTGCATATCATTTAACGAGAGAGTAACAAAAACAGCTGCGACCCGCTTCGTGTAGCGTTTCGCAGAAACTAAACGGAGGAGGGTTTGAGACGCCGCAACTGTTCTGAGACGCAGTTTGTTGGACATCAAAGGAAGAAGACATCCTGCTATAAACTGCATCTTCTTGAATCTGTATTTTTATTATCCTTGTGGTTTTAGCTCCACAGCTGAAGGTTGAGGGAAAACTGTCCCAAGATCAAGAGGATACAGCTGAAGGTTTTTTTTTTAATGTGCAGAACCTCGACCACACCCGCCCGTCGTCCTTCCTGCTTCCTCCAAAATGGTAAAAGGAATAAAAAAATAAACTTATAAAGTTCTTTACAACACAATCTGTGCCTCATTCATACAGCACTCTACTAGAGCTCTATAGAAATTAATCGGAGCTTTATCACATTCGTGCACTGATGGGACACATCGGAGGCGACGAGGGGTTCAGTGTTTTGCTCAGGGACACTTCAGCACGTGACTGCTGGTGGAATCGAACCCCCAACTCTTGCATTGGAGGACGACTGCTCTAACCGCTCAGCCACGGGCTCCAAAAGGAGAATGAAGCGTGACACGTTATATTTCAGAGCGTGTATTAATCATTTCTTGCACAAGCAGCCGACGACGAGCACCACCGGGTGGATGTGCTCCACCCAACGCTCTGCCACCACAACACTTTGTGCTCAGAACCAATAGTGTTATTTAAAATTTATTAATAAATATTCCATTTAAAGGAAACGCGCTTAAAATGAAAAACGGGGTTAAAACAAACAAATAAAAGCCCCTGAAATATGTAAAGTGGCTTTACAAAATAAAAACGTCACAAAACGAAACTCCATTATTAAATAAATAAATACAGACGTCTTGAATTGAATAAAAATAAATTATGGAAAAACTAAAGATTTTCTATTTAAATGTTTTATTTCATGGGGACATTTATTTATTTATTGGAATATTTATTAATAATTTTTAAACACTATTTATTTAATTTTGAATGAAATGGCTCTCCGTGCACCGAGGGCCTCTCGCAAGTCTCTGCATCCACACTTTGGTTGAAGCTGATATGACCAGCAAACAAAACACAGCTGCAGTATTTCAAGTTAAATAAATAAATAAATAAATAAATAAATAAATACAGTCTCACTTTCTTTGTCAGGACTCGGCTGCACGGAAACCTCGAACTCCACCTGGGAACAAACGTCAGAAAGTTTATTTCCGGGAGAAGATTTTATCTTTTACAACCCTGTGTTGTTTTCGTGTCGAGTATTTCTGGCCTTTGTCGAAATACGCAGGTGTTTTGAAGTGCGGCTCTGCGGACGAGTTATGAACCGTTAGCATCTTAGCTTCAGAGCTCTGATCAGACTGACGAGCTAACGGCTGGTCCGCGCAGAGCCAACACTAGAAAAAGATTTATGCAACAGTTGTGTGAACTTTACATCAACCTACAGCTTTTCATGACAAGGTTAGTGTCTGTTAATAAATTTAATTAAGACGTTTTAATGCGTACAAATACAATTTTTAGGACTTTTTAAGGCGCCTGCAAAAACTATCCCTTTAATCCCACAGCGCCTCGGGTGACGTGCACTTTGTGTTGCAGCATTTTTTATGCATCAAGTCATGCACGGGTGTTCCAACGAGCGCAAGGATTACACAACAAAGGTCAACCGTGTCTGCTCCGGTTTATTCTAACTCTCAACTAAAGACCCGGACCGGTTTGTAAGAAGCTCGATGCAACGAGATCAAAAGATTTGGTGGTTTGTGTCAAAAACGAGGAACCTTCTTTTATTTAATGTAATCTGTGGCTACGTTTTAGCTTCTGCATGTACTTAAAACTAAACTGCACCATTTCATCTGAACTGTGATGGAAAAAGAGTAAATAAAGTTAGTTACTATACGACAGAGTGAAAACTGCTTCAGTAACAGTTCTGGTGATGAGTTGATTTAAAGGAGTTAATTATTGCTTTAACCTGACGAGGATTATTAAATATTCGACATGAGGAATTAGTAATTGTGACATTTGTTCAGTTTGTGTGCTAATAAATACATGCGGTATAGTTAGCAGTGCTGCTACTTATTTTACGTACCTGATGTATTTTGTATGGGCTGGGGAGTTGCTGGGACTCCATGAGACCAAAGAATGGGTCAAGAGCTCCTTCAGTCTCCTCCATCGTGCACAGACCATCAGGGAGGTCTAAGATCATCCTGAGAGACAAGAGGAGATGCATCGATTTTATTATTCGGAGCGCCACACGTTTCTGCGCCCGACGAGGAAGCATGCATATTTTAATTTGCCACTTTAGCTTTAATGGACTGGAATAATGCTCACTAGCTCGTTAGTAGAACCTCGTCTTCTCATTTTCAAATCATCTCTCATAAATTTTCCAGAAGAGACTCAGACTTGTCAGTTTAGTACAAAACGTGCGCGTGCGTACACACCTGTCCGTGTCAGCCACGCTGATCTGCATGTACGTTTTGGAGCGCAGCAGGCGATCGATGGTTTGTTGGATCTCCTCTGAAGGACAGAAAAAGAGGCTAAAAGTTTTCACACGCAGCTCTTTCTTCATAAAAATAAAACGGTTGCTAGATGTGACGTCCTCGCCACGCGTGAGCAGGAGAATAAATTCAACGTTGTTTAGCCTTTTGTAGATGAAATTACAATCATCCTGCAGTGTTTCTGTTTTCATCAACCCCGGAGAACAGTGTGATTGCACATCATTTGGATGCAGCATCAGCGTCGGGGTGTAATTAAAGCCCAGACGAATCAAGACTGTTGAGCCGTGTTTGATGATGTTACTTCATCAGCTCCACGCTGGCTTGCAAATGACACTAAATGAGCCAGCAACCGTCATGTGTTTCACACGTCTTCTCTCTGGTTTCTGGAAAAAGCTGTAAAATTAAACTAACACACAGATTAACTCCACGAGCATGCCTCAGAGTGTTTGTTTGCAGGTAAACCATATGAACGACGGACATTAGCGTTTGTAGTTTCTGATCTTTAAGCTCTAACTTGTTCATTTTTTGTTTGTTTTCTCACCAAGCAGAAATCCACACTGTCTGTGGTAGACCACAACCACTCCATACTGCAGCTGCGACGACAGGTAGAGAGAGAAACGAGGTCTGGGCTGGTCCGGCTGCGGGGCGAGAACTTGCGCCGTCACATAATCCAAGATTTCTCTGCTGTAAACATTTAACAAACTAAATTAAAGACATTGAACAACCCCTAAAGAGTTGAGATAAAATACACAATCCACAAAATACAGCAAGGTAAATATTTTTTATGGCATAACGCTAATTATTATTGTTTTGCAATTAAAGGCCAAACAAGTGACTTAACATCCAAAAGGAATTGCCAAAATATAAAAATAAAATATGAATTATTTTTCCTTTGTTTATACCAACAAAAAACTAGAAATGCACCTACGCAATCAGATTAATACACAATAGAAAATGAGAAAAATGTTAAAAACATAAACTTAAGTGATTTTAATCAAACAGCTATTGTTTGAACCAAACTACTTATAATGTGCTAGTTACAAAAAAAGTACAAATAAATCTTACCAGGTTTGGTTTACATTTACTTTGAGAAACTCCCTGCGAGTGACCCGGATACCTCTGGTGGCTGCTAACCTACACAACAAAACAAAAACAAATTATTTAGATGTGAAAAATAAACGTTTTAGAGCTTTTGAAAACATAGCTAATAGTTAGCATTCTCTGCTAAGTTAGCTTGACTAAAAGCTAGCAAATATAAACTAACCAAATTGTAGAAAAGCAACCAGAATGGCGCTGGAGTACATTTGGATAATAAAACATGACGTTTTAGACTTTTAGCCTCCAAATACACAACTTTTAAAGTTTAAGAATGTTATGGACGAAGGCTTTTGTTAAGAAAATTGGCGCTCGGGTTTCCCGCGTCAAATCCCGAAAAGCCAATCAGCTTCCGAGTAAACACCTGTGATGCGTTCAAAGACTACTGGGAAATAAGTCAACTGATCTTAACTTCTAATGCTTCGTGTTGAATGACTGCTGACATTTCTTGGCAGAGTCAAAACGAGACGAACAGAAGCTAAACATGCTAAAAACTAAAAGCAGCAAAACGGTAGCTAAAGCTGAAAGCAGCAAAACACCAGCTAATAGATACAAGTCCAGAATAGCTGCCAAAATTAGGAAAACAGTAGCAAAAGAGGTGCTTAAGCTGAAATTAAGAAAAAAAAAAACAGCAGATAAAATCTTCAAAACAGATGCTAAATAGTAGTTAAATTAGCAAAGAATGGTAAAAACAACATTAAAACAAAACATAAATTAAAATGTCTTAAAATTAGCTAAAGTAATCCAAAGTAGCTAAAATGTGCAAACAGAAATGTAGCTTTATTTGTGCTAAAAGTAGCTAAACAAATGCTGCAATTAGGCAAAGACTAGTGGCTTAACATAAGCTAAAATAAGCAAAGCACTGGTTAAAATCACCAAAATGTATTCAATTCTATCAATTTATTCTATAAAATTTGCCAAAATGTAAAATTAGTTCAGTAATTAAAAATAACATCAACAGAAATGTAAATATTCACTTGAGGTAATTAGCTAAACTCATTCTAAGAGTACAACAAATGCAGAATTTACCAAAACAGAAGCTTAAACTAAGGGTGGAGACAGGTGTATCACCTTTTCCACCAAGTCGGTTTTGTCGGTTCAGGGAATTGATACGACGACCTTCCGATCACAGGCCCTCTTTCTTTAACCTCCGCGCCACCACTCCCCAAACAATTTGATATGGCTATATAACGGAAGTAATTAGATTCCAAAAGTGTACAAAATAAACCAAAAAGCACGACAACAATAGCGTTTAGACAATAAACTTTTAAGCATGTCATCTTTCGACTTCTAGAGGTGTGTGTGTGTGTGGGGGGGGGGGGGGGGGGATTGGGGCTTGAACTTGCAACCTTTTGATTGTCAAGTTACATTAAATTTTGGGTGGAAAACCCAGAATTAACTTTGTTTTCATGTGTGCATTCAAATGTCTACAGTCATACAATGCTTTACGAAATGGAAACAAGTGTTTACTCTGTCTCAAGGTTTTTTCCCAAAGTTTATTTTTAACGAAAAGGACGGAAGATGTGACGTCAGCGGTGGTGATTCAAGTAGCCACGCCCTCCACGCTGGAGGAGGCGAGCAGTTCTAACTTGCACGAAGATTGGCAATTGTTTTTTATGCCCTTCCTGATGGTTATGGTTAACTGGTCTTCATTCATTAACCTCACGCAGACTCTCCCACTGGTACATTTTCATCTTTAAATCACTTCTTGGTCTGCTGCCTTCATACATCTCCTCCTACATGTCTCTGCGTGAGTGCAGCTACAGCGTGCGCTCTCAGGACTTTATTACCTGCAGTGTCCCCGCAGTGAGGACTGAACTAGGCAAAAGGGCCTTCTCCTACTCTGCTCCTGTTTCCTGGAATATCTTGTAAAAAGATCTGAAGCTCTTGACCTCTCTAAGTGGCTTCAAACATCTGCTAAGTTCATGGTAAAAACCAACGCAGACACGTTCCTGTTTTTAGTTTTCTACACCGCTTTGGAACACTGCAGGTAATTATGTCCTGAGAGCGCACGCTGTAGCTGCACTCACGCAGAGACATGTAGGAGGAGATGTATGAAGGCAGCAGACCAAGAAGTGATTTCAAGATGAGCATCCAACATCTGCAGGGTGCTTGTAGAAACGTTCATGTAAATAATGAATAATTAAATGAATAATGAAGTTAGATTCCAAAAGTGTACAAAATAAAACAAAAAGCAGGACAACAATAGCATTTGGATTATAAACTTTTAAGCATGTCATCTCTCGTCTTCCATACAGATGGGCGGAACTTGGGATTGAACCTGCAACCTTTTGACTGTCACATTAAACTTTGGGAAGAAAACCCAGAATTAACTTTGTTTTCGTGTGTGCATTCAAATGTTTACAGTCATCAACACAGTTTTACTAAATAAGTGTTGGCGACTTTTACTCCCGTCTCGTGATTTTTTCCCCCTAGTTTATTTTTAACCAATTGAAGGGGACGGAAGATGTGACGTCAGCAGTGGTGAATAAACTAGCCACGCCCTCCGCGCAGGAGGAGGCAGTCAGTCCGTTTTAAGGTCGCGTGCTGAGCTGGAAAGAGGAACTCCGGCGGAAGGAGACGCAGCTTGCTTACTGAACTAGACCCGTTTGGATTTTCTTTTCTTTTTTTTTCTTTTTTTTTTTACATAAACATTTCCGTAAAATGGCGTATCACAGTCCGTACAGAGCTCCCCCGCACGTCAACGCTCCTCCGGACCAGAGTTTCCTGTGGAACATCTTCCAGAGGTGAGCCCGGAAAGTGGTGGTGGGGCGCAAAAGGGCGGTTTGTTTCGGGCGTGATCGTGCGTTAAATAGTCCGCTCGGTGCGAAAAGGACGGCAGGAGAATCGGGGCTGGCTGGTTGGTGACAACCAAATATATGTATATTTTTAATTTCGCTGACAGCTCGCTCTTTTCTTGTCACTCTCGCGCTCTTTCGGCTCGGAACAAAGGTCCGCAGTGATTGTACTTCTCACATCTTTGCAGCAGAACCGCAGCCTTCAGGTCACTGCAGCGATCAAAGTGCCACGAGGCTCTTTAAACGGCTTTAACGCACCACTAGCTGCCTCTGTGCGGTCTTCACAAGCAAACGAAGACCTTCAGTAGCCCTTGAAGGTTTTTTCAGTGCTTTCTCTAAGACATTAACAGGGTAAATTCAGTTTAAAGTTCATAACTCCCCCCCCCCCCCCATGTCATATCTGGAGAACATCTGGTGTAAATGTGTCACATGCTAGTAGGTAGTAAGGTGTGTTTTTTTAGTTTGGTCACATTAAACTACAGTTATGTAATACTGCAGAGGGTTTTTGTCAATTTATGTGTGGTGCAAGAACCTCCAGAGAAACCCAGACCATCCCTCAGCTCGCCTCTTCCATGTCACAGAAGCAACATCACGGTCCTCTGCACAGAGAAGTCCTCATCCCTGTGGATGCTGACCAGATGACAATCATCCCTCACGTCATGGAGCTGCTGCTGGAATTCCCTGAGTCACGTGATCCGAAGCCTACACACCCACTGCTCCATGACTCACTGGTTGGAAACCAGTCCAAACAATCTACCTTCTTGTTCTGCTAAGCCGAGCTGGAGGAAGATGGTCAGTTTTTGTGCACACAATGGAGGTGCACAAGCTTCTGCTCCGTGAGGTAATTCTGGGATGGATCTAAATGTTTGCTCACCAGATCAACAATGCAGAGTTGTTACCAACATGTGGACTTAATCATAATTTCCAACCTCTTAAATCTCTTAACGCCACGAGAGTTCTTCTCTTCTTGGAGCTTCTGGTTTTATGGAAAGCAGAGCGGGTGTTGCTCTTTAACTCCCGTCGCCTTTTAGGAAAAAGTGAACCATGGGAAACTGAGCAGAGCTGACGTAATCGTGTAGTTTTTTTTTTTTTTTAACATCTTGTCCTGTTGTAATGTAGGTTCTGTTTTTGACAGCGTAAAGATGGAAGCAGCAGATGGTTGAAATGGGAGCTTTAATGATGCTTCACTTTCTCTTTCCGTCTTGTGCCTGAGGCAGAGTGAGCCGAAGACGGGAGGAGATGGTAGATGGTGCCGCGCACACACACTTCTTTCACCGGAGCTCCACACATCCTCCTCCATTTACAGAGATCTGTTTTGTATTAAAGCCACGTAGGCTTCACACATGAGCGCTTACCGCAGAGTTGGAGCAGAAGCCCGGCCCTCTGAGTCCACCGTGGGCCGGTCGTGTGTGTGTTGAGGGATTTCCCGCCCTCGCCTCTGCTGGTATGTTTGTTGAGTCAACAGGTTGTGGGTTTCTAGGGAACAACTGAGTCACTGACTAACTTAAATTCAAAAGTACAACTTTTTTTTTCCATTTTGTGACTGTCGTCTGAAATGGTAAATGGACTGAACTTATGTAGCTCCTTTCTGTCCTCTCAAGATACTGAAAGCTCATTTACCCATTCATACACTACTAGATCTTTACAAAGATCAACCAGAGCTTTATCACATTCATACACTGATGGGACACATCGGAGGCAGTGGGGGGTTCAGTGTCGCCCAGGGACACTTCAGCATGTGACTGCTGGTGGAATCAAACCCCCAACTCTCCCACTGGACCACTCAGCCACAGCTCTCCCCGAATGTTTTCATATTATTTTAAACTCTTAAATAAGATTCATGACTGAGAAGTGTTTTGTAAATGTAAAATGAATTCAGGAATGAAATGGCATTTTCTGCCACAGTGCAGTGGGAACGTTGAGAGCCAGGTGACACGCTGCGACTTTGTAAAAAAGGTAAACGTTAAGTTAATACAACAAGCAGAACGGAGGCTGCGGAGGAGCAAGACGGAGGCTGAGGAGGAGCAAGACGGAGGCTGGGGAGGAGCTAGACGGAGGCTGAGGAGGAGCTAAACGGAGGCTGAGGAGGAGCTAGACGGAGGCTGAGGAGGAGCTA
>NC_056517.1:35413340-35429965 GCF_014905685.2 Nematolebias whitei
TGGACATGTCCAGAGGAGGGACAGTGGTTTGGACATGTACAGAGGAGGGACAGTGGTTTGGACATGTACAGAGGAGGGACAGTGGGTATATTGGTAGAAGGATGTTAGAAATGCAGCTGCCAGGAAAAAGACAAAGAGGAGATACATGGATGCAGTTAGAGAGGACATGGAGGTTGATGGAGTGAGGACAGAGACGGAGGGAGGTGACTCGCTGTGGCAACCCTTGAAGAGGGAAAAGCCAAAAGAAGCAGCTTACCACGCGTGGAGCTTTTTCAACTCTAAACTGCGCAGAGCTCCAAGCTTTAAAACACATGACATAGTCCGTTGAAACTCTTAGGATTTGTCTTGGGGTGTTTGTAACAGACGCCATTTTATTTTAAAGTAATCAAGTTTTATGAAAACGTTGCTGGCAAAGGTTGGAGCCATTCTTTAAGGTTGTGGCTAGATGTTTCTGACCCTTTGACCTTCTCTAGAATAGGCCTGTCATGATAACTAGTTTTGATGGACAATTAATTGTCTCAGAAATTGAGATAAACAATATATATATATTTTTTAAATTTGACAATAATCAGTAATTTTTGTCAAATTAAAAAATAAGTTTGTTAATTTTTGAGTGTAGTTCCTTTTTTCACCACTGGATGGCAGTATAAGACTGTTTTAACCAAAGGATGGACAGTGAGGGAGCGAGCAGCGTGTCTCTTTAAGAAAAATGGGAGGGAGGCCTCTTGACGTGACCTGGGCTGTCTGTCTTCAGTTCTCAAAATGGCGGATGCTCGGTGTGGTTTGAGCTCTTTAGCATAACATTTTTAACAAAGCTTTTAATAAAAAAAATCAGTAAACAAGTTCTCAGCTTCTTTTTCAGAGAAAAACAACTTTTTAGACGAAGACACGGGTTTTAACCGTGAATTTTGGAGCTTCGACAAAACAGAGGTTTTTTCCTGAGGTCGACCCCTTAGCTTAGCTCGTAGCTTAGCTTCTCAGCTTAGCTGCTTTTAACGATCCAAAAACACGATTTTGGATCGTTAAAATGGATTTTAAAGAGAAAGGTAGGGGTCAGTGAAGAGCACCGGAGTTGAGCCTTTTGTCGTCGAGTGTCTTCAGTAGAAAGAGAGAGACAAAGAAACGATGAAGCCAATAAATAAAAACGAGGTTGATCATTTTCATTTATCACGTGATTAAATGATTTATTGTTTATTGCGACCGGCCTGCTCTAGAAAGAAGAGAACCTCTGGTTTAAATCATGGACACGGGACATCTTGTGTATTGTCGTGCCTCAGTACCTGCTCATCTTTTTGGTAATCTGGGTTTCAAAGTGAAACCTCTTTTACATGGACTTGTTCTGGAGCTGAAGCCTGACTCACTTGATTTATATTCTGTTCCTGACCAGATTATAATCCGTTTCAAGGTTGTCGCTGCTCAATTTGAGCCTGGAAAAATCCTGAAAATATAAAAAGGCTCTGTCCATTTTGTAATGATTTGTTTTAAAAACGGATCGCAGTGTTTCTTTTTCCTTCGTCGGACCCCGGCCTCGCCCTCACAGGTTGCGGTCCGTGTCTGTTGGCACTTTGTGAGGTGTAGCTGAACATCTAACGCGTGTTTGGAAGCGTGCTCGCTTACGTAGAGGTACAAGCGTGTGACTGAACCGCATGTCGGCCGTTAAATGTTTGTGTAAACGCTGCAGTCACATTTTTCCAGCAGCCTTCCTCCTCAGTCCTCCTCTTCGCCACTGAGGAGCTCAGTGTCTGAGCGGGACAGAGGGGGGATTGTCCCGCTTTACCGCTGGACACGTCACGCCGGTTCAGTCTGGTGACCTCACCGCTGCTTCCTGGTGTGATGAAACGTGTGAAAAGCTCACGGCTCGTTCTTGATTTTTCTTTTTTAATGGCTTCATCACTGGAGCTGCGCAGATGTTCAGCTTCTGCTTATTTAACCACGAGCTGAATGTTTGACGCTTTACGTGACAGCCGAATTTTGTATCGATCGAGGCGTCGGTTCATGTTTCAGCACTTTTTTTGGACACTAATCCGTAATACAGAGACTCTTTTTTTGTTGTACCTTGATAAAAATACTTTACTGCAAAATACACATTAAATATACAATATTTAGCTTTAGCATCTGCTTTAACTTTAGCTACTATTAAAGATCTGTTCTGCATGTTGTTTTCTTTTCTGCAGCTTTTAGCTTCGGTTGTGATCAGATTAGCTAAATAAAAAATGCAGCGTCTCCTGTTTTTTGGTCGTCTCCTCTTGCGTCTCCTTCCTTTGCTCCTGGTGTTCAAGTGTTCTGGCTGCTACACAAACAGCTGGCGACCGCACACATTTAGATACGCTCATATATTTCTCCGTCTTCAGAGCAGATGGGGAAACAAGCCGTAAAAGTAAAAATCCTCGCCTGGACGTTGGTCCGTAAGTCTCTGTTCTCCGTAAAAATGACAGTTTTATGTTTTTTCGTGATTGAAATGGTTCCTCCAGATGAAAAATTACTTCCTGTTTTGTGGGAAAGAATCACAAACTGTCAACGAGATCAATCTTTCTTCTTTCCACTCGCTTTTTTTAATTGAAGCAAACGCCGCCGTCATTCGTCGGCAGTCCTCGACGGCTTTTCCTCGCTCCCGTCAGTACAGCTGGCTACCTTGAACCGGACCTCGGTTCCTAACAGGCCCAATCAAAACTCATCAAGGCTCCACGACCATAAATATCCAATATGAGGAGGTGACAGAGGAAACTAAAACAATCCAGCTGGTCTTTGGTGAAATCTGTGCCGCAAATGTCGTCTCTGAACCTTTTCTTCCAGTTTGCATTGACTCGATTAGATGCGATAGTCATGATTTAAAAAATAATCGTACTTTCCGCGGTACACTATGGAAAGCCAAGTGTCTCATTAATAGTCACTTTTACCCATTAATGAGACACTTTGGGGCCGAGATGGTGTAGAGGCAGGGCAGCCGGCTTGGGACCCGAGAGTCCCAGGTTCGATCCCCAGTCACTGCACATCACGTGGCGTCTCTGGGCAGCACGTCTAATCCCCAAAATGTCCCCCGGGCGCTTTCAATAGCTGCCCACTGCACCACCTGGTGGTGGATGGGTTAAATGCAGAGACTAATTTCGCCATTGTATGGAAACATACAGTGCTGACATTGTGATGACATTATTATTATTATTATTATTACTTTGCTTGCCATATTACTTGACTGCCCTCTAGTGGCTGAAAATGGTAGTGTTCAATATTTTCCATGTCCGAATGAATGAAATCAACAGATTTCAGACAAAAATCTTTATAAATATGGGGAAAACATAAATGTTCATTCATTCAACCTTCATTTAGACAGATAAGTCACAATGAGCCTAGAAGATTCATTTACATAATAAGTTGCTTCACCGTATAAGTCGCAGAACATGCACATTAATGCAAAAAGGTGCGACTTATATGGCGAAAAGTACAGTAATATTAATTTTAGATGGTTCAGAATATATTTTAACATGAGCTCTCTGATTCTCAGGCACGTGGACTCCTTTCAACCCAGTGACGGTGCGCTCGATCATCGGTAAGTCGGCAGCTTTCACAGCTTCCTGTCGTTTCTCATTCAGGCTGTTTATTTGTCTCCTCGCCACGACAACCAGATTAAGTCGTTATGTCGCCGAGGCACAGACGGCTACTGTGAGAAAATGCTGCTTTAGAGGAAAACTGCAGCCACGACCTCATCTGGGGTGAAACCTGGTCACAAGGAGCCGCTGCGAGTCGCTCCAGGCTCCGAATATCGATCTGTGAGAAAATGCGTCTCAAGTTACAGACTTTGAACTCTGCAGTGGAGCCGAGGCGTTGCAAGTCTGACGAGCTACTCCCACGTGCGTTCCATTATCGATGCAGTTCGTTGCTTCTGTAGTCGCACTTTAAATCCTGACCTGAAAGAAACAAAGTATTTTTACTTTGCAGAATTAAGCAGGTTTTGGGAGGCAACATGTTTAGTGCACATCTGTCCAGTTTAACGTTGGTTCACTCCGAGTGGTATGGACGCCCAGTTATGGTGAGACGGGTGGTCTTCTGTCTTACCCACCCGCTCTGTTCAAATAGACCAGGGGTCCGCAAACTTTACGATCAAGAGCCATTTTTACGCCTTCGTTCACTAAATTAAAAAGTGTTCAGAGCCGCAACAACTGTGTAGTCAACTGGTGGCCCATGGGCCACTTTAGGGTTGTTGGAGGAGTCTGGTGGCCAGTAAGGGTGACATCATACCAATAAAAATATAACGTTTGTCAATATTTTTACAAGTTAAAACAAATGAAAAGACCAGATTCTTGTAAAGAGAGGGGATTTTTGTTGTTTCAATAAAAAAAAAAGACAAAAAAAGCTATGCAGACCTATGTTTTTTTTTTTATTATGGAAGAAAAACTAAGTATAGAAATAAAGCAAAAAGTTCAATTATTTACAAAAGAAATGACAGGAAACGGCTAAAACTAGTACTTTTTGTTGTTGTTTGTGTAACAACCAATAAAAAGCAGTTTTGCGTTAGTTTTGGTGAAAGCTGGAAGGAGCCGCAGACACCTGGAGTAGACGCTCCGTCTCCGGACCACAGATTTGTTAACAAGGTGGGTTTTCAGTCTTCCTCATTTTTTCCACAACTCACGGCTTCAAAAACTGTATTCTAGGCCGTGCACGTTAATTTGCTGCCCATTTCATACCTTCTAGTACGATATTGGATTTTTGGCTGATATCCAATATGCCAATATGTTAAAACTTATTGGCCCGATAACCAATACGATATAAAATAAAATGAAATTCCTAGACCTACGTACAGAGACTACAAAGCTTTCACTGCAGTGGAATTAAAATGCATTATTCTTCATGGTCTTTGTCAGTTTGGCCTGCTACCAAATGCAGATGCCATAAAGAGGCTGAAAATGATGCAACACTTAGGCGTATCACGATAACAAATTTTGCTGGGCGATTAATTCTCAGAAATTATTGCGATAAACGATAATATTGTTTGAAATTTAACAATAATTAATTGTCAAATTTTAGAAGAAATGTTGATTTGTTTGGTGTGTAGTACATTGTTCGACCACCTGATGGCAGTATAAGACGGTTTGAACCAAAGGACGGACAGTTGAGCAGCATGTCTCTTTAAGAAAAATGGGAGGGAGGGCCCTTGACGTGAGACGCTCGGTGATTTGAGCTGTTTAGCATTTTTTTTACACAACGCTTTTAATAAAAAAATCAGTAAACAAGTTCTCAGCTTCTTTTTGCAGAGAAAAAACAACTTTTTACACGAAGGCGCGGGTTTCAACCGTGAATTTTTGAGCTTTGACAAGACGGAGGTTTATTCTCGAGGCCGGCCTGTTAGCTTAGCTCGTAGCTTAGCTTCTCATCTTAGCTGCTTTTTAACAACCCCAAAACACAACTTTGGACGATTTAAAACAGATTTTAAAGAGAAAGGGAGGGGTCGGTGAAGAGCACCGGAGTGGAGCCTTTTGTCTTCCAGTGTCTTCAGTAGAAAGAGAGACGAAGAAACAATAAAGCCGATAAATGAAAATGAGGTCGATAATTTTCATCATGCGATTAATCGATTTATTGTTTATCGCGACAGGCCTAGTAACACTTCAACTTGGATTATGTTTAATGTCAAGTTTATTCATGACATTTACTCTCTCTAACACAATGACAACACTTGAACAGTGCAAGTTTGTACATTTTCAAAGTCCAATATTTAACTTTATCGCTCATATCAGCCGATACCGATACCAAGCCGATAATATCGTGTACCTTCCTCTGGCCACCTTGTACGCACCTTTGCAGCCACCGCCATGTTTAAGGTCAAGTCTGCTGGAATGCACGGTGGTCATTAAAGGCAGTTTTTCTCCTCCATGTTTCAATTTGCGGCTCGTAAACGTAATTTTTGCTTCCTGAAACTTCCTGTTTCCTCACAGCTGTTTTTAAATGGACTTTGTCTCTAGGCGACTGCACCTTGCTCGTTTGTGTCGAGTGACTTTAAGAGTAAATCCTGCTCAGCAGCCGTTAAATGCGTTGTTTAATAGTCCTGGGCAGCGGCTCGTCCCCCGATAACGCTCCTTTTGTTGGGAGGTAATTGGATTGATCCGGAGTGGAACGTGCGTGTGGAGAACTCATTTCTTCAGTTTTAATTTACGCAGCCGCGTGTTTGATCTGTGTGAGGGAAAGGCGGGGTGCTTGACTCTCCTTTCTTCTCTCAGCCATGTTCGACAGGGAAAACAAAGGCGGCGTGAACTTCAACGAGTTCGCCGGCGTCTGGAAGTACATCACAGACTGGCAGAACATCTTCAGGAACTACGACCGGGACAACTCCGGCTTCATCGACAGGAACGAGCTCAAGCTGGCGCTGACCGGATTCGGTGAGCAGCGACGTTTGGATTAGTTTGTGTTGTTTGCTGCGGTGGAGGACTCATGGAAGCAGCGTTTTAGGAGGAGAGGAGAACATTTAACGGCTTTAAACTCGCCTCTTCATCCGTCTTTTATCAATCATCTGAACCGTTCTTTCTTCAGGATGGAGCGACCACATCAACAACTTCAATGGAACCAGGTTCACAAGTTTGAATCTGTTTGTTTATTGTCCTTATCGGCTCAATTATCCCGCTAACATTTGGTTGACCGTTCCTCAGGATGTTTGTCTCCATCAACGAGCTTCCTGCTGGAGCTCAGATATTTGACGCTCTTCCTCGTGACTCGGGTCGTTCACTGCTGGGATCCGTTTTTCTTCTGTACGATTTTCAGCACAGTTCTCGTCCCGCAGTTTTCAGCTACTTCAACAAATCATAGATCGAAATGTTCAGCTCTTTCAAGACAATCCTGCTAGAACTTTTAGTGCAACTTTAGTTTTTTTTAAATATTTAGCTTTTTTTTTTTTAAACATTTTTTTAATCATAGAAAATGAGTTGAGCTCGTTTTGATCTGTTTACAACCTTTTACTGCTCCTTTCACATTTTGTTCTGCTTCAGCTACTTTCAGCTTCCTTGTGCAAATTTAAACTTTTCAGCTACTTTCATCTAATTGCAGCTGTTTTGTGTTCATTTCTGATTCTTTCAGCCAACTACATTTTTGTGCTTCTTCTAAATTCTTTTAGCTAATTTCATCTTCTCCCCCTTTCTGCTGATTTCTGCAAGTTTCAGCTTTCCTTGCTATTTCAGCTACTATTTAGCTTTTTTGTGATAATTTGAGCTTTATCAGCTAATTCCACATTTTTTTACACTTGTTTAAACTTTTTTCAGTCTAATTCAGCAAAAATGTGCTCTCTCCACTTCCTTCTGGTAATTTAAGCTTCTTTCTACTATTTTAGCTACTTTTCAGCTGTTTTTGTGTGTGTGTGCTAATTTCAGCTTTTTTTGTAAATCATTTTCACTTTATTTAGCTAATTTCAGCTTCTTTCAGCCTAATTTGTCAAACATGTTCTTTTTGCTTTCTTCTGCTAATTTAAGCTTGTCACATTTTCAGCATTTTTAGCTAACTTCAGCAGTTTTCAGATAAATTCAAGTTTTTCGTGTTAATTTCTGCTACTTTCAGCCCAATTAACTTCTTTATGCTAATTTCAGCTTGTTATACTCTTTTCAGCTTTTTCAACTAGTTTCAGCTTTTTCTGCTATTTCAGCTACTATCAGCTGTTTTATGCTAATTTAGCTTTTTCAGCTAATTCCACATTTTTTTAAGCTAATTTCAACTCTTTCCACTTCCTTCTGGTAGCTTAAGCTTCTTTCTGCCTTTTCAGCTACTTTCAGTTATTATTTAATCCTAATTCAGCAAATATGTGTTCTTTCTTCTTTCTTTTGATAATTCCGGCTTGTTCTTTCATTTTGGCTACATTTCAGTGTGTTTTTAGCTAATTCCAGCTGTTTTGCAGCAAGTTCTTCTGCAATAAGCGTTCACACTGCATTTTTGCAGGAAATGCAACTTCTCTAGTTTGGATCGGATTTTCAATCGCCTTCATGTCGGCGCGTTAGGAACCTGTTCCAGAAGCTTCCAGCTGATCCGTTAGCCCGATTCGTCCAATCAGAAACTAGTTCTGACGTTCGGCATCTTGGTCCTGTTGGAACGCCCAACCGCGACCACGTTTCCACCAGCTGTTGACTTGAGGTGCAGTCTGAAGAATTCAGTGGTAGACCTCCATTCTTCTGTCCACTTCAGCACCACAGCATGATTCTGCCTCCACTGTGCCCGACAGTTCAGTGTTCTTGGGTCTGAAAGCTTCTCTTGGACTCCTGCAGACAAACTTTGTCACTGTGGCCTCACAGCTCAATCTCTCTCGTCTGGCCTTGAAACGTTTCTCCATTTGTTTCGTCCACGTGGACAGCTGCAGGCTTCAGCCCGGCTTCAAGGACTCCAAGAAGCTTCTTGGTCCTCTGGCTTCAGTGGACGGCGACGAGCAGGTTCTAGTTCTTCACTCCGTTGTGTTGAGTCGAGTCATTAACGTCGGTAAATATTAGATCTGTGCCGTTTTACGTTCTCCTCTTCACCATAAGTTCAAGTGAAGGTAAAGTTTGAGGCGGCTGCCGCACGACGTTTACAGCGTGTAAAAACTCGTTCTGCGGCTCCTGTCAGTCCGTGAGACTTTCTCCTTTTTACAAGATCAACGCAAAAAAATGCGACTGCGTTGAAGTTTTGTTGTCACGTTGAAATGTAGACGAACCAAAGGGTCGACCAGAAAACCAGGCGTCCAGTTGTAAGCTGCTGAAAAGTGACGGGTTTCGTTTCTGTCGTCGTGCTCAGGCTATCGTCTCTCGGACCAGTTCTACAGCACGCTGATCGAGAAGTTCGACCGGCAGAGGAAGGGCCAGGTGGCGTTCGACGACTTCATCCAGTGCTGTATTGTATTGCAGGTACCCAGAACGAACGGCTAAGAGGATTCCTGCACGCGCAGATTCTTGTTTTTGCCTGGTTGTTTTCTCGTTCGCTTGAAGTGCGTTTTCTCTTCCATCTCCAGAGGTTGACCGATGTGTTCCGGCGGTACGATACGGACCAGGACGGCTGGATTCAGGTTTCATATGAACAGTATCTTTCCATGGTCTTCAACGTCGTATAACGCACACGGAGACCCCCCGACGAGCACAACTGGATCGAACCGTGCCAAAGCTCCCGGCATCCTCCAGATGTCTGCCACGGTGGACACGACATCATTTTTTAAAGCTGGTCTCAGCCCTCGTTTGGGCTGTTTAATATAAAATTATGACCTGAGAAAAGTTCAACGCTTCATGTATGTTATAAAAATAAATCCTGTGTTTGTTGACAAATCTGAACAATGTCCATGTTGGGGTGCGGTGAACTTACAGATGTCTTTGTCTTTCAGCCTGTCTGTTAGTGTTTTTAATATAATTTGAAAAATATACATGTTAAGAACAACGTAATGTAAATAAGAGTAAACAAGCACTGCATGCCTTTCAGGGACGTTTCTCCCCCGTATCGAAGCATGCCCCCCACCTTTTCCTCTGGACTTCTCCTTCGCCCTCTGTTCAAAGCCATGTTTACAAAACTGTGAAAGCAGCTCTGCTTTGGGATTCACCGTCATGCCAGCTTACATGCCATATTTGTACAAACTGATTTTTAACAGCAGATATTTAAATAGAAGCTAGAAGACGAGCTTAATGCCTTTCGTGTGGCTTTTTTTTTCCTGTGCATGATGCCTTAAAAGATGTAAAAACGGACACAAAAATGAATCTTTTATTAAAAAAGGACGTCTGATGTTTGCTCTTTGTTTATTTTAGTGGGGAAACATTAATCATCTTATCCTGGAAAGAGTTTTTAAATTAGAACAGCTTTGGTCAAACTTTGTAAATAATGTGCACGATCTCATTCTGGCGTCCAAAGAATATAAGACTCTTCTACTACCACACCAAAATTTACATTTATATGTACAATTAGCCTGGTTTTAGCTAATTCTGTGCTTACTAAGTCGTCTTTGCTGTGACGGCCATCTTGAATGGGGTTGGCTCCAAAAGTTAAGGAGTTGTGGAGTTGCTTTCAATTATTATTTACAGACAGTTTAATTAAAATCAGTCCAGTTGTTGATATATTTTGCTAACGGACACTAAATTTCCTGTGAGGAAAAATCCTATTGCGTAAAAGAAACCAAATATTAATAGCAATATGTCAAATTAAAGACAACAGATAGATGTGGTGTGGAAGTCTTTTTTTTTTCATAGTAAACTTGTTTTGGTTAACTTTTTTTAATTTTTATTAAAAGAAAAATAAAATGTAAAAGAAAAACAAAATAGAATCAGTAATCTGGACAATTTCCAGGGCACTATTATGAGATTTTTAATCTCAGTGAGTTTCTCCTGGTAACAAAGGTTGGGAAAAAAAAAGCCTTTTGCAAGATGTAAAAGGGTGAAAAATAATGGCTGTTCTGTGTTTTCATCTTTAAAGCACCAAAAATGTCAAGTAAGATGTGAGCCTTAACATGTAATTTAAGAGCAGTAATTTGTAAATTAAAAAAAAAATTACAACGGTGGATAAATTAAGAGAAATGTCGCCCTCTGCTGCTCATTAATTGTTTTTACCGCTGCAATGCACCAACGGTGTCCTTGGAACTTCTAACGTTAATGTTCTGTTTCTGTCCGGACGTGTTTTTTGTTGCACCATCGTGGCAGAGCTCGTTAGGGTTTTTCTATTTTCTTTTTGTAAATAAGGTTTCTTTAAAACAGAAATGGCGCTAAAACATTTTCGTAAGTTGACGCTAATATTCGGTGCTAATTATCAAAGTAAAACATTTGGTCAACCGGTTCGGAAGACTTTGGTTTCGGTAAAATCCTACAGCGACTCAAGGGGAGGCGAAGACCCAGAAAGAGGTAGGACGTTGTACCGATTAGAGGCGGTAGGTGGCAGCAGAGGCGGCCGCGGCAGTCATGTACCATTTCCGGTGTTGTGTCAAAATGAGTTACCCAGTTCAAATGTTTCAGCGCCAGGTTCGCTCTGTTTTGCTCCTAATATCTGTTTGTAAGAAAACGAATAGGAATTGGAATAAATATCTGTTTAATATCTACCATATCTGAGAATGTTTTCATCGTTTTACGCCACAATTTGTGTGTTTGAGCAGGGAGGAGAGCAAACCTCGACGGGGCTACATATTTCGACACAACACCGGTTGAACGCATTTTTCACGATTCAGGTCTACAAAGCCGGTCAAACATGAAATAATAATTATAATAACACAAGTAAAAGTAATTAATTTATCATGAGTTTTAGATTTGACTTGAGTTTGATATTTTGAAACTACGTTTTAAAAACATTAAATTAAACCTTTCCAAACGGAAATTAACCACCAGTTTTGGTTCGTTGAGGTGTTTCCTGGCACTTTAAACCCAAAAAGTGACTAAAATAAAAGTGAAAACAAACTCCACAGAGGTGGTTGGGATGTGGTTCAGTCCCTTGGAACAGTACTTCACCAGAAGTAATTGGTTGAGGTGTAGTGGGGTTGACGGTTGGATTCCCAGAGATGAACCTAAACAATGTAGTCAGCTGTTCCTGCTGTGAGGTTGTGGTTTTCTTCTGTGCACTTTTTTCCCCACTCATTCTGTGCCATCTGTTGCAGGTCAGACTGTGGTCACAGAGCGGAGAGGATCCGTGGTCATCGTGGCAATAAACCGCCCAGAGGTGCGCAACGCGGTGGACCAGGAGACGGCGAAGCGTCTGCTGGACGAGCTGAAGGCCTTTGACTCCGACCCGGACTTGAATGTGGCCGTCCTGCACGGGACAGGTACTGCAGAAGACTTTGAAACAACGTAGAATTAAGCTTTTTGTTTTTAATGGTAAGTGTTTTAAAAGGCAATTTAACTTTTGTGGAAATTCTCAAGATGCTTTCACTTCGTCTGCCGTTTCTCAAACTGCGACTGTGAGTCTGGCACTCAGGACCAGAACCACGGCACAGCTCAGAGGAAACGTCCTGTGGCTGCAGAGGACTGGATATACTTCAGTGTTCGGAGCCTCAAACGGTGCACCGTGGTCCCGATCCGGATGCAAATAAAGTCGTATCTCTAGTTAAACTTTAGTAGATTTAAACTTTTGTCTTGCACACGGTTTCCCATACTTCCACTGATTATTTTTAGGCAGTGCGCCTGTTCCCCCTCTGACAGTAAAGCATTTCATGTGGTGCAGCTCTTTTTGTATTTACGATCATTTAATCTAGAGGGTGCAGCTTTTCTAGTAGTTACAGTAATTCCCACGTCTGGCCCACGGTTTCTCCCTGCAGAGAGAAGCTGCCAGCTCTGAGAGCTACAGGCCTGGAACAAAAAACAAAGTGTTTGAAGAAAACTAGCCTGGCTATAACCAGAAGAGAATTTAAATGTGACATTCTGGCCCTTTGCAGTAAGAATTCAATGTTTCAGCTTGTCGAGACATGCTTCATGGTTTGGAGCGTCTCCACGTGGTCGCTGCAGACACCTTCCGTCTCAGCTGTGCTCTGAGATCATCGTGTTTGACTCAAATTGCTCGGCAATTAGCCGCACAAAGTGTGCTTTTACTTTCTGTGAAGTCATTTTGAACGTCGTCCTATCACACTTTTCTGTCGGCAGCTCGTGGCGACCGAGCCTCGGTGGAGCGTCTGCGCTCTGAGGTGACGAGCAGAGGAGGTTCTTACACATGGAGTCCATTTCGGTCAATTATCACCAACGCAGTCGCTCTCTAGGCTCCCATTTTTCAGTGTCACAATAAAAAATAAAAAAAAAACGTACAAATTGAAGTGTACCGTATTTTCCGCTGTACCCGTCGCACCGCCCTATAAGTCACATCAGTCCAAATATGTCTAAAAAAGTGGAAAAATCCATAAATATGTCTCTTCGTCCTATACGTCGCATCTATTATGCGTCACCGCTGACAACCAGGAAACGTGGGCCGGTGATGTGCCAAAAATCAATGGAACGCCAAATGGCGGGAGCGTGGACGGGAGGACTTTAACAAGATTAACGCCGAAAAACAATTATTTGTTTGCTCAAAATTATAGTAAAGTTGTGTCTCAGCCTAACGTTTGCTTAATAAATGACTTTGACAGTCAAATCAGCTGCATACGCAGCCTCGGTGCTCTGGGAGGAACGCTGCTCGTTTCTTTGAAATTTAACAAGATAAGCTCCTAAAACAATTATTTGTTTGTTTGAAATTATAGCAAAGATGTGTCTCAGTTGAATTTTTACTTAATAAATGCACTTTAATGCTCAAATTAGCTGCATTTCGCCGGGTCGGTGCAGCTGGTTTGACGGTTGCTCCAAGCAGGAGCAGAAGGAAGGTGGAAATATGGCAAGCCGACTGTGTCATTAATAGCTGGTGAAGATTCTCAGTCATCCAGGACATGGTAAATTCAAAAAAGTTCAAGACAAAAACATTAAAATATAAAGTATAATAAATAAAGTCCAGTTGTTTATGTCTTGAACTTTTTTGAATTTGTCATTATAGCCACGTTTACCTATTACATGATACAACAGCATGCCATACAACTACTACTCTGCTGCCATCTAGGGGCTGCAAATGGTACTGTTCGTTTAAAAAAAAATCAGTCAGTGAATGAAAACGGTCATATCTCTGCCAAAAATTGTTTTTTTAAATATGGGGAAAAAATCCATAAATACGTCGCTTCAGCCTATAAGTTGCAGAGCATGTAAATTATGCAAAAGAAGTGACTTATAGGCCGAAAAATACTGTAATTGCTTTCAGCTCTTGCACATTTTTCAAGTATTTATCAGTGAGGGTTTTAAAGAATTAAAGGCTTTTGAAGGTGATCATCAGCAGAAAACCTCAGAATTCAGCTTACCGTACTTTTTGTTCCTTACAGGTAAAATACCCTTAATATTGTTTTCAAGGATAAAAAAAAAAACATTAAAACATACGTCTGAATTGGAAATAATGAGCAGTATGAAGTAAACAAAATTTGAAGAAAAAAATAACAAAACAGCTAAATTTCTCCCGTAGACATCAGTGGGATTTTGGTGAAACAAGCTCAAAGTCCGAACAGAAGACAGAAAGTTTTCTGACTTTTTTTAAAAATGTGTTTACGTTAAAAAAATAAATAAAATTGTGCGAGACTTCATCTGAGTCGACTAAACTTTCCAAAACGTTTTGCAAACTGCTCTTCCTGTACATCCAAAACCCTTACTTTCCTAAAACTGTTCATTTATCTAAACGTGGATGTTTTTGTTTTGCTCTCAGACGTGTCGTTTTCTCACATTCGCCCAGAGTGCACAGCGTGCGCACCCAAACTCCCGTGCACGTCCTCTGTATCTGTATCTGATCAGAACTGGAAGAGTTTATTTAATACGTCATATCTCAGACATGAAACATAAACGTTGATGTGTGATGAAAATGCACTGTGAATGCTTATTGCTGAAGAAACAGCTGAAATTAGCTAAAAACATGCTGAAATGTAGCTGAAATTGAAAAACAAGCCTAAATTATCAGAAGAAAGCAGAAAGAACAAATATTTTCTGAATTAGGTTTAAATAAGCAGAAATGAGCACAAAAATAGTTAAATTACCTAAAAAAGCTGAAATTAGCAAAAAATAGCTGAAAAGTAGCTGAAAAGGCAGAAAGACGCTTAAACTACCAGAAGGAAGTGGACGGAGCTGAAAAGCGCTATAAAAATGTGGAATTTGATGAAAAAGCTAAATTTAGCTCAAAATGGCTAAAAAGCAGCTGAATAATCAGAAAAAGGTGAAACTAGCAGAAATAAAGTGAACGGATCACAACAAGCTGGAATTAGCATAAAGAAGTTAATTAGGTTGAAAGTAGCTAAAATTACCACAAAAAACTTGAATTGATCCGAAAACAGCTGAAATTAGCACGTGTTTGCCCATTTGTCTTAAAGAAGCAGAAATTAGCACAAAAAGTGGAAATTATCTGACAAAAGTGGAAATTAGCAAAAAAAAAAAATCTGAAAAGTAGCTAAAACAGCAGAAAGAAGCTTAAATTACCAGAAGGAAGCGGAGAGAGCACGTTTTTGCTGAATTAGGCTGAAAAAAGTTGAAATGAGTGCAACAAAAGTGGAATTAACCAAAAAGCTAAAACTAGCATATAAACAGCTAAAGCTGAAATAGCAGAAAAAGCTGAAAGGAGCATAACAAGCTGAAATTCGCAGAAATAAGTTAGAAGAAGCACTAAAATGTAGTTAGCAGAACGCAAAGGATGACAAAGCAGCTGATAAAACAGCTGAAATTAGCTGAAAGTAGCTGAAAAAAAGTTTAATTTTGCAGAAGGAAGATGAAAGAAGCCGAAGCAGAACAAAACGGGAAAGGAGCAGCAAAAGGTTGTAAACACATCTAAAGATTTGAAGGATGGAAAATGAGCTCAATTCATTTTCTATGAGGAAAAAAAATGGCAGAAAAGGCTAAACATTTCAAACAGCTAAAGTTGCACCAATACCGAAAGTCATAGCAGGATTTTTCTGAAAGAGCTGAATGTTTTGATTCATGATTTGTTGAAATAGAACAAAAATTGTGGAACGAGACAGATGCTGACAAATGTACAGAAAAATAAACCGCTTCATAAACGTTCACACGAGAAACTTGTTCTGAGCGGCAGCTGCTTTGACGCCCCTCACAACTTCATCAGAAATCCAAGTTGTTGCTTTAATCTTTGGTAATTAATTAAAAGTCACTCCTAAAAGCCATAAAGCATTTATCCCCCCCCAAACAATGACATCACCATTACTTGGGTTAAATCTCCGTTTTATCGCGAGTTTTGTATCTTCTGCTGCCATAAAGAGCGCAGCACGTTTTTTTCTGTAATTGCTCGGCGCTGACCCGCAGCTGATGGGTGTTGCTGGCACACGTGCTCATTACAGAGCGAGGAGGTTTTTACGAGCCCCCGCCTGAAGCTGTGACACGGCGTTTGTTTGCCTCCTGGGCGATGCTGTAATTACCGCATAAATCCACTCCATTAATGAGCGCGATGCATGTGAGCACACGTATGATCTGTGCGTTGACTTTAGCTGCTTCAAACAGTGAAGGAAGAAAATAAATTAAATTGCAGCCCTCTTTTCCTTTTTTCTTTCCGTCCTCGTCATTTTCCCTTCCTCTCCGACTCTGCAGCTGCCATACTTTGTAATTTTGTGGTCTCTTGCAGGAGGGAATTTCTGCGCCGGTTATGATCTGAAAATGCTGGCCAATCAAAAAGTCCCCCTTAAATTGGAGCAAGATGTCACCAAGGATCCTGGTCCAATGGTGAGCAGAGCCCGGGCCCTGTATGTGTGTGAGGTCAGAACGAAAACCAGAAAACCCGGTTAGTGATAACTGTTTATTTTGGGATGTTTTGGGATGACGAGCTGAAGGTTTTTGTTTAAAGACTGACGCAGGATCCGGAAAAACTGTACTTATAGTAGAAAACATGAAACCTTAGAACTGTGTGGACTGCAGGTTGCTGGGTTCTGCTGGGTCTGAGGGGACCTCCTGGGCAGAACATGACAGAACCTCAGCGCAGCATACTTCAAAAGACTAGTTAAAAGTAGCAAAAAACTAGCTAAAAGTAGCAAATAACAAGCTTAAGTAGCAAAATGTTAGCTAAACGTAGCAAAAGGCTAGCTAAAATAGCAAAAGACTATTTAAAAGTAGCAAAAGACTAGCTAAAAGTAGCAAATGACTAGCTAAAGTAGCAAAATGTTAGCTAAAAGTAGCAAAAGGCTAGCTAAA